>NC_092499.1:148472427-148775457 GCF_047511675.1 Marmota flaviventris
GAATGGGTCATTTCCACACTTAAAGTTACAACTAACTTTTTTGAAGAAATGTAAACTATGAAGTTCTTAAACAGGAACCATGTAGTTTAGACCCCTGAGTTTGGTTCTTATTTTATTTCTTTGCATATCTGTATATCAGTGTATATATATATATTCTAGAGCTAGAAGGGTGTGAGGGCTCAAGTGTAGTCATTTAAGAGCCTGTGAAATATTTTGAAATGTATTTGACATAACATTCTGCTGTGCTCAGTGCAAACTGAGGTTAATTATATGTACCAAGCATGGCTGTTGGAAGGATTACATGAATATGTAAAATATGCTGGGACAATGAAAGGCACACTATAAAACTGGATTCAAGTACAAAGTTGAATTTCTAGGTATTTTTCTCTGTTATAAATAAATAATTTTGCCTGAATATTGTTAGAGTCTGTAAACAAGTCAAGATGGCGCCTGGAAACTGGGATTTAACCACCTACATCTTGAATGGGGGTTGGAGTGGTGTGACATTTGTGAATTAGCCTTAGACACACATAACTGTCTAATAACACAACTCAGGGCTAAAATCCTATGGGAAAATCTTCTGTCTCACTCAATTCCTAAAGAGAACCTGTCTGACATTTATCAGGCCTGGGTCATGGGCAAGATATGAAAGATCATCAGTATTGTGTATCTAACAGTGAAAGTAGGCTTTCACCTACCATCTAGCAAGAACATTTGCAACAAAAAAAGTCTAAAACTGAATACGATGCCAGATCTTACAGATCATGTTAAAGCTTCCTCAGTAAGAGATTCCATTTCACTCGATTCAGAATGTCAATTATCAAGAATACAAGTAGCAATAAATGTTTGTGAGGATGTGGGGGAAAAGGTACACTTATACAATGCTGGTGGGACTGCAACTTGGTGCAACCACTCTGGAAAGCAGTATGGAAATTCTTCAGAAAACTTGGAATGGAACCACCATTTGACCCAGTTACCCCACTCCTCAGTATATACCCAAAGGACATAAAATCAGCATACTACAGTGACACAGCCACATAAATGTTTATAGCAGCTCAATTCACCTGAGTAAAGCTATGGAACCAACCTAGATGCCCTTAACAGATGAATGGATAAAGAAAATGTGTTTTATATTACACACACACACACAGGAATATTACACAGCCATAAAGAGAAATAAAATTATGGCATTTGCCAGTAAATGGATGGAACTGGAGACTCTCATGCTAAGTGAAACAAGCCAATCCCAAAAAGCCAAAGGCTAAATGTTCTCTCTCATATGTGGATGCTAACCCACAATGGAGGGTGGAGATAGAAGTTCACTGACTCAGACAAAGGGGAATGAAGGGAAGGGAGAGAGGATGGGATTAGTAAAGATGTAGAATGAATTGGACATGACTTTCCTATGTTCTCATATTAATATACATGACCAGTGTAAAACCAGAAGAATGGGATCCTAATTAGAATGCGTTATAATCCATGTATGCATAACATGTCAAAATACACTCTGGTGTCATGTATATCTAAAAAGAAAAACAAAAAAAAAATGACTGTATGGAGCAAAAACAAAATCCTCAGTGAGAAGAAAGCTCTTTTGTCAGCTCAATTCTCCCCTGACCTTGGAGAAGGGACTAAATCATGGGATAAACCATGTTTTACCAAGGTATGGAGGAACCTGTTGCCTCTATAACTTCTTATGTCCTAGGACTCCCTAAACACATTTAGATATGAACAGGGACAATTGTCATGGGATCTTGTCACCAGACACAGGAGCATGACTAAAAACCTGCAGTAACAAGTACAGTCAACAGGAACAGCCCGCCTAGACTATCAACCAAATCAAAGTGACAGGTTTCCATAAACAAGGGTGCAGGAACTCCAAAGAGGACTGGGAAACCTCATGCTCTCTGGACAAACATCAAAAGCCAAAGTTGGTCTTCCCCTATAGAGATAGTACCAATGGCGAAACCTGAAGGAATAACTGGAGACCCTGACCATGCAAAAGAAGGTTACAGAAGGTCACAGAACCTCCCACCCCTTCCCCAGCCCTACCTCCTCAAACACCCCTCCCTCTCTCTGCCCACTCCAGCCCACAGCTGTCTCCTGGATCTCAAAAGTTTGGGGCTGCTTAAAGACATATGATGAGGGGGAAGGAATGTTGTTCTAAAGCCTACTTTTCTTCACCCTTGGATATGGGGATGGACAAGGAAGGAAGCGATGAAGGGGACAACTTGTATATTCCTTTTAAAATTAAATACTTTCCCCCCCCTTAAATATCACTTGAGAAATCTGCCTAAGAACCATTCATGATTTATTTATTTGATTTCAAACTGTGACTCAGCCTACCCTTCTGGATGAGTCCCACCCAAGAGTATCCCAGCTCCTGTCAACTTACTATGATTATCCGGCAAGAGATGAGCGTGTCCTCAGCAGAACACACACAAAAGTTCCAAATCCTCTGTTAGTTCCTAATCTCTACACTGAAAGACACTGAGGAACCAACTGGTCACCAAAATGTCACCAGCCAAACACTTCAACACCCTGCCCCACTGAGAATACCACACTCCAATTCAAGACCATGGATGGCACAAAGCAGCTGCTGACTGTTCCCATTCTCATTGTTTACTGCTGAGTAAACATCAGGGATCACTGAAGTACCACGTGCAAGGGCAAGAGGACAGGCCATTTAAGTCCCTGTAGACCAGCTGCCCCTCCCAGAACACTTCACTTTCCAAAACACTGTCTTCAAGGGCTGGGTGGGTGCCAGAGAAATTACTGATTCTTAAAGCATCTTGAGCTTTAGATCTTGGTAATTCAGAGATGCTTTAAAAACAGAAGGCTGTTGCCACTTTGTAATATGGTGATCTGTTTTTCTCTTTGAAAATGCTTCCACTAATTAGGAAAATACATGCAGCCCTCTTGCAATGCTCTTAAAAGAAGCACCCTCATTTAATATGGATTACTACTTCACACAAAGTTACCTCACAACCCTGTAAGCAGACCGCATCCAGTGCTGACCGCTTACCACCCCTAAAAAACTTAAAGAGGAGAAGAAAGCTTCACCCATGTCTCACCAATAACTGTTTATCAATTGAGTTATAAAAGAAGCTACTCGGTTTTTTATTATCTAAGCTTTTAGGACAGTTCAAGTTCAATACATACAATGTTTCATTCATGCTGTTAAATTGATAATATTAACCTTTCTTGCTGAGATGCATTAAAAATTCTGGCAAATGTAATTAGTTCATATTAGTAACTTCACCAGCAGCAGCGACAGAAGCAAAGTGAACTAACAGGATATGGATTAAAGTAATCAAAATATCACCTCCCATCATCCCCACTCTCTAGGCAGCTGGCTGCACTTCCTCTCTTGGTTGGATTTTTTTCCTTTTAATAAAAATAATAGATCAATGAAATGGATGAATAACTACTTGTAATCCTCCCTTGGGGGAGTATTGTAAAGGAAACCATTTTGGCGAGTGATCCCTAAAGTTTTAAATTTGATGTGTCTGTTCAATACCATTTTGACAACAGATTTTTCCAGGGCAAAAACCTTGAATGGAAGGAAGAGAAGGGAGAAAGCCAGAAGCTATATGTGGATCATGGGATTGGTTGTTTCTAGAGCCCCACCATAATTATCTTGCTTTCTAAACAACAAAGTCAGAGAAACAAATCAAAGTCATGTTTGTCCTTTAAAGTACCTCCAACACATTCCCGCAGTGAACTTGTGTACACCCTATACTGCCCATCCATGCTGACTCTTTGTTGTTTTGCGACACTCCCTCTTCTGATCAGAATATCCACCTTTTCTTCTAAGGGATCAACTTCTCTCTTCTTTCTCACTGAGGGTGAGGACCATATAGCTTGGGCTGGTTCATCTCTGGAACAAATAGGTAGAGGGAGCCACATCCAGAGAGACCTCCTGAAACCTGTCTGTGTCATGAGAAGAGAGCCCTTGCTCTTGGGCACTGATTTCTAAGTTAGGGGAATGCAGGGTTGAAGTTGCCAACAACCACTTTTCTCTCACATGGATCATAAGTAAGCTGATATGCTGGTAAGCAGAGTCATGAAGAACCCTTAGTGCCCTCTTGAAACCAGCTCCACTCCTGGACTATACCATTAAGTGGGACTTTTTTGAATAGACCAATTGAAATAGGTCTTCTTCTCTAGGAAACGAAAGTGAAGATACTTCATATAACACATTTTCAATAGTGCTGCCTGGACTTGGGAGGATTGGGGAATGGATGAAAATGGGGGTGGTCACCTTTCCCAATGTTTCAGGATCCCAGGAACAAGAACACTTCAATGAATAGCTCTTCTGTGCTCTCCAAGGTGAACAAACTACAATCCAATCAGCACTGTCATTAGGACATTTTAGGTCTCAGACAATATGAGGAAGCAGAGATAAAAAGGAAGGACATTGCTAAACTTTGAGGTTAGAAGTTTGAAGTAGAGTGATAGAATCCTTTCTTTAGGGTCAGATTTTACATGTAAGCTGTAGAAAAAAAATTATCCTATTAATTTGTCTTGGCATAGAAAGGAAAAATCTAATTCAGAACAACATAAAAACTAAAAAAAAAAAAAAAAAAAAGCAAAACTCACACTAAGAGGGAAGTGATTTCATGGCTCCCCTAAAGTCAGCATGAATCAGAAGGCACCAGTGTAGTTTTTTATCCAAAATCAACAAAGCCCTCAAAGGTTCACAACTGGCCTCCTGGCATCCTTCAAATACAAAGGGCAGTTAATGTTCAGATTTGTAGTCACCAATTAATCCAAAACATGCACTATTGATCAAGTTCATACCTCTATTTAAGTTTTAAATTGCTGTGTTAGCATTTGACTAAGCCTGAACTGACACAGCTTTTGGGGTCAGTACTTTACTGCAAAGTTAATGTCACCTTTCTGAAGCTTCCATGGATGCAAACACTGTAAGTCTTTCTGGGCAGTTCTAGGTGCAATCAAAGGACATAAACAAACTTTTTTTCCATGTGTTTCCATTTGAAAAAAAAGAAAGCATGATGAGAAATATGGAGACTTGATTGAGGCTGACCTACTTTGAAGTTTAGAAGGACGCATTTATAGCCAACAATTTAAAAACTGAAAAAAAAAAAAAGTATGAAAAAAATCAGCATGTCCTATAACTATGACTAAGAATACCTAGTACTGTGCCCAGTTACAAAGCCCAAGTGATCTTCACAGCAAGTGATACATTATCATTTGAGAATACAAAATTCAAAGAAATTATAACACAACAAAAACTTCAGATGGAAATTGTAGTAAAGTTTATATGAATTTGGAGCACGCTTTTTTTATATCTAAGAATTGCAAATTGAAACATCTGAGGGTCCCAGAAGACCAGCTAATGTTACCTACTGCTTGGAACACTATTCGATTACTGCAGTATGTTTGTAAAGGACTTTCAGGGTATGTAATATCACCACTGTTATGGTCCTGCCTATTAGCAGATCAAATATATTAAATTATCTAGAAATAAGACTTGAAAGAAAGGAAAAGAAAAAGAAGATTAGGGATAAACAATACAAATCTCTAGGCTTTGCCACCCAAAGATACTTTTCGTAGATTGTTTGAGGCCCCTATCAGTGATTCCAGAAAGAGAAGTAGCCTGGAAGCAGTCTGGAGCTCCATCAGATCTTAAGATTTTCGAGGGTGGGGAGTGGGGGGTTGTTTCACCACATCTCAGCTTATCAGGTAGATCTGCTCCAAATAGCTTCTCCTGAGAATAAGCTTAAGGATTTTGAGAATTCCTCTCTCAAATGACAGTGCTAGGGGAAACAGCAATGCAGGCTCCTCAAAAGGGAAGTTCCCTACCTGAGATCTTCCCCCTCTGGTGGACCACATGTGGGGGTTTAAAAAAAAAAAAAACTTTCTCTCAGATTATTTTGTCTCTTTGTTTGAAACCTGATAAGAAGAACCTGGGCCCTTCTAAACAGCCTCCTTTCCTGGAGACTCAGAGGAACCTCTGGACACAATTCTGGGATCAGTGTGTTGATTCCCTGCCACGGAGGTCCCCTCTATAGAACATACCAGGAACTCAAACATGCAGACACCTCTCTGGGTATCAGCCACTCCTTCACATATAATTTTTAAAAACATACCTGAGAGGACTTTCTTTTTTCTACTTCCCACAATCCCCCTGCTGGATATTAAGTGTCCTCTAAAGGCCCCTGCGGTAAAGTCTTAGTCCCCAGCACAGTGCTAACAGGATGTAGGGGACCTTTAGGGTGGGGCCTAGTAGGAGATCTTCAATCCATTGGGAACATGCCTTGAAGGGGACAGTGGGACCCCAGCCCATTCCTCTTCCTCTCTTTCACTTCCTAGTCATGAGGTGAGACACTTTGCTTTACCATGTGCTCATGCCATGATGTGCTACTTTGCCTAAATGCATTGGTGCCAACGGATCATGGACTAAAACTTCCAAAACTGTGAGCCAAAATAAACTTTTTCTCTTTATAACTTGCCTATCTTGGGCTAGGCTTGTGGCTCTGTGGTCGAGTGCTCACCTAGCATGTGTGAGGCACTAGGTTCAATCCTCAGAACCACATAAAAATAAATAAAGTCATTAAAAATTTAAAAATAATAATAACTGGCCTATCTCAGGTACTCATTATAGCAATGGAAAGACTGACACACCTCCCTTTGGTGGTGTCACTAAGATGACTCCTAAAACAGGTCTCTAGGGTTGTTTGTCCCTCTTTCTAGCCAGCCCCATATTTCCAAGACCAGTTCCACCTGCTCATGCCACAAGAAACTCAAACTCAATGTGCCAACATTACAAATATTTTCTCTTCCACCCCTGCCAAACGTCTACCTTTTGTTTTTTCTGATTCCTTGTTAATAGCATTGGTGGTCAATTGGTTTCTTCTAATAGAAACTCAGGCATCCACAAAGAGGAAAAGCTCTTTGCTTTTCTTCTACATTCCCAATCAACTTCATCCTTCACCAAATCTTGCTAAATCTATCTCCAATTCTTCTGACACCCTTTTTTTATGCTCACTCTTCACCCACTGCTCTGCCAGCTGTACTCCTCCCAGGTGACTGGCAGAGAACCTCCAAACCTGTGGTGTTCCCCTGCTTTATAGCTACTGTCGGTGAAGTTAGGTCCAACCTCCTGAGGCTGGCAGATGGGGCCCAGTACAACCTGGTTTCTATCAATGACCTCACCTTCATTTTTAGAGGCAGTCTGACTACGCTGACTTATTCTTATACACTGCCTTTGTCCACCTCTCCCCACTACTGCCAACCTCAATCTCTGGTATCTCTCAAATTCCTCCTTTTAGGACATATCAAGTTATTTTCAAAATGAGGCCCTGCTCCTTGGTGAGACTTTCCTCATCACCTCGTCACCAAGCTGCCCCTTCTTTCAGTCTCCTGTGGCACTTTGCACACAATCTTAGTAAAATAGGCACCACAGGGCTGTTTCATTTGTTTATATATTCAGTTTCTCCAAGGTGAGGCTCCCCCAGGAGTGCAGCTGTGTCTGCTCCTCTTTGGATCCCCAGAGCTAAGCTCTGGGCTTGGCAGAGGTAGCAATCAGCAAACATTTGCTGAATACAAATGCAGCACATATGGTGCTGGGAGCTTGGAGGTGAGGACTGGGCCTGTGAAAGGAATGCAACTGGTCTCACACTATCCACTTGGCTCCATAAGGCAGGGCTTTCTCCAGTGCAAGGAACCTAGTCATCAAGCAGAACCAAATGCCACCTCTGTGAGCAAACACACTGTCAACTCTCACTGCCATCCACATTTTCCAATGGTTTGCTTCATGCCCTAGACCAATGGGTCTATCCCTGTTGACAAGTCTCTAACCTGGATGCCTCTAACAAGAGAAAGAACTAACATAGACGCTTAAGAGAGTGGTAGCACCAAGCTGAAAGGGTGCACTGACCTCTAACATGTCCACAATATACTCAGGGAAAAGGGACTCAAACTGCCAACAACAAGTTCTCCCCAGAAGAGGTGTCAGAGCTGACATTAAAGCCAACCACAAAATTGAGGAGCACTAGATACAGTTTCAATAACCCACGGAAACAGTATCAATGATGATTAATCTTCTATCACAATCCAACCTTCGGAAAACTCACTGGGAGGAGGAAACAACTGGCAAAATAAAAGTCAAATGAGGTAAAAATTCAATCATTTTTTAAATGCCATTCATTGTTAGGGGTTAATGATTGCCTGGACAGGTGATTTACCAGCAAAGCAACTAGCCTCGAATAAGTATTCAGGACTCAACTAAAATGGTGCTTTAGTTGGTTTCAACATAAACTATGTTGAAAAAGAGATTCACACATCCCATGACATGTATTTTTTTTTATAGCACATGGCCTAGAGTTGGGCATATCACTTTTTTTTTATTGGTTGTTCAAAACATTACAAAGCTCATGATATATCATCTTTCATACATTTGACTCAAGTGGGTTATGAACTCCCATTTTTACCCCAAATACAAATTGCAGAATCACATCGGTTACACACTCACATTTTTACATAATGGCATATTAGTGACTGTTGTATTCTGCTACTTTTCCTATCCCCTACTATCCCCCCTCCCCTCCCCTCCCATCTTCCCTCTCTACCTCATCTGCTGTTGTTCAATTCTCTCCCTTGTTTCCCCCCCTTTCCCCTCACAACCTCTTATATGTAATTTTGTGTAACATTGAGAGTCTCCTACCATTTCCATATGATTTCCCTTCTCTCTCCCCCCACTCGTCTCTGTTTAATGTTAATCTTTTCCTCATGCTCTTCCTCCCTGTTCTGTTCTTAGTTGTTCTCTTTATATTAAAGAAGACATTTGGCATTTGTTTTTTAAGGATTGGCTAGCTTCGCTTAGCATAATCTGCTCTAATGCCATCCATTTCCCTGCAAATTCCATGATTTTGGCATTTTTTACTGCAGAGTAATACTCCATTGTATATAAATGCCACATTTTTTTTATCCATTCGTTTATTGAAGGGCATCTAGGTTGGTTCCACAGTCTTGCTATTGTGAATTGTGCTGCTATGAACATCGATGTAGCAGTGTCCCTGTAGCATGCTCTTTTTAGGTCTTTAGGGAATAGACCGAGAAGGGGAATAGCTGGGTCAAATGGTGGCTCCATTCCCAGCTTTCCAAGAAATCTCCATACTGCTTTCCAAATTGGCTGCACCAATTTGCAGTCCCACCAGCAATGTAGAAGTGTACCCTTTTCCCCACATCCTCGCCAGCACTTGTTGTTGTTTGACTTCATAATGGCTGCCAGTCTTACTGGAGTGAGATGGTATCTTAGGGTGGTTTTGATTTGCATTTCTCTGACAGCTAGAGATGGTGAGCATTTTTTCATGTACTTGTTGATTGACTGTATGTCCTCCTCTGAGAAGTGTCTGTTCAGGTCCTTGGCCCATTTGTTGATTGGGTTATTTGTTATCTTATTGTTTAATTTTTTGAGTTCTTTGTATATTCTGGATATTAGGGCTCTATCTGAAGTGTGAGGGGTAAAAATTTGTTCCCAGGATGTAGGCTCCCTATTTACCTCTCTTATTGTTTCTCTTGCTGAGAAAAAAATTTTTAGTTTAAGTAGGTCCCATTTGTTTATTCTTGTTATTAACTCTTGGGCTATAGGCATCCTATTAAGGAATTTGGAGCCCGACCCCACAGTATGTAGATCGTAGCCAACTTTTTCTTCTATAAGACGCAGTGTCTCTGATTTAATATCAAGCTCCTTGATCCATTTTGAGTTAACTTTTGTGCACGGCGAGAGAAAGGGATTCAGTTTCATTTTGTTGCATATGGATTTCCAATTTTCCCAGCACCATTTGTTGAAGATGCTATCCTTCCTCCATTGCATGCTTTTAGCCCCTTTATCAAATATAAGAAAGTTGTAATTTTGTGGATTGGTCTCTGTGTCCTCTATTCTGTACCATTGGTCCACCTGCCTGTTTTGGTACCAGTACCATGCTCTTTTTGTTACTATTGCTCTGTAGTACAGTTTTAGATCTGGTATCGCTATACCTCCAGATTCACACTTCCTGCTTAGAATTGCTTTTGCTATTCTGGGTCTTTTGTTTTTCCATATGAATTTCATGATTGCTTTATCTATTTCTACAAGATATGCCATTGGAATTTTGATTGGCATCGCATTAAACCTATAGAGAACTTTGGGTAATATCGCCATTTTGATGACGTTAGTTCTGCCTATCCATGAACAGGGTACATTTTTCCATCTTCTAAGATCTTCTTCTATCTCTCTCTTTAGGGTTCTGTAGCTTTCATTGTATAAATCTTTCACCTCTTTTGTTAGGTTGATTCCCAAGTATCTTATTTTTTTTGAGGATATTGTGAATGGAGTGGTTTTCCTCATTTCCATTTCAGAAGTTTTGTTGCTGATATACAGGAATGCCTTTGATTTATGCGTGTTGATTTTATATCCTGCCACTTTGCTGAATTCATTTATTAACTCTAGCAGTTTCTTTGTAGACCCTTTTGGGTCTGTTAAATATATTATCATGTCACCGCAAATAGCGATAATTTAAGTTCTTCTTTTCCTATTTTTATGCCTTTAATTTCTTTTGTCTGTCTAATTGCTCTGGCTAGTATTTCAAGAACTAAATTGAATAGAAGTGGTGAGAGAGGGCATCCCTGTCTTGTTCCAGATTTTAGAGGGAATGCCTTCAGTTTTTCTCCATTTAGGATGATGCTAGCCTGAGGTTTAGCATATATAGCTTTTACAATGTTGAGGTAAGTTCCTGTTATCCCTAGTTTTTCTAGTGTTTTGAACATAAAGGGATGCTGTACTTTGTCGAATGCTTTTTCTGCATCTATCAAGATGATCATATGGTTCTTATCTTTAAGTCTAATGATGTAGTGAATAGCATTTATTGATTTCCGTATATTGAACCAGCCTTGCATCCCAGGGATGAATCCTACTTGATCATGGTGCACAATTTTTTTGATATGCTTTTGTATTTGATTCACCAGGATTTTATTGAGAATTTTTGCATCCAAGTTCATTAGAGATATTGGTCTGTAGTTTTCTTTCTTTGAAGTGTCTTTGTCTGGTTTCGGGATCAGGGTGATGTTGGTCTCATAGAATGAATTTGGAAGAGCTCCTTCTTTTTCTATTTCTTGAAATAGCTTGAAAAGTATTGGTATTAATTCTTCTTTGAAGGTTTTGTAAAACTCCGCTGTATACCCATCCGGTCCAGGGCTTTTCTTGGTTGGTAGTCTTTTGATGGCTTCTTCTATTTCTTCCTTTGTTATTGGTCTGTTTAAATTGTGTGTGTCTTCCTGACTCAATCTGGGCAGATCGTATGACTTAAGAAATTTATCAATATCTTCACTATCTTCTATTTTATTGGAATATAGTATTTCAAAATACTTTCTAGTTATCTTCTGTATTTCTGTAGTGTCTGTTGTGTATTGCCTTTTTCATCCCGTATGTTAGTAATTTGAGTTCTCTCTCTTCTTCTCTTCGTTAGCATGGCTAAGGGCCTGTCGATCTTATTTATTTTTTCAAAGAACCAACTTTTAGTTTTATCAATTTTTTCAATGGTTTTTTTGTTTGTTTGTTTCGATTTCGTTGATTTCTGCTCTGATTTTAATTATTTCTTGTCTTCTACTACATTTGCTGTTGTTTTGCTCTTCCTTTTCTAGGTTTTTGAGGTGTAGTGTGAGTTCATTTATTTGTTGGTTTTTTCTTTTTTTGAGGAAAGAACTCCAGGAAATGAATTTCCCTCTTAAAACTGCTTTCATTGTGTCCCATAGATTCCAGTATGTTGTGTCTGTATTGTCATTTGTCTCTAAGAATTTTTTTATCTCCTCCTTTATGTCTTCTGTAACCCATTGATCATTCAGTAACATATTGTTCATTTTCCATGTGATGTAGGATTTTTTCCTTCCTTCTTTTATCATTGATTTCCAGTTTCATTCCATTATGATCAGATATGGTGCATGGTATTATCTCCACATCTTTATATTTACTAAGAGTTGCCCTATGGCATAATATATGGTCTATCTTTGAGTAGGATCCATGTGCTGCTGAGAAGAACGTGTATCCACTTGATGATGGTTGATATATTCTATATATGTCAGTTAAGTCTAGGTTATTGATTGTGCTATTGAGTTCTATAGTTTCTTTATTCAGCTTTTGTCTAGAGGATCTGTCTAATGGCAAGAGCGGTGTGTTGAAGTCACCCATAATTATTGTGTTGTAGTCTATTTGACCCTTGAACTTGAGGAGAGTTTGTTTTATGAACGTTGCAGCACCATTGTTTGGTGCATACAAATTGATAATTGTTATGTCTTTTTGGTGGATGGTTCCTTTTAACAGTATATAGTGTCCTTCTTTATCCCTTTTGATTAACCTAGGTTTGAAGTTGATTTTATTCCATATGAGTATGGCCACTCCTGCTTGCTTCCGAGGGCCATGTGAGTGGTATGCCAAATCCTGGAAGCCTACAGGACCCCAAACATTGAAAACCATAATAGACCAACTCCAAGACATATAATTATGAAGATAGCCAACATACAGAACAAGGAGAGAATATTAAAAGCTACGAGAGAAAGGAGGCAGATTACATTCAGGGGTAAACCATTAGGTTAACGACTGATTTTTCATCACAGACTTTGAAAGCGAGAAGATCCTGGAACAATGTATTTCAAACGCTGAAAAATAATGGATTCCAACCAAGAATACTGTATCCAGCAAAATTAAGCTTCAGATTTGACAATGAAATTAAAATCTTTCACGATAAACAAAAGCTAAAAGAATTCGCAGCCAGAAAACCAGCACTGCAAAGCATTTTGAGCAAAATACTACAAGAAGAGGAATTGGAAAATAGTGCCCAAAACTAACAGCGGGAGGTATCTCAGTAAAGGGGGAGGAAAATAACCAAAAAGTAAAAACTAGCCAAACTAAAATAAATAAATAAATAAACATGACTGGAAGTACAAACCATATTTCAATTGTAACCTTAAATATTAATGGCCTAAATTCACCAATCAAGAGACATAGGCTAGTAACCTGGATCAAAAAAACAAATCCAACAATATGCTGCCTTCAGGAGACTCATATGATAGGAAAAGACATACACAGGCTGAAGGTAAAAGGTTGGGCATATCACTTTTAATGGCTTGAGATTCCAGAAGAATTATCACTATGGTAACATTTCAAAATGGCCATCAAAGTTACCAGGCACCAGTCCACAATGGTTTGGACCTAGTAGGGCCTTTTAGGACATACCAAGTTATTTTCAAAATGCCTTTAATGATTCTACATTCCTACCAAAGCCTTGCTAGAACTTACCTAATGGGGTTACTTACAAGTGTGAGTTAATAGAGCACCTAGTCCATAAATCACTCGGATATTATGTTACCACTCTGAATCAAGTTTTTTCTAATAAAAAGCCATCAACAAATAATTCATTGAAGTTTATACTGTGCTAAGTCTTTAAATTTTTTGGTCTGTATTAAAGGGAAGGTATAAGGAAAAACAGAAAAGTATGAAGTTGATGATTACTTTTGTTATTTCAATATCTGACTTTAAATTATTTTACAGCTGGGCACAGTGGAAGGCTGAAAGGCTCAGGCAGAAGAATCATAAGTTCAAAGCCAGCTTCAGCAACTTGGTAAGGCCCTAAGCAACTTGGTGAGGCCCTGTTTCATAATAAAAATAAATTAAAAAGGGGCTGAGAATGTGGTTCTGTGGTTAAGCACCACTGGGTTCAATCCCTGATATCAATAATATATAAGTATGTGTTTATGTATGTATGTGTGTGTGTGTGTATATATATATACACACACATATATATATATATATAAACAAATTATCAATTTATAAAAATTATCCAAGACACAGCAGAGCTCAAAT
Source organism: Marmota flaviventris (assembly GCF_047511675.1). NCBI lineage: Eukaryota > Metazoa > Chordata > Mammalia > Rodentia > Sciuridae > Marmota > Marmota flaviventris. The sequence continues at coordinate 148,486,292 of NC_092499.1, forward strand.
ATTTAAACATGCTTGTGGGTGAACAATGAAATACTTCCTACCATTGGGAACACATACTCAAATTCTTAAATTCCTCCCAGGCCCAAGGGGTAGCCCTGAAGAAACAATTAATTCCCCCAGAGCCTCATTTTCATAAGAAAACAAGAGTCTGACCTCAAAGGTCAACACCTAATGCAATAGCACTGGGTACCCAATCCTCAATACAGAGCCAACAGATTCAAAATCTGAGCTGGAAAAGACCTTAGTAATGTGCTTTTCAACCCATCACCTATTGTTAGTTCTCAAATAAGCTTAAAGCATCTCTTACCAGCATTAAAACAGAATAAGAAAACACTGTGGTACCACCTGGGTAGTAAGGGTAAATGTGTTAAATAAGAAATCTTTTGGAAACACATATTTTAGTTTTAGTTTTATATTTATTTTGTTCTGGGATCATAATGTAAATCTATCTTACTATGGATCTAATTTAAAAAAAATAGAAAACCAGTGATGAGGTAGGACACCTTAAGATTTCCAAGAAAGGTGAGATGACATGGCTAAGGTAATTAATACACATTAGGCAGGGATACACTCAGATATGAGGACTGGGGTCCTCGTGGTGTTTAAACATTCTTTCTTCATCCATGAAACAGTCAACCCAAGTATCCAATGGGATGAATCCACATATGACCATGTTTTAGAAATTAAGGGAACCGCAGACACAAAATTCTGCTTTCGACTGTGCCTTTAGACCAGATGCCCTATAAAAGGGCCCCTGTGATCCTATAAATTTTTAATTACAATATCATGGACCTGCAGACAGGGTGTTACAAGTGAGAAATGTGCTTTCCAAGGGTTACACAGGAAAAACCTCATGCATGCCTGCCAAGAGCTCATGGCATTTTCAAGGCCTTTTACCAAGGAAAGACACACACATTCACATATGCTATCCCAAGGGCCTTCTGGACCAGAGCCCCTGCCAGGACCTACTGTTTGGGCTCCTAGAGAGGATGAAGGTGATTCACAAGCTTCCATGCCTAAGAAAGTCCAGTTCTGACTGGGAAGGATGAGGAGGCCCTGCTACTACTGTCTCCAGGGAGCCAGGAGCTCACCAAGACCATACACAGCCTGCAGAAGAATAGTCAGAGTGGGAAATCTGCTTTAAAAGCAACACAGTAAGATTTTTTTTTTTAATGCAAATAGGCATTATGAAGAAACAGAAAATAGACCACAACCCTGTGGTCCAAACAGTACTTATTGACCTTCAAAAAAAGAATATAAGCAATGAAAACACATGTTTACAAAATCCAAACAGGGCGAAAAGCATACAGATGAGTGATGAAGGTCACCTGGCACTTCCAGTTCCATTCCACAGAAAGTAAGTGCTTAACTACTTTCTGGGATTCCTTCTGAAAACTATTTCATGACTAAACCAGCATATATACTCTTTGTAAATTAGAACTGAAAAATCAGAGTACATAAAATGCATTGCATCTTTTTCCCCCCCACTGAATTTATAGCAGCACATAAAGATCTAACTTTTTAAAGAACAGCTATGTAGTAAGAATTCTACCTCAGAAATGTATAAATCAGAAGCAAGTTCAAAATGTATTATTTTTGTGCCTACTTCATAATCCGATTTTTTGTCCTTTAACAATTATACCTATGGGAATAAAAAAAAAAAAAGTTTAATAGTATCACAGCTGGTATTCTGTTGAGGAACTGTCCTGTGTCAGCCCTGGACTAAGCCCTGTCCTTGATGCCTCAAAAAAAACATCTTGGAAAGAAGCTGGTGTTTGAAGTGGTCTACCAGTTGAGCCTTTAAGAGGTAAACTCTCTTGACCAAGGTGTCAGAGCCAGGACATTAAGCCAGATCTGCCTACAACCTCCTACTTAAGGAACTTTTTTGTCATAGGACAAAGGTACCATCTTCCCCACCAGAGAACAGGAAGCCACTTCAAAAGCCCATCACCAAAGCCCAGCAGCTGGTTTTGAGGGAGAGGTAAAGGGATGAGGCAGAGAAGGGAATTTGACCCTCCACAGGTGTCCCTGGCAGCCATGCAGGCATCTCCAAAGGGCTGAATTAAAATAGCTCAGTGACTAACCAGATACAAAGCACATCCCTATCCCAAGATAAAGCCTGGGCTCAGTCTCCTAAAAGTCTGCCCCAAGAACAATTCAGATGCAACAGAGCAAGACCCAGAGAAGGAGGGCTGGGAAAGACAGAGCACAGTTTAGGCTCACTCACTGGGAAGCAGCAGGAAGGTGGCCACCCCTAACCCTGCTCTTCTGTCCCCTGCATGCAAGTCTGCAGTGCAATCAGAACCCAGGCTGACCTGGCCATTCTCACTCCACACAGCCCAGCCAGCCTTGTGCAGACACACAAAGGGAGTTGTGATAGAGAGTGGCAACAATAAGTGAGATTTCTCATGGGACACCACTTTTCACTAAAACACCTATCCTGAATAGCGATGTGTTTACAGTCCAGAAAGGTACAGAACAAAACTACTTCTTTTAAAAAAAATGCGTTAAAAAATTCATCTTCAGTGAGTGGAGTGACTACTTTGTGTTACTTTTTTCTCTGATGGGAAAAAAAGGAGAAGTAGATTTACTTTGAGTCAGACAGGCTGTTGTCTGCCATAGGGCCTAGAGAACTTTCTAGGCCCAGCAGCCCTAGGCTGGCCCGCATTCCTTCAGGGTGACAGAGCATCCAGCGGTTTCCTAGTCCTACAGCCCCTGCCATGTGGTGACTAACCCCACAGGAATCCTGGCTGGTGTTGGATCTACCAGGTGCACAGGCAGGCTGGGAGGAAGGCCTCGGGGGTCCAGGCCCTAGACCCAGCCTCAGGAAGAAAGCCCTTGCTCTGCCTCTACCTCCTGATGTGATAGAGGGGTAGGGGAAGCCACTGGAGCCACAAGCAATGCCCACCCGTGCTCAGGTGACAGCCTCCATACTTTTGGGGTCCTGCAGTAGTATCTGGGTCCCATATTCAGGCCTGACTTTGCCAAGTGACAGAAAGCCAGGTTTCAGAGTATACCTTGCCTCCTTGAGAAAGACACCAGTAAATTCTGGTAACTCTGGACAGGCAACCACAAGTTGGTTTACATGATAAAGACAAAAGAATAAATGTAACTCTATATTGGCACAGTCACTTTTCAGGAGCTGAATTCATAATAAAAATCAGCTGAAACATAATTTTGATAAATCATCTCCTGACACTTCATATATCTTACTGTCTATATGACAGTTGTTTTTGTTTAATAAAAGAATAGAAGGTTTACTATAAACCACATCCCTTTTCTTCCTTTATCACAACTTGCCATTCCTCAGAACTAAAGCATCAATCCATTTAAAGATATTTTTTATAAGATTAAAGAACGGACTTTAAAACAAAGAATTCTCCCTAATTAAAAGCAGCCATACAGAGGTGCTTGATTGCTGATCAGCATCTGACTTTTGCCTCACACGTGTAAATAATTCATCATCAATGTAAAAATGAGTCCTGCCTAAAGGGTGCTGGGGGAGGTGGCGAAATTAAAGACTCGGACAAAAGCAAGGAACTAAAATTCACAAGCAAGTTGTTTTATAATTGAGCATCTATAATTCAACTGTGCTGATATCATTGTTTCATTTTCCTCTTTCCTTATCTCCCCTACCCTTCCAGTACTGGGGCTCAAACCCAGGACCTCAAGCATGCTAGTCAAGCACTGTTCCAATGACCTACATACCCAGCACCATCTTTCCCTTATTTTAGGAGTCACAGAAGTTTTCTCTGACCATGTGAAGAAAGTGAGGAAGAAATACAGAAAAACAAGGAGAGAGGTAAAGAAGGAGGGAGGAAAGGAGAGAAGTAAAGAAGAAGTGAAGAAAGGAGAGAAGCAGGGAGGGAGGGGAGGAAGGTGACAGGGAAGGGTAGACCATCAGAGAGAGGGGAAGGAGGGCTCTATGCTAACAGAGCCCTCACTACATTTATTAATCACTAGGCAGATCTGCAAAAAGCCTCAAAGACATAAAAGACTCCTGCTTAGAGCAAAAACATCTTTAAAAGCTCATCAAACATGATATCCAGCCTTCCTCAGAACAAGGCAAGCCACCAGGTCATTACTGGGTGTATGTTCATCTGGGACTCCCTGGGAGGTGGTGGAAGGGCCTGAGGGGAGAATAAAGGGCAGCAAAGTCACAACAAAGCAAATATGGCTACTCAGCGCATGATTCCTTGAAAAGTTATGCCAGGTCTCTGTGCTTCCATTTCCTGATCCATAGAAAAGGGATTGGCAGTATCCACTCTCCAGACTGTGACAATGACTAAATAAGAATATTGGTGAGGTGTTTGGGAGTAGTCACACTCAATGAATGCCAGTCCTGATCAAAAACACAGTTCTATCTAAGAGTCATCACCATAGGGGCCCTGGAGGTTCAGCTCTTTGCAGGAGTTGCAGAAGCATTAGGGGAGTAACTAGGGTTCTAACCTGCAAACCCCCCAAATGTAAGGGGTCCTTCTAAATGGTTATGAAGAGCTTTAACCACAGATTAGCCCCACAAAAGTGCCTTTTTGTCAATGACTACTAACTGCCTAGGATTTAGATGTGGACTTTTTTTCTTTTATATTCAGAAAACAATGAATTGTGAAATCTTAGAAAGGGGGACAAAGATGCTATTAAGATGCTGTAGTTCTATTGCTACCACCAGATGAATACCTTTACATGGCACTGTTCACAATGTACCAACACAGCTTACTGCACCGGCCCATCTCCCTCTTAAGACCAAAAGCCCTTGAGAGCAGAAAGGGCAGTTGGGCAGGAGAGGACATGGGAACTGGATACACTGGACTGGGGAGTGTCTAGATTCTAACTAGTCCTGATGTTTGGAACACTGGGTATGGCTTGGCTGACTCTTCCAAGTCACGGTTTTCCTTCTAACTATGACTTTTCTGGGGATTAAGCAGGTATTATAAAGCTATTTCCTAGAAAGTGCTCATGGAACACAGAAGTTCTATCTGAAAAGGCAGAGATGCTTTGTTTGTTTGTTTGTTTGTTTTAATGGTAGCATGCCTTTGAATAACCAAGTCTTTAGATATTGCACAGGTTTGAACGGTCAGGCTTTCAGTGAGTTTAGGCCAGATGTTTAGGCCTCCTGTTGTCTTCTTTCTGTGTACACTGACTGCAGGGACAGTTCTCTTCTTACTTTCTACTTCAAGGCAAAATGCTCAGACCATCACCTCCTATTTTCTCTAAGCTAGAAGACCAACCTTGCACAAGCACACCTGTGGATACAAGGAAAAAGGCCACAGATGTGCCTATTACAGTGGCATCAGTTCAGTTAGAAAATGGAGCTGTGGGCCAGGTTAAGGCTGGTGTGGCTTTTAAAGCCCGGAAGGGCACAGACAAGAGAGCATGTGCTAAAGTCAAAGGAAAAGAGATTCGTAAACTAAATGAAAAATCAGTCTAAGCTTCCTTCACCCACTGAGATCCACACCAACCCACAGCATTTTCCCCACACTTGTAACCTCTATTTCAAAACTGTCAGTGCCAGGAAGCCAGGTGAAGCCTGCTATGGTCTATCAATTACCCACCCAGAGAGAGAGCCTCTCCCCTTGTGGAACTCATTTCTAGATTCCAAAATTAACATTTCATTCACATGAAAATCAAAGTTGAGTCTTTTTAAAAATCAATCTTGGGGCTGGGGTCATGGCTCAGTGGTAGAGCGCTTGCCAGGCATGTGTGAAGCCCTGGGTTCAATTCTTAGCAACACATATAAATAAATAAAGAACTTTATAAATGCCTATGGCATAGAGCTTTTTGACTCACAGGTGATACCAATGGGAGGGTGACACAAGATAGGAGAAATTCATAGTTATCTGCTATAGTTTGCTTTAATCTATTAGTTCAAACATTTACTCAGTATCATCTTAAAAGATAAAATATAATCCTAAAAGAAAGGTAAATTTGTTTAATTCTATTATTTCAAAATATTAATCATTGATACAATTAACTGAGGATTGGCCTAAATTGTTCCAACACTTTCCCAACCTGATAATTGAATTTGTTCTCACTACTGTAATAAAAATTCTGAGAAACCTTGGGCTTCTGGGCATATTTATGGGCAGGAGGGGTGAATCAAATCTATAGAGTCCTGATCTACTGCCCCATTTAATAAACAAATACTGTTAAGAACATGCGTTTAAAAAAAAAAAATCTGAAAGGCTTCATAATGTAGATATTGCAAGTCTTCCCATAATACTAACTGAAGGTTTCTGAGAAGAGTTTAATGTGCTGTTATCCGATGAATTCCAGGCCTGGGGATGTTCGCCTCTTCTCCTTTAGAACAGAGGTTGCTCAGAAAGCAGTTGGCATTGTGATACATACTAAATGGAATTGCCCTACTCTTTACTTTTATATTCTGTAATTTAAATCACTCTGTTAACAGGCAGAAAAATCCCAGCTAGCTTCAAAACTCCCTCATATTTTCATTACCTCAAATGACAACCTCTTCCACCACTTTATCTTTGCTTTAAGTACCAGGAGCTGAAAGATGCAATCAATTTAGTATTTCTCCCTGACCATTTACATTACTTATTTGTTTCAGCAGATCCTCTGCCACAAATCCTTCCTTTGCCCATTCATGTCTGCATACTTAACATAGATTCAATACTTCTCCAGGCCAAAAATTATACTCTAAGTTTTTCTTTGACTGGAGGACAGAAAGACAAGGAAAGGTGGAGGGGGGTGCCTAGAATTACTTTGTTCTTGCAGTCAACAATTCTCAATGAGAAAAAATTTAAAGTATCCTAACTTTTCAGATTCAAACACTGTCAGATACTTTCCTGACTTTCTGTCATCCAACTGGCTTAGTGGCTCTGGGAATAGAGCAGAGGCTAACCCAGACGTGGACCTTAAGTCCACATTTCATTAAAATCATGACATGAATAAGGAACCACACATCAGCCACAAACTAATTCAATCCTTTTAGGGCAAGAACCGCATCCTCTGCTTCAGCAGCACCTAGTGGAAATGTTCCCAATTCCACTTAGAATCCTCCCTGGAGACCAGCAGGGAGCTAGGAGTGATAAATATAAGCTCCCATCACCTCGAAGGCCTGCAGATACCTACAAGGCAACCCTTCTGCCCCCTCCCCCAATCCTGAATATCTGGAAGCCCTCAGAGGGGTGCCATCACCCTTGCCTTATCCAGAGAGAAAAAGCACCACCTTCTAGGATAGAGCTCACTGAGTCTCTTCCTCATAGAATCAAAGCTTGGACAGAAGTCAGATAGAAAAGACATCTAAGCCAAAAAGACTTGGGGGCACCTGTGAGGAGAGAGGGACGTTGACATTCTGACCTGTTTTTATGAAATAATATACTCCACATTCCAAATGCCTTGTGAAGTGTTGGAATACAACCCATTCATGAGTTGAAGGCTGTGTATACAATGCTGGGCAAGGGATACCTAGCAAATTCAGGCATTCTTAAGGAAAGGCCTCAATCTTGCCTGAGGCAAATATCTGTCTCAGGTAAAGGTATAAATACTGAGCTCACCCTCCTCTGAGCTCTTGTTGCCTCTGCTCTGTCAGCAAAAGTTGTGAAGGGTCTCACCAGACAGCCTAAGTTGTCATTTCGTTTTTTAATGCCACGTGTTTTTTAACTTATCACCCAATCCTGGGTTTGTGTCATCTAACGTTGCCCAGAAAGATATGTGTACAAAACAAGAGCATCTTAATTAGCTGATCATAGGAAAGTATGGAAACTTTGGCCAAATAACAAGCAGAAAATCCTCAAAGAAAATCCTGCAAAGACTCATCAAGACCCAACTTAAGCCAGGTACAGTGGTGCACACCTGTAATCCCAGCAAATCGGGAGGCTGAGGAAGGAGGATCACAAATTCAAGGCTACCCTCAGCAACCCAGCAAGACCCTGTCTCAAAATAAAAAGTAAAAAGGGCTATGAATGTGGTTTAGTGGCAAAGCGCCCTGGGTTTAATCTCCATTATTTAAAAAAAAAAAAAAAAGATCCAACTTAGCTGTTATTTACGATTCAGACCTCTTTACTGTTCTCCCCTTCCACAGGAATGATATGTACATAGACATCTACATTAAGGACACTGGACTGATATGAATAGGAATGGTAGAGAGGAGCATGAGACTCAAAATCATCTCCCACTTAGCAAAGGTTAAGAACTCAGTCAAATCATGTATGTACACACATTCTCTCTCACACACTCACTCTTAAACTCTACTGTTATTTGGTTGGTTCATTTATTCCAACTAGGACCAGAGGCTAATTTAGTTAATTGAAGATATTTTACAAATCCCTTCTTAAAATACTCACACCTATCAGGGTAGGCATGAGAGCAAGACAAGATAACTGTCTACTGTACAAATTTGAGGTAGGTGCTCATTCTTGAATTCACACTGATCTGAGAAGATATCCTTCATCTTTGCATACCTCACTGGTCCTAGCCTTCCTCCCTTCCGCTTTCTCCCTGCTCTCACACTAAGCCTCCCAGTCTTCATGAGAGCCAAACCACTCAGATGCTACCTATGCTCAAATCTACATAAGAGGTAGATTTTTACAGAATATCTCCTCTGTTGGCCTCCCACAAAGGAAAGAAACAAAAATTGGAGACTGAAGAAACAAAAGTAATACACAGGGCACCAGTTCTAACTACCAAGTGGATAATCAACTATTTTTGGAAAGAGATGAGTGATGGGTTGACAAGGTCTTTTCAGATTACCAGTGGAGTACAGAAAAATGATCATCAATGGCCAAATAACACCCCAATGTATCAATCCCAGCACAAGAACAACGTGGAAGTGAGAGTCATTGGTAAGGGGGAATCCAGGCTTTGTGTAAGACTAAGACTAAGTGGTGACAGTGAAGGAGAGGCCCTAAAGAGCATGGCCTCAGCAATTATGTTTGCTCTAGTTGAAACTCACTGTGCATACATGCCAAACCCAGGTGCACCTGTGACCCCAGGTGCAAAGTAAAATGCACCCAACTTGCAAACCACTGGGAAAATTTTTTTGAACTTTATTTATTTATTTTTATGTAGTGCTGAGGATCGAACCCAGTGTGTCACATGTGGGAGGAAAGCACTCGACTGCTGAGCCATAACCCCAGCCCTGGGAAAGTATTTTAATTCCACTTTGATCATTCAAATGGTGTTGCAGAGTCCATAGCACCTTGCGGTATCACAAAGTTATCAATCATCGGTAGTAGCAGCAGGAAGCTCTCACTAGGCTATCAAGTTGCTCAGACTCTGGATGAGGGAAAGCTGACTTTAGTCAAACAGAATGATTTAAACAAATTTAAATACATTCCACATAATTGAGATACATCAGTGTTTCTCATGAGTATTCATGAATAATTCACTTTGGCAACATCAAAAGCCAAACTGGAAAGACTCACTTCAAAGATACAAGACTTAACATAAATCCTACCTGAATTTCCTGCTATCAACTCCTTCTCTGACCACTGTTATCCCTTTCTGCCCTGTCAACGAGATGCTTCACTATCCTACCAGCCTACATCTGCTACCTCTGAAAAAGCTCTTAAGAACTTATGAGTTGTAGCGACCTCTGGGAAGTCCACAGTCCATCCTTACAGAAATCATCCTTACAGAAATCAATCCTGCAGCCAGATAATAAAAGCAGGGCTCATTCAAAAGAGGGCAACTGCCAAATGCCCTTGCAAATCTAGAACACCAGTCTACAGCCTGAGCAGTGTTTACCAAAAATCAGAGCCAACAGATCCATCCTAGATCCCTCAACTTTCCCTTCAACAATGAATCTCAGAGGTAGAAGGAAATTCAGTGCTCACTTAGTTCAAAAAATCAGAAAACCCAGAAGCAGAAACATAATGGCCACCTTGGGTCCACTCATCTAAGCTGAAATGGAAGAAGTCTTATCTCTGTTTCTGCTGAACAATAATGCTTACATGTAGACATTTTTCACACAAATTACACCTAATCATGAGGCTCAGCTGTCACCTTCTGCTTCTCACCATTTGATTATCGAGGCTACACATTTCTCCAGCCGGGCTTTGTAATGGGAAGGCACTGATGAGAGGCTTGCAATTATTTGATATATTGGTGGAACATGAGACTGGATACAGGAGGCTAAAGAGCTAACATATGAAAGTCCATGCTTTACACATCTAAAAATGCACGGGGTATATTGAGCTTGTTAACAGAATCTGACCTGGCTCACAAGAAACCACTCACAGACCATTCACCTTTTATTTATCAGCTGAAGAGGGGGGTCTGAACACCATCCTGATTACCATTTCTTTCTAATGACCACTTAATCTCTTATGCATCTTCAGCAGCCCTTTAACAATACTGAGACTTTCCATGAATTAGGATAACAACAATGCCCAAGAAGATTAAGTTGTGGTTATCCAAAGAAGCAAAATAAACTTTCCAGTCAGACCAAATCAAACTGAGGGTCTGAAGTCTCCCTCCATTCTGCAGCATTCAACGTGAAGTTCAGAGAGTCTGTAACTGAGACCAAAATGCCTGCGCTGCATCACAATGGACAGCAGGCACTGAAAGCTGTCACCACTGTACAGCCATCAATAAACCTAAACTCAAATTAATCCTGCAAAACAAATTCCTCTTACAATGGCAGTCTGTTAGGTCACTTTGACTGTTTTATCCATTGTCTATCAATACAAATTGCTTCACTTACACACACCCAAAAGTTTGTCCCTCCTCCTAATCGCCCATGTCTGGCATCCAGAGACTCTTCTAAGGAGGATTTTTTTCTCAGCAAACAAGAAATGTTTGTTGAGCTAAGAAGTAGTCTGAGAAAATTATACATTCTCAGAATTCCATTCATAAGCATGTATGACATCAAGATCCTTTGGGCCTCGACTCCACAATGGTCCCAAAAGAATAGCTAGGGAAGAGGTGGGGGTTGGGAGAAGAGGGCAGAGAATCCAATGATCTCAGACAGTGACACTATACAACTATACCACCTGAATAGTGCTTGAAATTACAAAGAGTTGGTACCAGATATACCCTTCTGCACCTAAGCTGTTGTCTTTCTGTTTGAGTGGAAGAAAAAAAGGACTGTACATTTTCTGCCACTTTGCTTAAAATCCTTTCTAAAGTTTCTCTGACAGTTATTCCAAAGCTTCTAAAAAGGAATATTGACATATTACAAAATAATTTAATCATTTCAAATTCACTATGCAACAGAACAAAAATATGTCCCTACATCCTATCTGAAGAATACTCAAGAAACTAACTATCATTTACTTAGCAAAGCAAAAGGGGCCAATCAGAGGTCAAGAAATCAAACGGCAGCATCATAGTAGTTACCAACCCAAGAATAAAACTAGTGTTTAATGGATCTAAAGAGCTCACTAGTTTCCATTTGTCTCCATCTTAAAACTAATACCTCCTAAGGCAAGGGTGTGGGGAATATCCCTACTTCATATGCTAGTGCAACAGGAGATATGTCTAATAATGGCAATCTTCATCTTCATCTTCATTTCGTATTGAGGGCTTTTTGCCCCTAATCATCTTTTACATCCTCCCCTTTACTACTACTAAGATCAACCCTCTGGTCTCAGCAGCTGCTAAAAACCACCCAAGCACTTTGCATCTACCAGGAAATCCAGAATGGCATCCTGATTCACAGATCTGCTGCCACTGGCTTTCAGATGTATGTGCATGGCAGCTGGACCCCCCTCCCTAGAGTCAGTAGGCACAGGTAGCTCAGTACCCAGCATTAGTCTCACTGGTTGCTCTTAGCTACAGCTTCTGCACACAAGATACCCAAGATCTATAGCTATGGACCTGACTTCATAGGGTTCAGTGACTGCAGTAGCCCCTCTTATCTGCCGTTTTGCTTTCTGTGGTTTCAGTTACCCATGGCCCATTGTGGTCCAAATATATTAAATGGAAAATTCCAGAAATAACACCTAAGTTTTAAATTATCCATTTTTTTCCAGTGGTGTGTTGGAATCTTGAGTCATACCACTCCATTCTACCTGGGATGTAAATCATCTTTTTTTCCAGTGTATCCCTGATGTACATGCTATCTGTCCATTAATAACTTAGTAGCCCTCTTGGTTATCATATTGACCGACACATCATAGTGTTAGTCTTCAAGTAACCCTTATTTAACTTATAAGTGGCCACAAAGTATAAGAAGTGATGCTAGTAATTTTATTACAGTATGCCACTATATTATTCTACTTTATTATTAGTTACTATTGTTAATCTCTTACTGTACCTGACTTATAATTTAACTTTATCATAGGTATGCATGTATAGGAAAATAAGATGGTATATGTAGAGATTAGTACTATCTGCAATTTCAGGCACCTACTGGGGGTGGGGGTCTTAGAACACATCCCCCTCAGATAAGGAGAGACTACTACACAACTTCACTCACTTTATCCAATCCATTCATTAGGACTTGGGACAGGGGTGGAAAACTAGAAACACCTACATATGGGATCAGTCTGCAGTTTCTGTAACCAGGGCTCTGAGTATCAAACCCCTGAAAGTCCCTGAACACTGCCTCTGTTCCCATCCCACGTGGATTCCATGAAAAATGGCAGGAAGAAAGAAGAGAGGGCTGGATTACTTATTTGTGACCGAGGCAAAGAAACAAAAAGCAACTTATGTTCAATAATAAGATGAAACAGAAGCCCAGCTTCCGGAAGAGGGCCTGACATTCCTGCAGAACATTTTCCCACCCACCTGATCCTCTGGAACGGAAGGAAGATCTAAGGGAGGACAGAGAGAGCCAGTGTTTACTTCCTGCAATGGGGGTGAAAGGAAGAAAATGAAACAAAACAGAACAGGAGGCTGGGTGGGAGAAAAAGTAATACACATGCACACTGGCAAATACACACAGACACACACACAGGCATACATACAAGTACACATACACCAAGACCCACAAACACACACACGTGCAAACATGCACGAACAACAGCATCAACAGAGTATTACCCAAAGAAGAGAATAAATAGGTGGAGGCTCTCGCCTGGAGCAGATGGTTGACTACCTTCACTATGTGAGACCTGCATTTGTCACAAACAAATATGTAACTCCTTGTTATCTTTACCAAAAATTGTGCCCACTCTATAACCACCTTAATGTTCTCAAAAAAAAAAAAAGAAGAAGAAGAAATCACACACATATTTTTAAAAGATAATATTTAATGTCAGTCTCAAACAAGAATCTGTTGATGTTTCTTAAATTCTTCCAAATACCAAGCTTGCAGGAAAAATAAGTTCATGAAGTTTGATAATCAAATAAATTACGTGTAACTATAGAGGCCCTGCTGGGCATCTTAATACAGACATTTACATCGCTGAGTGTTCTTTTAAGATATGGCATATCTGGACAAGCATGAGAATTTGAACAATTTAGATTAAATTAGCAAGAACACTCCTACACTGTGCCCTGCTATTTATGATAATTGAATTTTTGCAATTTAGAAAAAGCAACAGAGAAAGACCACTTAAGATATCGCAGTAAACATAACAATACACTTGACTCAATGCTCAAAAGTTTAGATGGTCTCAGAATGCAACTTTTAGTTTAATTTTGTTTGTTTTTCCAATGCTGGGGATCAAACCCAGAGCTTTGGGCATGTCAGGCAAGTGCTCTACTGCTGAGCTACATTCCAAACCCTAGCTTAATATTTAAACAAAAGAGCAACAGCTACCATTTATCAGGAACTGGCATGTATTTGCAGAGGCAATCCTGATCATTCCTATTTCACATGCAGAAGGTGAGGCCTGCTGTACTATCTCAGAGTTGAGGGGAACAGTCCAACATAGGGCAGTGTTGAGGGACACCTCCACCTTTTAGTCCAAGTCCCTGATTCACACAATTCATTTCCAAGAGATGGCTTCCAGCTCTACTGCTAGACAAACTTAACTTCTGAACTACCCTAAGCACTGGAGTTGAGCAATAGAATTCAGGACAAGATTAGCCACAGGCCCACACATTCCACGTCATCCCCACTCTAGTTGAGAATGTCACACTGGCATACACATGAGAACAGTAAGATAGAAATATTAATGCAACAAAAGAAACAGAATTTTTAGGAGCAGGATGAAACGAGAACTATCTTACAAGTAAGCTTAACTGGTGAGACCTGAAGGAACCAGTACTTTCCAAATATCTCAAATTATAAAAATCACCATAAGAGAGTCATTCTGAAAGCTTTTTAGTCTCTAAGAGTATGTCCCTATTAAAAATCTAACTTCTGAAGCAGACCCAGAAGAATGACCCCTTATTTAGAGAATAATTAGCCAAAAATAAAGCCTTTCAGGAATAAGATACATGCTCTAAGAGACGGAGTCAGCTAAGAGGCTGCCCAGAGAAACATGGACACAAACTGCTTCCCCATCTCAGTAACAAGGGTGGACAATCAGGGAAAACAGAATGTGATCTCCAAGCCTGACTATAAAAGGCAGAGCATGAGGCCTGGGGGCATGTGACCCCTTCTAAATAAAGATCACCCCTATACTGGGAGCAGCTGGCCAGAGCAGGGGCCTTCCAGGGGAATGAAGAAAGCTCCTAAGAAAAAACACCAAGCTGGATCCCACTTGTTCAACAGCCTTCCTTCCCATGAGGGTCTGCATGCCTCCCTCAAGGCCCTACCTGCAAATAAAGGTCCATGTCATGATCCACCTTAGCAGTCTGGAGGGCCGAAAGCCTGCAGGCATCTGGCAGCAGACCACACAGCATTTAACAGATACACTCCAGGTATTCATGGGTAGCTTAAGTTTTAAAATACTTTTTTAAAAAGTTAAGCTGTGCTACTGCACATCATGACTGGACTCTTAAGGTAGAGAAAATGTGTTCTCCCCATTTTGATCCAGCAGGTGATTTACAAATGCTTAAAAGAGTCTTCTACCTTGAGGTACCAACCTATGAGAAAATGAGGAAAGGGGAGCACTTCCACTCCACAAGCACATGCTGTCTTGATAAGGAGTTTTCTAGAAATAAAAACTTGAGCAGCAAAAAGAAAGAAAGAAAGTAGATTTTTATACCACTTGCCATTTTAAGTCCCTGATCTCATCAGTGAGATTGTAGTAAAATGTTTTCCTTTTGTCAATAAAGGGAGCCATTTACTGCCTTCTCACTCAAAGACTCCAATCTGCTACTTTCCTGGTTCCTCATTTTGAAGTCATTAGGAAATGCTACAAACACCAGGACCACTGTTCCCAGTCAATGCCCTTTTAATTGAAATAAGACTGCCCCATCAGCAAAGCCAGCTTCCAGCCTGGCCAGGCTCGTGCCTTCGTGAGTTCCCTGGCAAAGACCAGGCCTTTGCACACACAGTCAGAACATGAATAGACCATAAGCTAGCTGCTCACACTGATGGGGCAAAAGGACGTGGAGGTGACATTTAGCAGTAAGGTCTTTAGTTTTAGATTTTTTGGTGGTGGTTGGGGGTGGGGGGTCTCTATCTGGAATTGAACATAAGATCTTCCTAACAGTAAATCCTTCACAAAGCAGGTACCATGTTTGCCCTGACAACCATGCACTGGAAGATACACCCAGAATTTATAAAGAATTCTAAAAAGTGCCCTGGCAGGTACTGGGAGATAGGTCTACCAAAAGTTATAAAACCCTAAAGTTCTCCAGTGAAAAAGCAAGGCTGGAGTTCAGCCAGGTGAGTGAGGGTGGCTGGTAAGCACAGAAGAGGACTACTGGAGGCCAAGTAACACTACAAGAAGTAGGAAGGGAACAGCACAGTATTCAGAGGTAAGGGATGACCACTAAGGAGCTTCACAGTGTGCAAGTGCTTATCCTACAGGGACCACTACAGGATTGTGTGCAGGAGGAAACATATAGCCCAAAGTGTATGCTGGGACATTCACTGGTGTCAAGTGGAATTGTAGGACACAGAGCAGGGAGACTAGAGAAAGCTCATGTCACTGCATGGGCAGGGGTGGGGTAGAAGGCAGCACAATGAAGCAATATTAGGAATGATAAGGGCTTAGTGTCCATTAGAAAAGGAAGTGTCCAACATACAACTATGTTTCTGACATGAGAGGTAGGAGGACAAGATGCTGCCCACCTGGGAGGCAACACAAAAAATAGTAAGCCAGAAATTAGGAAGACCATGGGACACTCAAGTACTCGTGGTCATCTGTATATGAATGAACATATCATCTAGAGCCCCAAAAGAGGTCTGAGCTGGAGATGGTATATGAAGCTACATGGAGTCAAGAGGACACTGAAGTACCAGTAGATGAGATGGGATAGAAGTGAAACTCTGGCCATACTGTAGTTTGAATGTCTATGTCCTCCTCAAATTCATATATTGAAACCTAATATCCAATGGGATGGTGTTAGAGGTGGGGCCTTAGGAAAGGGATTAGGCCATGAAGGTGTAGTCCTTGGAATGGGATTAGTGCCCTTATTAAAGTGACCCAAGAGAGCTGCCTTGCTCCTTCCACTATGTGAAGACACAGCTAAAAGATGCTGTGAACCAGAGAGCAGACCCTCATAGGCACAGAATCTGTCAGCACCTTGTCCTGGACTTCTGGCCTCCAAAAATTGAGAAACAAATCTGTTGTTTATGATTTTTTTGGTGTAACAGCCCAAACAGACTAAGATAGGAAACCACCAGCTATCCAAGACTAGACTGAGGAAAGGAGCAGCACAGTGGCGCCACAGGGTAGAAAGAGAACCAGAAGAGAGGGGATGTCAGAAGACAAGGGAGGAGGAATGACCATGTCAAACCTGAGGGCATAACAGGTAGGTCCTTACAGAGGGAAAAGGCCATGCACAATTCTTTAAGGGTCCCTCACTCTTTAAGAACAACTCAGGCCTGTAAAAAAAACCTCTGCTCAAATCATGAAGAGAACAGAGAAATACTAAAGTGTGCAGACAACACACAGAGTGATTGTTTTCTTTAATGGGGCTCTCTATTCCACTGCCAGTCACTGCACAGTCAAGATCTAAGGGGTTAAGAGTGTCAAGTAACACTGTATATTAGCACTATACAAGGGAGTGTTTCTCCATTATATCCACAACTTCACACACACCTTGACTTCATGTTTCTCTATATGTTCTCCCTACTAGTGGAGACAGCCAATGGAAGAAAAACTGAATAGGAGTCCTCTATACTTACTCTTTACAAACAGCCATCTAGTTAATGATGAACTCAAGGTAGACATTCTGTCTGACTCTATACCTGGCTCCTTGAGGGATCACTGAGGGTTTTGGCTAGACAGGTGCAGAGTATAACACCAGGGCAGTGGCCAGTCAACCAGAGAGATGATGAAGGGAAGAACTCCCAGCCTCAAAGACGGACTCTAAAGCAGCATTCTCCATCAAAAACAGAATGCAAGCCATAATGGCAAATGTTCTAGTAGCCATATTCAAAAGTAAAAAGCAGCAGGTGAATTGATTTTGATAACACATTTTACTTAATCTAACATATCAAGATTGAATTTCAAAATGCAATCAATAAAAAAATTACTAATGAGATATTTTTACAGCATTTTCTCCACATTACAGCTTGGAAGTCCAGTGTCTTTTCTGTGCTTCTAGTACCTCTCCATTCACACAAGCCATGGTTCAGGTGCTCAGTTAGTACAGATGTGTCCAGTGGCTACCATACGTAGACAGTGCATGTCTAAAAGAAATCCATGCAAAGGACAAGGATTCCAATTAGGAAACATCTAAGAAATTGTGCCTTTGGCTTAGTTGTCAGGACAAGGTAAATGGAAAACAATAATACTGAGCACATTTATCAATTTTAAATGAGTACTCTATTGTGAAATCACACACACAAAAAAACACATCAACAGGACTAAGACAGCTGGCCAAGAAAAAGCTATGGGGTGTGGCCTTGGAGAGGCAGGCATACAGCCAATAGATTCACCAGCACCAGGGTCCAATTTCTAACACTCTTTACTTTTTCATTGTGCTTTTCCTTTTTCTCCTTTTAAACTTTCAACAACCCTAAGGGGAAGGCAGGATCCATTCTATATTGCAGATGAAGAAATTGAGGCCTAGGTAATTTAAATTACTTACTCATTCCTGGTCGGTGCTTTCAGACTTAAACCCAGAATTTAGGCCTCACTCCTGTCCCAGACTTTTCAGGAAGCAGTTGATCAAAAACAGCAGAAAACCCACAGTGAAACCAAAGTATCTGCTGAATCACAGAACAGGTGCCTGACAAATGTCTTTTTAAATAGCATCTCCCTTTTGTACAGAGCTTAGGAATTTTCAAAACACTTTTATACACGTATTTGATCACCAAGAAGGAATCATATAACTGCCCTAGGAACACACCCACTACAACCCAGAGAGGCTGGCTCATCCAAGGTCACCTGGGATGATCATCTCTATATCTAACTTCCCTCTACTATGCCATGCTGGCTCCCTTGATGACACCTTTTAAGATAAAATTCTAAAATGTCAAGGCTACTTTAAAAACATTCTGTTGTTTTTGCAAACCAGTGGTTAAGATAAGGACAGAGCACAGTTTTAATCAATCACCATAGTCCCTTTCCTCCAACTCTAACCCACTGATCCTTAAAGTGGCCTGTCAGCATTTTCATCTCTTTAAGGTATTGGTTGAAGCCAATGGGACTCCTGCCCTTTATTAATCAAACATTCACGCACACACTGATCAAACAAAGCAGAACTAAGAGTATGTGATGGGTCATAGAAATCACATCATTTACTGCTTCAGTCAGGCTGAAGGGGAACTAAACCTGCAGTGTCTGACCTTTTATTTGTTTATTTTATATACTTCAGGATTCAGACAAGCCTATCAATTTGAGATTTCTTTTTTTAATTTTTTCATTTTAGTTGTAGATGGACACAATACCTTTATTTTATTGGTTTTTATTTTATTTTTTTATTTTTATGTGGTGCCGGGGTTCTAACCTAGTGCCTTACGCATGCTAGGCAAGCACTCTTGCCACTGAGCCACAACCCCAGCCCCTCAATTTGGGATTTCTTGACTCCGCAGGACTAGCTAGAGTAAATAGGTTCCATGAGTCTTTAGCAGGGTCAACCATTTTTAAAAAATAGCTACTTATAGTAACATGCTGACATTCAAATAGTGAAAAGGATCTTCCTGGCCAATATACCTACACATTGCTGAATATAAATAAGGAAAACACCCAGAGCCACATTTTAGTTGGAGGGAAAAAAAATACCTCACTCTTAGGGTATTGATCACATAGAGCAAGAGCTCAGTTATTCTCAACGGAAAATAAGTATATCGCAGATAAATGAGAAGCTGCAAAACTGCAACACCTGACTCTTAAGACCACTGAATACTTTCCAAAATTTCTTCACAAAGTCATTTCATAAGATGTTCACAACTGTTTGGTGAACAGATTTAAAAGAAAGGAATAGAAACCCAAAAGTTTAAAAATGCACCCTGCTACATAGCTATCTGTAAGTACAGCCTGAATTATGAACTCCTGGGAACTGGTAAGAAGTCTCCCACCTCTACTAGATGCTCCCACCTAAACCAGGGCACCTGAGCACCACAATATCATCACTAAGAATCAAAGACCTCTTTCACAGGACATAAAGAAGTACTCTATTTTTCCTTTATTTAACCATGATCCAAGTATATTCATGCTAAGGAAGTCCTGCCTACCAGAAATAAAAATGTCCCTTGAGGTGAAGGATGAAAGAGCTGACACATAAACAGGTCCCAGCTGTCAAGGGTTAGGGACTTCCAAGCACAAAGGGTCCAACTCAACAGTATAGTAGATTAATTCTTTATATATTTAGTTGTTGATAGACATTTATTTTATTTATTTATTTATTTATATGTGGTGCTGAGAATCGAACCCAGTGCCTCACACATGCCAGGCAAGTGCGCTACCACTGAGCCACAGCCACAGCCCCACAGTAGATTAATTCTAATATATGATTTGACCAGTATTGACAGCAATCATGAGGGCCTCCAACCATGCCACAGTCTTGCATTCCAAGAACACTCAGAAAGTCAACCAAGACCCCTGCTTCAAACCATGTCCTCAAGGAAGGTATGCCATATCCTAAATGCAATGACATCATCCACCCCATAGAACATGCGCATTCAGAAGAGGAAGGAAGGTACAGAGGAGAAGGAGAAAAATGAGAGATGCAGAGATCAGTGGGGCTTACTTTTCTGGCAGCGATTTGTGGTCCAACAGCGGTAGTTGTACTCATTATTGATGGTGGTCTTCTCACACAATGGCTTCTCCTCCATGGTCCCTGGACACAGGTCCCCACATTCCTTTGGGGGCTTGTTCCCCACAATATAATTATTGGACACTGCATCTAGGATCAAAGACCAGTCCACTGTGGAGAGGTAACAGAGATCAGCATTTTTTTCAATCCTGATGGCACCCCGAGTAATGTTCCTCAGGTTATAAAGCCCAATATCCTTGAGATTAGTCATCTCAAAGATGACCAGGGCGTAGTTGTAAAAAAGTTTCCAGCCGCGGATGACTGTGAGGTTCGGGAAGAGGTCTCCGAGGCTCTCTAGGCCAGCCACGCGGAACAGCAGCAAGTATTCAGTGATGACTGTGAGCTTGGGGAAACGGTAGCTGCGGTAGTCCTCAGCCTTGGAGATGAGCAGGATGTGGAGGTAGCCCTCTATCACCGTGCAGTTCTCCAGGCGCTTCAGCTGCTGATAGTCGTTGCGTATGTCAATGCCCGGGCCACAGACTGAAAGGAGACAAGAGGGCAAAGGCAGGACATGCCCCAGTTAAAAGGAAATCATTCTTTAAATATTTTCCAGCCCACAATATGAAGTTTGCAGAAAACCTATATTAAGGAAATAAGTCTCAATTCTTCACTGCAGACTAAAGTGAGGTATAGACTGCAGGCTGACTACCTGGGTAGCTGCCCAGTTAAGCTGTCATTTCTGAAGTGACTATTCTGGACCAAATGCTGATAAAATACTCACATGGACTGAGGGAAGGAACATCTACATTAAACATGTAAAGTGAAGCAGAGCCCAAGGTCACATGGGGTTACATGCAAAAATCAAGTTTGCAAACCCAGGCCAGCCTGCCTTCACAGCTGTCACACTTCACACTCCCTATCCTTCCCGAGAGCACCAGTTCCTGATGCCTGAACAAAAGTTCAAAGGCCAAGCAGCACCAACTTACTACTGCATCCAGCCTGTAGGACTCCAAGCAATAATGTCTATACTGAAGAACAGTCACCATGACCTGGACAGTGGGGACTCAGGTAACATGCTCCCATGAGTGTTGCTACCATTTGACATGGGCCAGGTGCCCTGTGTTCTCCCCAAGAGTGCATTTGTACAGACACAAGATAGAAAACATGATTTATGAATAAAAGAGGCATACAGTTCCAACTTTAATAGTTTTATTAATCAAGAAAGCATGCTTCCTATACAAAAGTTAGGTGATAACAAAAAATAATAAAAATCAGTGATCTCAACACCCAAAGATAAACAATGTTAATATTATTTATACCAATTATCCTGTCTCTATAAATAATTTAAGGCAATGAAATCAAACAATGTAACATTTATACATATACTTCTTCCACTTAACATGAACATTTTACCAAGCCAATAAATGTTCTTCTACACCATTTTTAAAAAGAGATAGTAATCCTAGAGTATGAATATGCATCTTGAGTTTTTATTTTTTTAACCAATCCCCCACTGTTGAATATTTAGTTTATATTCAGTATGTAACATTATAAACAATGCTCTAGTGGACATTCTTGACAGATATCCAGGAGTATTTACCTAGGATAAATCCTTAGAAGTGGAATTGTCGGCCAGTGTATTCACAGATTTTATAGGCTTTTGATAAAATAGCCTCAAAACTAGAAGACTTTATACTTAAAATTCTACACATATACACCAACAAACTCCCTTGATTATTGTACTTTCTTAGGATTTAATAAATCCCAACCCCACTATTATAGATTCTCAGAAAGAGTGAAATTTCCTGATTCATATAATTCATTAATTTGTGAAGCACCCCATTTGTATGACACCATGAGATGCAAATAGCTCTGATCTCTGAGGTGGTTTATGGTAAAGGCCAGGAGCTTAGACCCATGACAAATGACTGTCACACAAGGCAGGAGGAAGTAAGAGGAGTGCATGTGATATAGCCACACTGCATATGCACTCATCAGGACAGACAGAGGTGGCATCAGAGCTTCCCTGGCTCTCCAAGGGTGGTGGAATTTAAAAGTATGTATGACATTCCAGAGACTACAGACAAAGCAGAACAAGGTTTGTTCAAAAGACTGTACACAGGTCAAGGATATAGAGAGAAACAAAAATAATAATAATAAGTTTGGTAGAGACCAAGCCTTAATGAAGGATGTGTGAGGATGAGAACTATCATCTGTAGTATTAAGGTCCCTCTCAAGTCTCTGGAATGGGAGAGACGCCCAAGTGAGGTCTTTTGGAGGATTAATCTGGTGGCTGATACAGAACAGAATCAAAGTGGAATAAGTGAAAGGAGAACAAATGCCCCCCCCACTTTAGTCATAATGAAAGGAGAACAAATGCCACCCCCCCCCATTTTAGTCATAAAAGAAACTGGGAAGAGACAGTAGGATGGGGGAAGATGGAGGGATCCAAGGAATTATGAGTGGGCAAAGTCCAAGAACCTGGGAAGGGAAACTATCTTTGGTCAATTTCCCTCATTTTTCTGAAGAGAAAATGAGACTCCTCAGAGAAGAGGATGGGAAGACACCAGCCCTTGGCAAACACCCAGGTGTGCTAGAAGCTCCTGTTGCATCATTTTTATCTCACATGATGTTCCATCCCTCACTTGAGATAACATTATCACCACTTTACAGGTGAGAAAAAAGACCTGGAAAAGTCAAGTCTTATGAGCTGAAGTAGTAATTACTGGCTTGTCTTAAGACTACAGCATCTGTGGCCCACTTTCTTCCCCAGGGAATACTCATATAAGTTCTCATACACAAGACATAACTCCTTCATAGCGAAATTTGACACAAGATTTGCCAGCCATCCCAGACCACATCCTTACCGCCACTCTGACTGGGCCTCTGTCTCTACATAGCTCTTAGTTATGCCTTAGGCGAAACTGTCAAAGACAATGACAGGTACCTACTTTGTGCTCTTGATCTTCCAGAGCCGTCTGGCACTGCCTCTTCCTCCAGGCTTCTCTGATTTCACACACCCATCAACTACTCCTCCCCACTACCTGATGTCCAAATTCTGGCCTCTAGTCTTCTCTCTGTCATCTCACCCAAGCAAGTAGCCTCCTGTGCACCCTTACTCTGGATGATTCTCGAATGCATGTCACTGGCCCAACTCCTCTGAGGTGTAAATATCTATCTGCCTACTCCACATCTCCATGGAGGTGTCTCAATAACTCATTTCCTTCCCCATCCTTACCTATTGCCCATCTTGTTCAGTGACACCCCCATTCTCTTGACTTGCTCAAACCAAAAATCAAGGAGTCATTCCTCATGCTTCTCTCCCCTCACATGCATACACATGCCATTTAGCAACACCCCCTCTGGGTTCCTCCCCAAATCTGTGGGATTCTCAGGTGCTTTGCCCACAGTTACACTCCCTTTGTCCTCCTTGTGCAGCTCATTATTCCCCTCTGACCCCATCTGCTTCCCTCCAAAGTCATGTCTGCCCTCCTCAGAGTCCAGCTCTGGCTTTTCTCACTCCCATCACTCCCATCACAATGGCAGCTCTAGGAGGAGAGGGGTTATTTTCTATTTAGTTGACAATTATGTCTCCAGGGCCAACACAATACTTGGTGCATAGCTCACACACACAGGACATATGTGTAGAATGAATATATGTCTTCACCACTATAACTCTGATCTCACCATTGTCATCTCCAGCCTGGGCCAAAGCAATACCTTCCCATGATCCAGCCTCCCTTTCATGTCCATCCCAAACCCAGCACCGGGCCAACAAGTAAGACACTACTGAAACTCGTCTTTGCCTATTTGTATCTCATCTTCTAGTATGGTCTTCTTGCTTAGCACACTGTGATCACACACCTCTAATATGGCAAGCTCCTTCTCTCCTCACACCCCACTGCCTGGAGGGCTTCTTCCCCTCTACATGCTTCCCCTAATCATTTCCCCATGCAAATTTCAACCCAAATGTCACCTTATCAAAGCTTTGCCCCAATACCTTAGGTTCAGTAGTCCCCTCAACTACCCCACTAACTCATTCTCCATCCTTCATTTCTCCATTTCATTTTCACCAGCTTCAGGTTAATGGCTCAATGTCCTTGAATACTAAGAGCACTAATTCTTTTCTTCAGAGTAAAGGAATGCTATTTTTTTTTCCCTATGCCCAGCCTAAAAATTCTTATTCCTTCTGTGCACTATAAATTAAGTATACTGATTTGCTCTTAAATAATAAGAAGTTTGTATAGGAGTATTGGATCTCAATCTCAGTCTATTATTGTAGTCAACATGTGCTTGATCTTACTATAAAGTGCTAGGCATCGATTTATTTACTATTGTTTCCATCAGATTACAAAAATTCAGGACCCAGTAAACGAGCACAAAGATACATAATTAAAGTATGCTGAACTTTCTTACTGTGATGAAAATTCAAGCAGTAAGGGAGAATCTGCTTCACTCTGCCATTTGGCTCCCCTCCATGATCAGTGATGACCACTCAGTTAACGGAAGCTGCACAGCAGAGCTGGAACTGGCAGCTCCTTCAAATGAAAGAGCAGTCTCCATACTTGACACTCCCCCCACCCATTTATAGAACAAAAGAAAAAAAAATAGGAAGAAACCACCCACTTATTCCGGAAGAGAAGACAAGCCCAAGCCACAAAGTACAAGGCAGGACTCAGCAAACAGCTGTTTTGGATTCTGTGACTGACACTGTTGGTCTTTGGGGTGTTTTGTGATAGAAACAGAAAAAAAGAAAACCAAGCTGGACCATGAATGATAGCACAGTGTTCAAAAGATGCAAGCCACAAACAGGAAAGAGAATACAACGTGCCTCATTTGTGCTGTGAAAGAATACTTGCATTGAGGGAGCAAATGCTCAACACAGTGTGCGAAGCAGAGACACACCCTTTGCTACTGCCCATTGACGATTAAAAGGATATTTTCAAAGCAACAGATATATGGGCATGCTCCAAAAAAACCTAAACGCTTTTAGAATGTAAGATCCCAGGATAGCCTACAAAGGATAATCAAAATTTATGAAAATGAAGGTAGGCAGAAAGCAGGGAGAAAAAGGATACTGCTGAGAGGGAGAGACAGTGGGCCTCAGTTGCAGTCCCCAAAACTGAATAACAACTGCAGAACCAAAACAGATAGAGGGCTGCTTATGGTGGCGCATGCCTATAATCCCAGTGGCTCAGAAGGCTGAGGCAAGAGGATCATAGGTTCAAAGCCAGCCTCAGCAATTTAGTGATGCCCTAAGCATCCTAGCAAGACCCATTCTCTAAATAAAATATTTAAAAAGGCTCAGTATGTGGCTCAGTGGTTAAGTGCCCCTGGGTTCAATCCCTGGTACCAAAAACCCAAAAAACAAAAAACAAATGGAGGCCTGCCAAAGGTGCTAGGGAGACTGGAGCCTCAGGCAGGAGCCTGGGACCAGAGGCAAAATTCATTTTCCAAAAGATACCATATCAAATAAAGTCTATCAGTTGAGATGGATGATGTTCCAATAACTCAGTTGTTTGTTTGTTGTTGTTGTTGTTTAATCAAGAGGCAGAATTTAGTCTATCAGAACTTAAGTGAATGGCATAAACAACCCATACATATTTGGAAAATAAATACCTACTAAGTATTAATATAAGAAGGGGTAAGGAAAAGCATCTATTTATCTTAGAAATCCCCCCAAAGCTGTGTATCTATGTGTCTGGAAGGGCTATGCAACAAATGCAATGGTATATTTATTATATGTTCTATGTAGACACAACCTTAGGGTCCTGAAAAAAGAAACATGGGAAGATAAGGTTCTGTATCCCAGATTGTTTTCCCAGCTTCCACTCTGAGGTGGACACATTCTACCTCTAAGTCTCATCTTCTTCATCTACCTGACAATGTGCAACCCTGCTACGATCTACCATACAGAAACAATCACAGCAATAAGATAAGTGCTTTTGTGATACTTTCAACAGTAACATGCTTCCAGCAACATTACTGAATAAATATTAATAAAAAATGTCCCTCTGCTTTTGTGAATTGTGCTGCTATTGTGGGTGTAGTATGCTGTTTTTAAGTCCTTTGGGTATAGACCAAGGAGAGTGACAGCTGGGTCAAATGGTGGTTCCATTCCCAGTTTTCCAAGGAATCTCCATACTGCTTTCCATAGTGGCTGACCAAAATCATTGACTATCCTTCTGTCAATAATTCCATTAAAGAACATTATAAGTTACCTGTTTAATTAAAATGTTTTCAATTTTAATCTCAACTCTCCAAAAATATGGGTAGTCTCTGCTTATGGCTGGAAATCAAAGATACTAGGAAGGAAAATCAGCATTATTTTACTATGGGTCTACAGGCAAATAATGAAGTAAAGTACCCTAGCCAATCAGCCATCATCTCTAGTTCTGAAGAAGCTGCCTATTTTGTCTCAGCTAGTGACTCATTATTATAGTTTTTTACTTCTCTTAAAATGAATTTTTTGGCAAAAACCTTCTCTAGATACTATCATTCTGTGAAAGTCAAAGTGATTTAAGAGGTTAGGAGAAGATTAATGTATAACTGAATTTTGCAC
The DNA here is from genome assembly GCF_047511675.1 of Marmota flaviventris. Classification (NCBI taxonomy): domain Eukaryota; kingdom Metazoa; phylum Chordata; class Mammalia; order Rodentia; family Sciuridae; genus Marmota; species Marmota flaviventris. The sequence goes on from NC_092499.1 coordinate 148,512,966, forward strand.
AACGGGGACAGAGCAACCACCTCAAAAAGCAAGTGAAAAATTAAGTGAAATAAAAATTTTAGATCAATGGGCAGGGCTCTGGGAACATAAAAAGGAGGGCTCATGACTTTCTAAGGAGGTTAGGAAGATTTCTCAGAGGCACGAATCCCTGAAGATGGTCTGAAAGATGGGCAGGATCTTGCCAGGAGAGGTGAGGTGGAAGACAACTAGACAGAGAGAGGAGTGCATACCTCAAGACAGCTGGAGCTGACTTGACTGATGGCAGCTCAGAGGAACCCTGGGGTACAGCAGGTGCCACAGGAAAGATAAAGAGCAACTTCAGGACGGAGGCTAAAAAGCAGACTGAGACAAGTGCTTTGGAGGTCAACTTCAGTTTACCAGGAGTAGGACAGCATTCAACATCCTCTCATGGATCAGAACCGTGTGGAGGGCTTTTTAAATCACAAAGCAGTGGAGCCAGAAAATGTGTTTCTATAAAGTGCCGATTCTACATGTCTAGACACCTCCCTGCAAGACCCATTGCCCTAGGAAAGAGCCTTTTAACCCCCCTCTCGTATAACTACCCACCTAGATCGAGGCAGGTAAAGCCTATCTATCCATATTTTCATATTTCCTAACTTAACCTACACTCAACCAGAATACCCCCAAGCTGCCCATATAAACATCAAAGCAGGAAAAAAAAAATGGGCTGGAAACAGGGTGTCTCTAGTACCACAGAGTTCTTCCATGGCGTCATCATGCTATAAACTGCAATGAACCAAAAAATAAGAGATCAGGAGGAGGAAGAAAAAAAAAGAAGATGACAACGTTATGATAACAAACACCACTGATACTCCAGAGTTTGTTAAAGTAGAATTTTCTGTGTTAAGTGTAAACAGACACAATTCATGCTAAGCCTTTTATCTTCATGTGTCAATGAAAATGTGTTTACATTGTATATGTACATTTCTATTTCACACAGACAAGCACTCCTAGCCACCTGACACATTCAATAACTAAAGGCAATCATAGGAATTTCCATTACACAGATAATTCTGAGAACAGAAATTAAAAACATGTAATTTGAATGTACAAATTGTTCTTTACTGCCCCGCATAAAAGCCACCTCTATCTTGTATATAAACATAATCTAAAGATCCAAGCTCACATAAAATGCAGACCTGAAAGCTGGGAACATTAAAACTGAAGGCTAAATTATAGCAAGGAATTTACAAAGATGGGTGAGATGCTTACATCCTCCCGTGCCAATTAAGAAATGGAAACTTTACAGGGAATTAATTCAAAGACTGAAAGGAACACAAGCCCCAGTGTCCCCTCCACTTATAGCATCTGTAGCCAAACAGATTGGTACAGAATAGAGTTTTATTTGCTTTAACAGTGAAGCAGCAACTGTTTTCCTGGATCTTCACAAAAACAACTTTAGCCACTCTTAGTTACTCTAAATGCCTTTCTGGTCTTAAAATATCCCAAAGTCCAATATTCTAAGTCTTTCTTTTTTTTTTTAATATAGTTTTAGTTGTAGATGGACACAATACTTTATTTATTTATCTATTTTTATGTGGTGCTGAGGATAGAACCCAGTGCCTCACAGGTGTTAGGCGAGCACTCTACCACTGAGCCACAACCCCAGCCCATATGTCTTTATTTCTTAAAAACATCCCGTAAGAGGCTCTAATCATGTTAAATTAGTGATGACTCGGATGGATGGTTGACTTTTTGATGAAGCGTCACACTAAGTTCTATTGGTTAGATTCCCACCCACCACCCAGAGGCTGGGTCCCTATGGAAACCAGAGCTTTGCCTCACTGTGAAGCCTTCTGCAGGGGGCAGCCCCTGCAAGTCACACACTCTTCTTCACCAACCCCCTATTCCCAGAGCCAGAGGTTGGTGCTGGGGAAGGTGCACAGTAGAGTCAAGCCAGAGCAAGGCCCACACTGAGTGAGCACCCTGTAAAAAAACACGCTTCTTCTCTTCTGCCTTCTTTTTCCCTCACGATTTTTGATTCTCTGCTCTGAACCAGGCAGACATTCTAAATAGAAGTCGGCCCTGTGTCCCCAGTCCTCTAATTGGCTTCGTTTTGTAGAACACATTACATCGTTCCAGTTATAGCTCACATGTTCATTTCAAAAGTGTTTTACTCTGCCCTACAATGATCCAGTTTCCTTAAGTGACCTATACTCTTTTTAATTAGCCAGTTACCTAAATCTAACTTAATCAGTGTGGAAATCCCATTCACTTGTTCACTCAACACAGTGATGTGATTCTTCATGAATGTGTTGTTAAAACACAAGCCTTGCCATGGAGGGTGGAGGGTGTAGCTCAGTGGTAGAGAGCTTGTTTGACATATGAAAGGCCCTGGATTTCATCTCTAGTACTGCAAATAAACAATAATAAACATGCATGTGTGCATTTGTGAGCAGGCCTCTTGAAGTATTGAGGGTCCTATCTGACTTGGGGACTTTACTAGAGAGGAAGGGCTAGTACTCAAGGACCAGGTAATCTTGGTGTCATCACAAACCACCCACATGCCTGAGTAAGATCAGTTGGTATATTGCTCTGTGCCTCAGTTTCCTTAGGACTCAAGATGCAGATTTGAGACTTAAATTTATTCATTCTGCCAACAAATATTTATAGAATGCTTACCATGTGCTAAGTACTTTCCAGGTGCTGGAAAGTCAGCAGCAAACAAAAACTACAGACTCCTACTTTCATGGAGCAGCCAGTCCTGATGGAGCTGAGAGCATACCTAGTCCACATCCAGTGATGTGGAAAAGCCCCCGAGCTTGCATGCAGTCTTTCTGACACACAGGCAATACCATGGGCTTGAGGCACATTCAGTCATAATTCTTCCCCCATCCCAACAGTTAGGGATGCAAACCACAGCCTTATTCATACGAGGAAAGCATTGTGCCACTGAGCTACCCACCCCTTGCTGCTCACTCAGACTGAGATAACTGCCCCTGCAAAGTGCTATATCAAATCACTACAGGAGCAATGATGAAAAACATGAGGGGACATGGATGCCCAGAAAGGGAATCATCCCATGACAATCGAGCAGGTATTGAAAGCTACGTAGAGCAGAAGGTTAGAGGACAAATTCCCTGTGAGTGGGCTATTGTGGCCAGAGGCTATATGGAACAGGCTTGGAGGGCAGGGATTTATGTGATTGAGTAGAGAGAACAAGTAGTCTGAGGGAAAACAGGAAGAAGCTGGCCAAAGGAGGGAAAAGCAAAGTTAGGTATGGCATAGAATATACTCACAAAGTCAAGAGGAAAACTACTGGATAGAGCCTTGGTGCCCAGAGAGCAATGGAAAGGGGCAGCCATTGAGGGTGCTGTTGCATGAAACCCATATAGAGTTTGGAAATGGTAACTCTGCAAGTGGGCAAAAAACAAATAAAAGTATAGGAGATGGCACACCCTTGTTCGTAGCAGCATTATTCATAACAGCAGGAAAATAGAAACAAGCCCAGTGTTCATCAATGGAGCAATGGATGTCTATACATGCCATGGAATATTAGTCAGTCTTTAAAAAGAACAAAATTCTGAGACTTGGTACACCATGGTTGAAACTTCAAGACATTATGCTAAATGAAATAAGACAGGCACAAAAGGACTGATAGTATAATTCCCTATCTGAGGGAACTAGAGAAGTCAAAGTCATAGGGACAGAAAAGTAGAATAGTGGTTTCCAGGACTGAGAGGAAGATGGACTAGACAGACAGCCTTAGTTTTCCAAGATGAAAAGAGTTCTGGAGCAATGTGAATGTGTTTAACATGAATGATATACCTGAAAATGGTTAAAATTGTAGATTATATATGTAATTTGCCACAATTTTTTTGAAGTATAGGGGAAAACTTGTTGCATTTTATCCTGCCCCTCACATGGGTCATATAAGTGTAAAAGGATGGCTGAGGGCAGGCCACACAGTCTATCCATTACCATACCAGCAGGAAGGTAGGTAGGTTTGACCATAGTTCTGCCACAGATAAAGCACATTAACCAAGCATTTAAAAATGCTACCCAGGCCACATGTGATTGTGAGCATGCATTCCGAACAACCAGAAATGTCAGGACACAGACAGGGTGCCCCAGCAAGAGTCCTGCACTGACTGCCATAGAAATGAGCTCTGAGCACACAGTCTCTTACAAGCAGATAGATGCAGTGGGACAGACAGATGCCTACCTGCACTTCTTTACAGAATGAACAGAGGCTACAACACCATATGCAACCAATCATCTTTGCAAACTAAACTGCAGTGACATCACACTATCTTATGTGACCAGAGGATATATGGAACAGGACTTGCATCAATTTTCTAGCTTTGGGTATTCATGGCGCATGTATACCTCAACAGAGATTTGACTTATAAAAGCTGGTGGAGCAAACATGAGGAACCAGTTTGGTAGCACATACCTGTAATCTCAATGACTCAGGAGGCTGAGAGGAGGACAGCAAGTTCAAGGCTAGCCTCAGCAATTTAGCAAGACCTTGTCTCAAAATGAAAAAAAAAAAAAAAAAAAGATCTGGGGATGTAGCTCAGTGGTAAAGCATCTCTGGGTCAATCCCCAGAGGAGGAGGAGAATTAGGAGGAGGAGGAGGAGTTGTAGTGGTAGTAGTAGTAGTACTACTACTACTACTACTACTACTAATAATAATAATAATTTGAAAAAGGGGCTGGGACTGTGGCTCAGTAGTATCAGTAGTAGCGCACTTGCCTGGCATGTATGAGGCACTGGGTTCGATTCTCAGCACCACATATAAATAAATAAAATAAATATCTATCAACAACTAAAAAAAAAAACTTTAAAAAAGAACAATGAGAAGGCTCAATTGCCTCCTGCCATTGCCTCTTGCCCCCAACTTCCCTTCAGTCGTCCCCCAATTCTTGCAAACGCCATCATACCTGCCACAACTTCAACATTTACTATTCAGCTCCAACATTTCCACACACAACCAATCACAGTCCAACACCAAAGCCACATGGTAGTAACATTCCTCACCTGTACCCCAGCAGTGTTCTATCAATCACAGGCAGAAAGAGAAGAAAAATACTGCTGCAATGTGAAGCTATGGGTCACAAGTCACAATTGGGATTTTTGGAATGTCTTGTTTTTCTTGGCAAAAGAAACTTTTAATTGGTAGACAATGGGAACACATACATTGTCTACAATGCCTTGCTAAAATATCATAAGGTAAAGAAATATGAACTACATTTGAATAGCTTGGTAAATGTACAGTTCTCTTTCCCATGCGCTAATGAATAGCTCAAGAGGCTCTCTCAGAGTCATGAATGTTTCAATGTTTTTATCAATTACTTGATCAATGGCACAGGAAAAAAAATGTTTATTTAATTCAAGGATGACTCCAGGAGAGATGGCAAATACATTGGATGACAGAGTCAAGAGCTAAAAAGATCAACAGATTGGAATTGCAAGGAGAGGAAATAATGTTATTCGGATACTAGGTGCAAAAAAAGAAATGCACAAATGTAGGAGGTGTGAAAAAGACTTAGGAGTTTTAATTGGATATAATTTCTGTATGTGATGATGGGGTGTTGTGCCTGCCAAAAAAAAAAAAAAAAAAGTCAGGCGGTCTTAGACTGAGCCCAAGGGAGACCTAGTGGAATAAGAGGCTAGAGGAGAGACTCCAAATAGTGTATTAGGTTCTGTCTACACACTACAAAAGACAGGCAAGTCAATGGGAGAATACCAAGTGACAGCCAGGAAGGAGCAGATATCAGAAAGCCTGCCTTGTGGGGAATGGCTATAGAAACCAAGCATGTAAGCAGCTTCAGAGGCAAGGGCCAGAAGGGCTCTCTGGGACCCTAGTCAGGGAGAGAGACAGGGAACTTGGACCACACAAGGTAAAGCATTTGGGTTCCAAGAGTACATAGAATTTATTGGAAATCAAACTGGACTGCCTAAAAAGGCAATAAAGATTACTGAAGAGTAGCACATTTGTGAGATTTTATAAGCCTGACTGACTTGTAACTGATAACTCTTTTAGGATGTTATTTACCCTGTTCTACATCAAAGGAAACTGAAGGTAAATAAAAACCAAATGACCTTTCTGGCATCACTCAGATATTGAGGGACAGAGTGGGGGCATAAATCTAGATTACTGCACATAATTGTGAGGTAGATTTCTCTCTGGAGGTATCTCTCAAGGCAGACAAGGATGCTACAGTCAGGTGCCCAGGATTGGAAGGACTCTCTCATGCACTATGCATCCTGAGAGCCATCTGACCAATGTGGGCACTTCTGTAAAGACTCTGAGGTAGACACTTCTATCAACCCTTACTCTATTATCCCTAAAGAAAGACAATCAAGGAAGTCTGTAAAAAGCTCTGTGAGCCTTCTGTCTCACAGCCAATGGATAAAGCGCTGTCTTAGTTGGAAAAACTGCTATCATTCCAGACCTGATATTCCCCTGGAAAGCATTCCCATTTCCACAAATTAATCAGCCTGCTGAACGTCAAATTCTCATTTCTGTTCATAACCCTGGGGGGTGGGGATAAAGACAGAAAACACAATCTAACCCAACCACAAGAACTCTTCTTGCACCTGCAATGTTCCTAGAGGACAGGGGTGCATCTGTGTCTATAGAAGTGTTCCAGCTTCCTCCACTCAGCAATCCCTTGTTCATCTCACTTTCAGGCAGATAGCTCTGCTTCTATACAATTCTCAGACACAGCTCCAACTCTCCACTGAAAGACCCAGGGAAGTAATTCAGCCTTCAACCTCAGCTTACACAGTCCCATTCAATTCTGATATTCAGATCATATGAAGATCACATAATGTTAAGAGTCAACCCAGGCTGTAGCTCAGTGGTAAAGCACCTGCCTCGCATGCTTGAGGTCCTGGGTTCGATCCTCAACACCATATAAAAATAAATAAAAATAAAGATATTGTGTCCATCACGACTAAAAAAAAAAAAAGAGTCAACCCCACCAAGAAATCCACATGTTCTTACATGGCAATTGAGAAATACATGTCTCTTGTTGTTGTTGTTTTGTCTTTCTTTATAAATTTTGGTTGAGAGCCAATATGATTTTCAAATATATAGAGAGCTTTGGAAAGTGCACACAACCCTTGCCTTTAAAGTAGACTACTTAATGAGATGAAATGACAGCATCTGCACCCTCACCACACCCCAACAGAGTCTACCCACACTCCTAACCCAGGCCTTCCAGTTCAGTGGGCTCAGGAGTGCTGTAGACTCGGGTTCCAAGGAAACAGTATTACACCAGGCTACCATAACCCTATCACTCCAGGAAGGTGGTAGACATCCCCAAATGCATGCAGCAGTACAACCAGGGTCTCAAAGCCTCATCAAGGTAGTTCTCCTTGGTGAAGGGTGACAGGCACGTCTACTTGATGGAGTCCTGTGGTGGATTAAATAGCCCAGCCAGGAATGAGTGCAAAGGAATAAATGGTATAGCAGGATCTAAAAAGGAGCTGTCTCATCCCTGTAGTAACCCTCCAGTTTCATTTCCCTGCACTCTTGACACCCCAGCACTGACTAGATGTTAATCTGCTTAAAAGCCAATGACAGGTTACAATATGCAGTCAAGAACAACTACTCTGGGGCTGGGGTTGTGGCTCAGTGGTAGAGCGCTCGCCTCGCATGTGTGAGACTCTGGGTTCGATCCTCAGCACCACATAAAAATAAACAAAATAAAGATATTGTGCCCATGTATAACTTAAAATATAGATAGATAGATAGATATAGATATAGAGCAATTACTCAAAAAAACAAAACAAAACAAAGACAAAAACCCTGCACACACACAAGTATGTCAGTTAAGTGCAAAGGGATAAACACAAACACTCACTGGTACCAGGTAAAAGATGCACTTCCAAAGCCAAGAATGAGGCAAGTGCGGCCCCATCTTGGGCACCCTAAAGGAGTAAAAATTTCTCCCATTCCTCCTTTTTAGAATAGTAGGTGAAGCCTGGAAGAATTCTACCCTTGACAGTAGGGAAATAGAAGATCTCTCTGTCAGCGAAGAAGCAAATCCCTGTGAGTTGGAGACAGCCCAAAAGGCACACAGACCCCTGTGCTCAGCAAGGACCTGACAGATCCACTGAGCCCATATACAGGGTTCTCTGCATTTTGCAGCTGGGAGACAGGGCCTGCGGGATAGCAGCCCTGTTCATGAGTCATGTGGACCAGCCTTCCCAGGGACTTGAATGGGACAAAGCTCCAAGTGCAGGATTATGACATTGTTCCTCAACAGATAAAAGCAAAAAACAAAAACAAACTAAGCAAAACCCTTAAACCCCCAAATAGAGTGCTGAACTCTATCCCACCACATGGATGCAACCACTCTCAGCACAGTCAATCAACACTCACTGCCTTGGCCTACACCACCCCCACACCTGCTGCCTTCTCCTCATCCTGGACCCAGTCGGGCTTAATGGTAGCCTACAGTTGCTGGACAGCAAGTCAGGGAACAGCAAGGAAAGGGTTCATGTGGGATCAGGCAGCAGGGCTAGAGGCAGGGAAGAGGCCTGTTCTCTCATGCAGCTTGGGTGAGGTAACACTCCAGCCATGCTTCACCAGCCCCTCTACTCTCTATGTAATGCTGTCTCAGATGGAGGAGGCACAGGACAAAATGAGATGGGGCAACATGTATGACACTGGAGACTAAGGACCAGGGTCTCACACTGCTCCATCACCTACTGATCCCTCCATAACCCACCCCACCCTGAGTCCACTAGAACCTTAGGGCTCAGAGGGTTTACTTCTCCCTCCCTAATATCATCTCTATTAATGTTTCCATTCCAACAAGCAGCTGTCACCAATACACAGGACAGCAAGCACAAGACCCACACTAATCCATGGTTAAATACTGGAACCTATGACCAAGAAAAACACTGCAGTAGGTATTTAGGAAAGATAGCTTTTAAATAAAGGCTTTGATTCCTCAATCCCCATTTGGTATATATTGTCATCAGAGCTTGGTACTAAACAGATGTTTTCCAAATATCACTGAGACTCTAGTTCTCACTGTCATCTTTTACATTAAGGTTCCCAGGTTATGCTAAATACACTTCTCACAATTATAGAAATGCACACTAAAATGCTAAACTAATTTTAACTTATGATATTTGCAGAAAAACTACAGAACTAATAGGATCATGCTTGAGGAAGGAGGTGGGACAGCAGGGACTCTCCTACTTTTGATAGGAGTATACAGTCATTTAGAAGGCAAAAATTCCAATGCCTATAACCTTTGTCTCAGTAACTTCTCCTCCAGGGATCCCATCTTCACATAAGTAGGACAAATAAATATATGTGAAAGCATCCCCAAGAATGTAATTTGAATTTTTTTTAAAAAACCAGGAAGTCACTTAAATGGTTCATCTTTTATTTCCTTTTTTATTTTATTTATTTATTTATTTATGGTGCTGGAGATTGAAGCCATAGCCTTGCCCATGCTAGGCAAGTGCTCTACCAATTGAGTTACAACCCTAGCACTTTTTAAAGAAACTGCAAAGTCTCCTTATAGTGATTAATATATAGCAATTAAAAGAAACAGAGAATATCAATAGCTTTTATAAGCCTTTTACAGTAGGGAAGCCCAATACACATAACCTCATTCAGGTGGTGAAAGTCAATATCTCTGGTGATAAATCATAGTAAAGGTACATATTCTTTATGTAATGGGACAAGAGGCACTGTAGTTCTGTGATCTTCCTCCCTAAACCGTATGGTGCCAGTTTAACCTTCCAAAACCATCAAACACAAACTAAAGAATAGTGTACATAAAATCTGACCAGTGTTTCTCAAAACTGTCACTGTCACCAGGTGTGGTAGCACATGCATATAATCCCAGCAACTCAGGATTCTAAGTTCAAGGTTAGCCTGAGCAACTTAGTGAGAACCTATCTTAAAATAAAAAAGCACTGGTGATGTAGCTCAGTGGTAGAGCATCCATGTATTCAATCCCCAGTATCATAAAAAAGAAAAAAAAAAACATTAATGGTCAATCAAAGACCAGGAAAACCTAAGGCATTGTTCCAGACCAGAAAAGGCTAAGAAGACATGATGACTATAGATAATGTGGTATCCTACATGGGATCCAGAACTGGGAAAGGATCATCAAGTTATTATGAGCAAAAGCCCAAAGAAAGGGGTGAATTCAGTTCTATCATCATTGTAAATCAATGCTGGTTCCTTCAGTGTAGCAAATGTACCAAAGTGATGCAGGATGTTAATAAGGGAAGTATACAGAAACTCTCAGCACTACCATGGCAACTTTTCTGAAAAATTAAAACTGTTTTAAAAGAAAAGGTTCATTTCAAAGGAGAAAGAGATCATGTGTGTGGGGGAGAAAAAGCCTTAGAGACAATAGTAATCCAATTTATGCGTGTTTTCTTCTTTTTCTTTTCTTTTTTTTTTTTTTAAGCTTCTCTTCTTGACCTTTGGCTTGCTTCTCCATTCTCATTCACCATCTATACAGGGGCATATAAACACACAGAGGCAGACACTCACCTGTGGTTCTCTCTGGAGAGGGAAGTGGACACTGAGTGGCAGGGAGAAGAAAAGATAGGTGTGTGGCTTTCTACTCTCATGATTCTGCATGATTTTAATTAACAAGGAGTATACATTACATTCCCTCATATACTCAAAAACCTTTTAAGAAGAAAGATCATGCCAGGTACAGTGGCACATGCCTGTAATCCCAGCAACTCAGAAGGCTGAGGCAGGAGGATCATCAGTTCAAAGCCATCTCAGCAGATTAATGAGGCACTTAGTAGCTCAAAAAGAACCCGTCTCTAAATAAAATATAAAAAAGGGATGGGGATGTGGCTCAGTGGTTAAGTACTTCTGGGTTCAATCCCTGGTACCAAAAAAAAAAAAAAAACAAAGATCATTCTGCTATTGGAAAATAGCCAAGACATATTTAAATGAAAACTACAAACTGCAAATATGGACTTTAAAATCAACCAGGACATAGCATGTTTGCTTGGCACTGAGATATCTACAAAGCTTACCTTCTGGAAGCAGGACAGATGAAGGTAGAATTAGAGAATAGGAAGGGACTTGGTGTTTTACTCCTTACCTTCTATTTAAATATTTTACCACAAACATGTATTTTTTTCTATGATCATCACCATCGAAATAATCATAAATCCTTTTTTATTCCTTGCCTGTTCCTTGACCTCAAACTACACCCAAAGGAGCTACCAGATACTTTGGAATTTTGATCTAGGACTATTCTATATGGTGGCCCTTCCTTTGACCACAGCTTGTTGATCGTGGGGCCTGGGAGGACCAGGAATGGCAAGGAACAAGTGCCCTTAGAGGTGTCCTGGCCCTTGTTCACATTGTGGCTGGTAATGGGATCTCTCTATTAAACAGAGTCTTTTAACACCACCACTGTTCCATACCACAGCATCCCAAAAGAGCTACGTAACATGGTATCCATCCATAATGCCAGAATGAATGGCCAGATCCTAATGCACCTTTGCAGTCATCTTTAAACTATGCAAGATCTCTGGTCCAGCTGAATATATTCTAATACTTTAGCTTAATACTTTCTGATGAAACTACTGATAAACCTCAACTCAGCAAATAAAATCTAGTGCAACCATCCCAAGCTACTTCTCCTTGGAAAAGGACACCAGAAACACAAAAACACTCTTAGTCATCCAGGGAGGGGAAAACGGCTCAATGAAGATGAAAAATGGCTATTCCATGTTGCTTTTAAGATCAAGTGATTTAATTTCACTAACATTGATTTCTGCAGGATGATTTAATTTCCCCACCACTAGTTGAGCTTCTGCTTACTTGATATGAACTCTGAGCAGCCAATGTTGTCACCCACAGCACGGGCAAGGAGTTGTAGAAAGGGCAGGCCATAAGTGGGGCTCTGCACATGCAGATACTGATGTATCAAAGTACAGTGGATTAAAGGGGAGCCCCAAGATTAATTACAGTTTCTATTTTAGGTCCTAGATTTCTGAGAAAGTCTAATAAAAGCTGGGCCTTTTCTCAAAAATAATAAAAAAAAATATAAGGCATTTGCATGCAGTTGCAAAGGGTCCTTTGAACCCCACCTATGGACTCACAGATCCTGAACCTTAAACATCTGTGACACAATTTTGTAGTGAACAAACTGGTCCTGAGAGATAAGGTAAGACTTTCAAAATTCTCCCACTAGCTAGTGTGGGGTGGGAACAAAATCTCTGGTCACATGCTGTCAAGCAGAGAGGTTTCTAGAAAACATGCAACACATCCAGCAGACATTAGCATCAACCCCCTGTAAAAAGGCTGTGCCACCACCTAAGATTCCTAAATTCCAAGATATGAGGCACATGAGCTTTGCAACACTGTCTATTGGAGCACCCATAATCTCCACCATAGGCCTCTCAAACTCACCTTGTGCAGAGGCCACCCTTCATTGGCACAGGATCTGAGTGTGCTCATCTCCCCTGAAGTAAATCCTCACTTGCTGACTGGACTGGAGTCCCCTAGGAACCAGGACTGCACTGTATTTATTTTGTGTCACTCACAAGGGGCCAACCAGCGGAGGCCTAAAGAACAGTGCATGCTCAATAAATATTCATCAAATGAACCATAAGCAGAAAACCAGCTGCTGTTGTTCACATGTGCTTTCTCCTCTCCTTCTCAATCCTTTAGGTTTAAAGTCACTTTGTACCCATAAAAAGTTGAAATCCTGGGGCTGGGGCTGTAGCTCAGTGGTAAAGCACTTACCTCGCATGTGTGAGGTACTGGGTTCAATCCTCAGCACCACATAAAAATAAATAAAGATTTTGTGTGCTCATCTACAACTAAAAAATATATATATAGTTAAAAAAGGGGGAAAAGCATTTTTAAAAAGTTGAAATCCTTCATTAATATTTGCTAAAACTCCCAAGTGCCCTCAATCATTAAGACACCACCCCATACCCATTAGGATAGTTATTACGCACCCCTCCTCCCCATAAAAAGGAAGCAGGGAGAAAAGTGGGAAAATTGAAGATCTGTTTTAGAAAATAATTGGGCAGTTCCTCAAAAAGTTAAAAACAAAACTATTATATGATCAGCAATTCTACTCTGGATATAAAACCCAAAGAACTGAAAGCAGAGACTTGAAAAGTTAATAAAAGAACCATGTTTATAGTAGCAGTATTCATAAGAGCTAAAAGGTAGAAGCAACTCTAGTGTTCACCAACAGATGAATGGATAAACATTACATACCACATGGTACAAATATGATATGTGTACTACTGGAATATTATTCAGCCTGAAAAAAGAAATTCTGACACAAGCTACACAACGTGGATGAACCTTGAGGACATTACGCAGAATGAAATAACCCAGACAGAAAAGGGCAAATCTGAAATTCCACTTACATGAGAAACCTAGAGTAGTCAAATTCAGAGAGACAGAAAGAAAAGTGTTGGTTTCTAGGGGCTAGAGGAAGGGAAGAACAAAAAGTTGTTGCTCAATAGATATGGAGTTTCCATTTGGAAAAAGTTCTGAAGATGAATGGTGGTAATATTTGCACTACAATGTGAACACACTTAACACTGAACTGTGTGCTCAAAAATGGTTAAGATGGTAAATTTTTATGTTATGTATATCTTACCACAATTTTTAAAAAGCTTTTAACAGTGTGCTTAATCATTTCTATGTGGCATTGCTCTAAGGTAAAGTTAAAAGTGGTTTTAGATATTGGAAGCTGCCCCATCGTTCAACAAAGCTGTAGCACCAAGGCAGGGCTCAGGAGGTACCCACTGCCAGCCCCAAATCAAATCTGAACACCAAGAGCTTGCACATTAGCTCTTGCACACTCATGTCCTGTCTTCAACAGTCACTTGGGGAAATATACTAGGTCCTAGCCCACAGATGCATCTTTGGAGGGAACCCAGGCAGGCAATGGGTAGAGAGAAACATTTTCTGAGACAGTCAGGGACAGGGGCCTGTGGCTGAAGCACTGGGAAGATGCCAAAGGGCAGAAAAAGAAGGTCAGAGGAAGAGGTGCCCAGCTACGTAACTAAGAGCAAATTGTGCAGGAAGCTGAGGATGGAAGTTAACTCATCAAGGGAACCAATGCCCTGGAGGTAATCCCCTATGGTGACCAACTGAAGCAGACTGTCCTCAGGTAAGTTATAGCCAAGAAAGGACCCTCATGGGACCACCAATCCTGGGGGTCTAAAGAACATAGTACTCTACTACCAGGCTCCATGCCCCACCATCCAACATTTCCACACAATTCACAGAAATCACAGTGATATTACCATAAACTCAAACTTAGCATTGTTATTCTTAAAAGTCAATAGTTCCAACTGAAAAGTTAAATGGAATTTTGAAATGCTAGGATTCACTCTTTAGCTATTCAATCTAGTGAAATTCGATCCTCTAGTATACATGGGATGAAATGGCAAAGAAACTGATAAATTAAAACAATCTAATGTTGGTTTCCATTTAGCTTTGTAATAAGATATAGGCCCATAAAATTTGGCCTAAGATGTTATTAAAATGATTTTCAATTTTCAAATTATGTTAACAAATGGTACCCAATCATGTGCAGAGTGGCAGAACAAAATTGAAGCTACAAGAAAAAAAAAAATCAATGTGGGGATGATCTCAAGTCTGGATACAGCTGTTCCTCAGTATTCTCAATCAGTCCTTGGGGTACTGATTCTAGGACTACCCCCTTAGATTAGAAACCTGCAGACACTCAAGTTCCTTAAATACAATGGCGTAGTGTCTGCAGATAACTTAGGCACATCCTCCTGTAGACTTTACATCATCTCTAAATGACTTATATAGCTAAAACAATGTAAATGCTGTATAAATAGTTGTTACTCTGTATTGTTTAGGAATGACAAAGTCTGTACATGTTCAGTACAGGCACAAAAATTTTTTTTAAATATTTTCAATCTGAGGTTGGGGGGACCCTCAGATGCAGAACCCATGGATAGTGAGGATGGGGCCAAACTCCTCACAACATTTCTCAAACATCTGAAGTTCAGGTAGAATAAATAATTTTCCCCAGATCATAATCACTAAATATTAGTGCTAGATAGAATGCAAACCTGGACTGCCCAAAGCCAAACACCATAAAAGCTCTCAGCACATGCAGGGTCTCTCCCTGACTGCAAATCTCTTTCTACTCTCTAAACTGCAGTATCCCAGTGGCCAAATTTTGCTCCCTTTAAAAAGGAAGAAAGAAAGGTCCCTGTCCTCATCTGGATAAGCTTTAGTTATATTTGTAAAACATTCAGAAAAAGCCATAAAAAAAATCTTCACTGAGGGCTGTGCTAAGCATTAAGTATTATTCAATAAACCACAGCATGGAAGTTGCCAGCTGACGTCTCACTGCAACCTGGATAGAATCCTGGCTGAAAACATTTTTTTTTCCTGTTTCAATTTCTAGGTATCATTTATATTCATCAGCTCCCACCTCCCAACTCTCCATTAGAAAGCAAAAAACAAAAAAGCAGAGCTACAATTGTAGGTGGCATATTATGATAAACAACAATGACAATACAACATTTTTCCAGCTGTGATAAACATATTTAAGATCTATCATACAGGCTGCTGGAGCTAAAACTGAAAACTATGAAAATTACAAGTTGTTTATAACATAGAATTTATGTCTTAGAAGCTTTTGGTTTGCAGGCAGAAATTGGCTCACTAGGAGATCATTTCCTTACCTTCTTAAAATTTAAACTTTTTTTTTTTTTTAAAGTGTGCTTTCTGAGGCTGTCAACACATCCAAAGTGATTTAACAAATGGCTCATGGATGAGCAGAGCAGTCTAAGACTGAACACCAGCACATGGCTCAGAGGCCAAGCTGGCAAAGCTGCTACAGAGGGCAGCACTATCAGCCTCCAGGATTCCAAAGTTCTACACCTGCCAGGTGGTCAAGACGCTCTCACTTCATTACATGTCAAATATTATGCATAAGTACCTAAATTAACAGTTGTCTCACTATCTCAGAGATAAACAGTAAGAAGTAAAAGAAAGATATGTCCATATTTTCAAATATCCAAGGTCTCTACACCATTTTTTAGCCTCTGAAACCATTTGGTTTCTATATAAGGTTTCCTTTCCCAACTTGGGGAAAAAAAAAAAAAAACTTTGAACAACAAATTTTGCTACCTAACTGTGACTTAAGAAATGTGCTTGGGAAATTGGCTTGTCAGATGCACTTCTATATGAGGATTCTTACTTGATTACAATTCCTAATGTCTTTAACATCTTTAAAATAAACTTCAATAGACAATGATTTCTTCAACAAACTAAACTATTGTGTATTGCATTAAGCCGAGCTAAGATTACCCCATCCTTTAAAAACCAATGGCAGTAAACAAGTTGTAACTCAAATGGGCAATGCCCACACAAGCACAAGCCCCTTTGCAAAATCCAGGGGACTTCCCAGCAGTTTCCCCATGTTCCAAGCAAGAACAGTCCCCAATGATAGGACTTATGGAAGAGAATGCACAGAATTGGAGAACATCAGATTATGAAAGACTCCATTTGTTAAACGGAGCACTTACTTTTTGAATCCTAAAATAAACATTTAAGCCAGTTAAGGAATCACTGAGGTGTATCCATGGCAGAGAAAAAGGCTGTATATTTCCTTTCCACGTTATAAATCCAAACCCACCAGATCTCTTCTAAACGAGATACCAACCTCAAGTATATCAGTTTTAATGAATACCTACTATGTGGCAGGCACTTTGTCAGACGCTGGGAAAACAAAGCATATGTTCCCTGCTTTTGAAGCATATTTATGACATCAGAGGAGGAGAAAAAGGAAGAAACCAATCATTCCAGCTCAATACATCTAGCTGTATAAACCAGAATTCCTGGTAGGTAAGAAGGTAGCTGACATGAAGAATTAATCAACTCTGAGGAGAGAGATACTCCCCATGAGCCAACTCCAAGTAAAACACATAGCAGGAAAAGTTAAACATAACCACTTATCACATTTGAGCCCCAAATAAGATATTAAATATAAACTTAAAAAGCAACCCAAAGAAAGATATTAGTTTTAATGTCCCTAAAAAATGTAAAAATGTAGACAAGCTCTTTGATTATATCTTTATCATCTCCAAATCATCTATTTAAAGAGAAAGTCCTCCCCCCTTATAATTACATTTGACACTTTTCCCCATGAAAAGACAATCCAAGAGCATGGCGGTGGGGGGCAGTTGGTGGTGGTGCTTCTTCAAGGTAAAGGTTGGTCTTCATGGTCCCTAAGCAGAACATTAGCCCATTCAACAGGATACGGGAAGTAAACTTACTGTAGAACATTCCCAGTCCCTCTAAGAAAACAACTCAGATAACCTTAGGTGATAAAAGAGCACCTCTATGATTTGGGAGCTGGAAGGTCCTCAAAACCATTTCAAACAAGATCACTTCTGAGGGACTGGTATTTTGGCTTAGTGATAGAGTGCTTAAATAGCACTGGGTTCGATCCCCAGCACCACATTAAAAAACTAAATACACCAAGATCTCTACTGAACGCTTCCTGTATTCAATGAACATTACCAAATGACAATGCAGGTCCTTGTGGGTTTCCAAGTGCAGGCCTGCCCCACCCATCCAGCCTATCATTCATTCACGGATTTCCCTCCTAGACAGACCCCTGGGCCTCTGTGCAGAATCACTCTTCATTCTACACAGAAAATCACTGACCTCAAATGAAAAAAATACAAGGGCCCCATCAAAACTCCAAACAGATTTCCCATGACACAACAGAAATCATGGCATTCCTCCTAAACTCCCCATGTTGAATAATGATAATCTTCTCGTGGTCATGCATGCCAAACAATAATTCAGACATCATCAGAGAAAGACTTTAAATTCGTGTATTGGCCCATAGTAGGGCTAAAGCAGAGATTTCAATAGAACTTCACATTAAGCCTATTAACTGAGTTTTCTGCATTTACCAAGACATGAAGAGAAAGTCTCCACAGAGGTGAACACTTTCAAGGCTGAGGATGGAACATGAGCCCCTAAGAAAGCTCTGAGCTATCCCTTAAAAAATAACTATCCCAAGGCAGTGGGGACCCGATGATGTTTCCCAACCCTTGCAGTCAGGAAGCATTGGACACCATCCACGCTGCCTTCTGTGGCTTACAAATCCAGCAAATTATAGCACAACTTCAATTCGGAGGTTTATCCATGGAGCTAGCTCTTGAGATGAACCCATAGGTACAGATATCTTCCTCTCCATAAAGCCTCCAAAGTCGATGCAGCACTTCCTATCAACACCCACTGAACACGATTGTAATCAGTGAAAACCTCCTGATAACTAACAGAACAGCTGGCAGTGGATGCAAAGACATGATAGTGAAGCAAAAACTAAACAACCAAGCTGTACAGTGTGTGCCTGAAATAAGCATGGTACAGATGGAAAAGAGAGAAGGCAACCTGCCATCAAGGAGCTGACAATCTATCAACAAAGCAGACCCATAAAGAGACAGAATTCTAACATAAGCAAAGTGCCTAGAGAAGCTTAAAGAAGGAAGTAGTTCTGGAAGGGGAGCACTAAACAAGGAGCACTGTGGCAGGTATAATCATAAATAAAAAGGAAGACAACTAAAAAATCTGAGAAAACAAACACAGTAGGAAAAACACCATAAAGAAAACCTCACATTCAACTGAGTTATAATTTTTAATTATGTATTGAAAACTGATGCCCAAAATTGATTCAATAAAGAACCAGAAACTTAGAATGCCTATGAAAGAATTTTTGAAAGCTGACAGAAAATTATCCATTTTCTAAAAGTATCAGTCTTCACGCATTTAACAAGTGAGTTCTTCCAAACCTTCAAAGGACAGTTTATTGCCACATTATATAAATGTGAAGAGGCTAAAAAGGAAAGCTATTAATTCATTTTACAAAGCTAGTCTAAACCCTAATAGCAAAATCTAGAAAAGACTGCATATAAAGAGAAACAAAGTTACCCCATTTAAAATTAAAGATGAAGAAAATCTAAATATGTTATTTACTAAACCAAATTTAATTAGGACTTTAAACACTCACCCGTCACAACCAAAAAAAAAATTTATCTCAGGAAGTTACAATATCACATTAATAACAGGTATAGCAACTTTTGAATCTAAATGGGTGCCAAAATGACATGGATGACATTCAATCCCATTCCCCAACAAATCACCCACGAAAACCGACAGAACATTCTTCAACATGATGAAAACTTCTCTTAAAACAAAGGATATCATACATGTTAAGAAATAACAATGGTATTACCATTAATATAAGCAGAGAGAGAGAGAAATATGTCCATAATTAGCATTTAACACAATTCTGAATGTATGGGTCAATTCCACAGCCAATTCTACTAGGCTGTCCAACTCCATGGCAAGACCCAGTATCTATACCCACTGGCCAGTGGCCATGTAAGTCAGCACTAGCCAATGAGAAGGAGGGACAATTGGCTGAGCAGAGCTTGCTGCCATGTTATTCTGCCTTTCTGGTCTTTGTTCTTAATCCCTTCCTACTTTTTCCTGATACTTGGAATTTCAGGGCCATTTTATGACCTAAAGACAAAAGTCACATGCTAACAATGGAAAAACAGAAGTCAGGAGTCTGGTCTTCCATGCTCTCTTCCATGCTCTCTTTGAGCACACTGCAAGGGCCACAGGCTGCTTCCCTTGAGATATCTCATTAAGATTCTCAGGCTAGCCTCAAACTCAATATTCTTCTGCCTCAATCTCCCAAGTAGCTGGGATTATAGGTATATATCACTGTGCCCCACTAAGACTTCCTGAATTTGGGAAAAATCATCCTGTAGTTATTTATAGCTAGTTATTCCTAAATGACATATATCTTAGGTAAAGAGGTACGAATACTGTATGGAAAAACTGAATTATCAACAGGAGGCAATATCTCACTTTATTTAAATATACAATAAATTGGAGAAGTATTCAAAATTATAAGAAAAAGATAAAATAATCTAGAAGTCAGTATGCATGATTAAATTTAACTGATTCTGACACGAGTGTGACTTTCTAAGCAAAAGAACTAAAGACCATAAATAAGCATTGTAATTATCTATTAAAATGAAGCATTGTGTAGCTAGCACAGTAGTGCATACCTGTAATCTCAGCTACTCAGGAATCTGAGGCAGGAGGATTACAAGTTAGAGGCCAGCCTCAGCAACTTAATGAAACCCTACCTCTAAACAAGATGGATTGGGGATGTAGCTTAGTGGTAGAATGCTTACCTAGCACACTGCAAGGCCCTGAGTTCAATCCCCAGAACTGCAAGGGTAAAGGAAGTGTTCTGTACAAGAACAAGTTAAAAAAATTAAAAATGTTTAAAAGATAAAACAACAGCAAAGCGATAGAAATATCTACAATACAAAGGACACATGGTAAACACATTTATAGTGGAGTCTATAAAACTCAATTAGAACACATTAAAAACCCAAGTAAAAACTGAGGGAAAAGGAGAAAAATGAAGATTCTATTGAAATATAAAAGAAAAAATTAAAACAGTAAGATATAATTTCTTAAATGCTAAAATTGAGAGTCTCAATTTAATGTTCTAATGATATCGATGAAGAGTATAAATGTCAGGTACTGCTTCTGGAAGTCTGAAGTCTTGAGTTTTCTGAAAAACAATTTGGCAATATTTATCTAGCATCATAGGCTTCACTTACAAATTGTTAGTATTCCATACCTTCAACTTTTATAATCTAACCCAAAGAATTAGAGTAACACATCAACAATAGTGCACAATGATTTTATTACATTACTTTTAATGGCAAAAAGTACAAAATGTTTAAATTTAGCAATTACAGAATAATTTTGATTTTAATAATTTTATTAAGAACATATTCCAGATGATAAAGGTAAAATGTGATATACAAAAATCCACAATGTGGCTGGGGGTGCAGCTCAGTGGTAGAGTGCTTTACTAGCATGGCTGAGGTCTTAAAATTTAATCCTCAGCACTGGAAAACACACACACACACACACACACACACACACACAATGCTAAACAGGAAAATGAGAATAATCCCTGTTGTATACGGTGCAATGCTAATTTTATTTTTTTTAATGTGTAGTACACACAGGCTTAGGGGATAAAAAAAAAAGAACAAAATATTAACAATGGTTATCTCTAGGTTGATTAAGGATAATTTTTATTTTTCTTTTTTCCTAACTGTATTTTCTAATTTTCCCTTAATAACCACTTGTTAACATTATAATTTGAAAAAAGCATTAAACATAATAAAATAATTGTAGTATAAGGTGACAAATTTGTCCTTATTAAAGGTTCATTGTCTTTAAACAGGTCAAATATGTGCAATCATTACAGTGCCTTATGTAGACATGATTGCTGAATCAATGATCAGAGCTAACTGAACCCATTCTAGAGACCTCACATGCAGGATACAATGGGCTTTTACTGGAGCGCAGTTTTGGGAGGAGGAGGAAGCTTTAAATTATCATCTGGATCTCAGAACTTCCCAAGACCTCCATATCTTTAACTTATATTCACAGAATATCCACCATGTGCCATATACCATGTGCTCAATAGTGAACACAGTTCTTGCTTTCATGGAGCTTATAGTTTCTCTTTCTGAAATTTTAAGTCTGAGCAATCACGGCCACTGTGTTTTGCCTTTTTGATATATCTTGCTATATTCTAATAACAAATCCTGTTTCAATGTGACAGATTTGCTTCACAGTAATTATTTTAAAACATGTCTAAAAAACCCACTTTCCAAAGAGCTGAGACTTGATTATTAATACTTTTGAGCATATATATTTTCTAGAATCTATAAGTAGCATTAACACTGACAATTCAGAGACCATCTCAAATTTACACTGCCCATCAAGCTTGTCTAAGCCCTCAAGAAAGCCTTCACTGGACAAGAGAAACATAGATGTACATTTTTTCCAAATATTTTTCAGAGAAATTGCAACCACAGTGGAAAGTTCATAGGAGGAGGAGAAAAAGGAGTCTGTCAGATTTCCAGAAAGAAAAAGATGCTGGTCTCAAATACAAAGAAGTCTGACACAGAGTAAGCTGCCTATCAGGTATTTCCACATCAACTATTTTGCAGATGAACAGTGCCTTATAAAGCACTTACTCATCTGCAAATTCAGAACTCCCAGCTCCCAAGAACTCTATGATACAGGTAGAAATTGGGAATTTCTTCACCAACCAAAGGTGAAATTGGGAGTATCTAACTGTAACATCAAAGCATATACCAGCACTGGGAATCCAATGTTCACTGCCCATTCACTACAAACACAGGTATTTTCAAAGACGATCTATAATGTTGCTAAGTTAAAAGTCCTCTGCTTTAATAAAATAAGTAAAAGTCATCACCTAGGGATCTAAGTATTTCCTCCCAATTTCTATCATTGAGTGAGCTCCCAAAACACTGCCCCCAAGATAGATGTCATTCTCCCACTAGAACCACAACAGAGGAGGACAAAAGAACAAGATTATCTATTATTTGTTTTACAGCCTCTTATCTGCCACTGAGAAGAGGCCTCCAGAAGATGGCAATGTTACCAGTCTATCAATTGACCATATAGTAAATGATATATATGGTGTGACTGATGTGCCAGTATATCAATTAACCATACAGTGTAAAACCAAGTGTGCTGCAAAAGGACCTAACAATCATCCCAGAGAAGGCAGGCCACAGCACTTACAAAGCTATTTTTCATAGTGCAATAGTACAACAACAGGAAGTAGAATTTCTGGGATAGAGATTTTGCTATTTATTTTTTCTTTCAAAAATAATGGTCAGCGTCTCCAAAGAAGAGTTACTGAGCTACAGAATGGAATCTGGACATTAGAAACCCTATCCAGAAATGTTTGCATTAATCTTCATTGAGTTTCTTGTCGAACATCACCAGATATCCTGCTTCGAATGTTTTGGTCATCTGCATTTGGTCAAAAAAACAAAAACAAAAAGTCTATTCAGAACAGATGAAATGATTCTGAGATCAAAATTAGTTAACCCAGTCAGAACCACTTGAGAGGTCAAGACATCATCCCTTAATGCAGGAAAGGCTTTGTATTTCTCAAAAGTTATGATTTCTATCACAAAGAAGACCAGAATCTTCAAATTAGAAAAATAAAATTTGCAGTAAGGAAGGATTTGAACTTTCAGCACTTTTGCTGATCTGCACTTTTATTTCATGAAAAGGAATAGTGGGAAAATGTGAAGCCGGCCATTTCGACATTGTCTTGATTACTTTGGATCTTTCTCCCTTGTTGCAGGGACATAAATATTCCCAATTCTTTTATAGTCACAAAATGCAATTTGTGCCTGAATCCATCTTTTAAAAATAAACATTAAACATTATGGGGGAAACAACTGGCACAATGGAAAAAGTCTGTGTGCACTGGCTGAGCAGCTCACTATTGCTTGTATTATATTCATATACATACCATAAAACTAAGAAAGACCTTAAAATGTAGCCTCTGCACTTGTGTGCTGATTAAGCTGAAGTCGTTTTAACTTATCGCCTTCATACAGCCTGTCCAAACAAAAAGATCTCAAGAATTTCTTTGAAAAAGCCCAAACAAGAGCCTAAACTTACAAAGCTATTTTTCAGAGTGCAATAGTACAACAACAGGAAGTAGAATTTCTGGGATAGAGATTTTGCTATTTATTTTTTCTTTCAATGGCTGCTTTTAAAGGGGAGAGAGAGAGAGAAGGAAAAAAGCTACAGGCATTACAAATCCTGGAAGCTATGAATCAGGAAGTGGGAAATGGCTGATCCTGAAACAGCCAGCTCAAAAGTCCTGGCTCTTTTATGTAGTCAAGTCTCCAAGACCAGGAATTTCAAAAATCCTAGGCATTTTGCATTATTTTCTGAATCTTAAAAGAGCTGGGACTTGAAACAGAAGGGCCAGAGTAAATTAACCAGTAAAGTAAGCCCCCAGCCTCTAGCTTCATGCCCCCACCAACATACAAACCTCACCCCCATAATTAAAAGCTCAGCTGGAACTCACTTTCTACAAATGGGGTTTTGTTTACCATGATGCAAAGGAGAAGGGGGTCAGAGCTCCCAGAGCCTACCCCAAACTTTAGCTCCCTCATTCCTCCCCAATGTTGAACCTGGAATGGACCCTTGGGACCCTAAATATTTCACATCTCCAAACACCCTACTGTGATTAAAAACAATAGTCACTCTTGTTTTCAGTTAAGGCTATACTTGAGAGATTTTTGCTGAGTCTGAGTAAAATGCAAAGGCCCATAAAACAAAACTGCAGGAATGCTTTCTTTCATACCTGCAGACAGTAGGGTCGCTGTTCTTCCTTTACCTCAGCTTCAAAAAGGAGTTCTAATAACAGTGCAGGAAAGAGCTCACTCTGCATAATTGCATTTACATCAAGGGGAGGAACAAAACAAAGACCTGCACAGTGGACAGTCCATTATGCTGATCAAGGGAAAAGAGGGCTAGATCTTCCTCCTCCCAAAGAGTAATAGCAGCTCAATGGGCAACTTCCTACTCCAAAGTCCTATGGACTAGAAAGGTACCACAGTTTGTAAAATATTCCCAACAATTTTATATGGAAATAGAACATGCTACCTATATGAACAGGTCATACTAGATGACAGGTTTAAAAATGGACATTAATCTGGAAAGCAATGCAAATGAAAAAAAGAGGAAACACGGTCATTTCTACTAACTTGTGTCTGTTGTAATCATTTGGGAGGTCCTTTTTCTGGCATCCAAAATGAATCTACCATAAGCAAATGCAGGAATGTGCATAAGCATGTGGAAGACCCATCAGGATATGTCAGGAAGGTCCACCTAGGATCCCTGAGACCAACTTCTTTCCATCTCCTCTGCTAGACACTGTTTATTACCTCCCCTCAAAGGCTCAAGGTTCTTTCTCAAAGACCAGGAACCTCCAGTGTGTTGCTTTAATGAAACACAAAGAACACAACTAGTTTTTAATTGAACTCTTTTGCTCAAAATGGTGTAGTATCAACTATACCTTATAACCTGGGCTCTAAGGAACCCCAAAGCCTTCCCCAGTCTCATCCCCGCTACTACCTAAATAAGCCCTCCTCTCCAGGCTTGCTATAAGATCCATCCTACATCTCTACAGACCTGAACCCAAGCCTAGGAAAGTCCTGATCTTTGGTGAGGCCTCTAGGATCCTTTGGGCAGTATGCTCTATTCCTCAGTTTCCACGGTTCTTTCCACTCTATGGTAAAAGTGTCTAGTCCTACTCCCAACAGCTGTGTATACCTTTTATTTTCAAAGATGACACAGGCTCTTTGTCAGGCAGGGGTTACATCTTATGTCCCTCCCACAGATCCCTGAAAAACCCCAACACTCCAATTTGTTTCTCTCTTCAACTCCTACAAAACTGAATTCTCTCTACCCAGTTCAGTTCAACATCCCCTGGACCCCTGAGCTGCCTCCTTTGCCTCCTCTGTCTGCAGAAAAAGCAACACCAATCACCGCAACTCGGCTGCCCACTGAAGGGAATCCAAGTGGCATTCTCAGTGCATGTTCTCACAGGCAGTCCTGGCATCTGTCAGTGTCAGAGCATTCCTCTGAACCCTGAGTGGCTTCCTTACCAGGTGGTCAACGTCTGAGGCCAGGCTTGGGACAATGAACTGGCCATACAAGCCCTGGGAAAAAGTTCCTCAATTTCTGACAAAGCTATCCAGAAGACTGAAGGAAGGTGGGTACAAACTGATGACCCTCACAGAAATTGGAGCCAAAGTCCTGAATTTCCACAGCCCCAAAGCAGCAGGTTCGTTATTTCTGCTTACTGCCCTTCCCCATCACCCTCACCCTCTATCTAGATATCTAACCCTCAACATTTCCCAGTCCACTAGTGGATAGTAATTCACAGCAGCCAGGACATCTGACCTGCAGGGCCACTTTCTAACCAGTCTCCAATAAAAATCTGAGGAATTCAAAGCCCTATGTTGGGGCAGGGTCACTAATTCCTCACAAAGATCTGTACAATCTTCCTGAAAACTCAAAAAGGTAGCCAGGGTGGAGTTCAGGGAACAAAAGTGAAGAGACAACCTCACATAGACTTGTCTCCCCTTCATTTAAGGCAGCAGAAGTTCCAAGAAGCATGTTAAGCACCCATGGTCCCCTTGAAGGTTTCAGATCAGCAGATAAAAGGAATTGCCCAGGTCTGCAGTAAACCCAGCCCAACCCCCCAACACACAGGGATCACAGGGATCCAAGCTGGCAGAAACCTCAAGACTGATGCCCGTTTCCAAGCTGCTCACAGAATTAACAGGATGGCTTGATCGATACCAATTTTACCATCATGGGAGTGACTCATCACGAAATTCTACCCAGCTTAAAGCTTAACTGTGAACAGAAACAAAACAACATAATAGCAGGGTCAGATTTAAAATAGCAAGTATGACTGGTAAACAGTTAATGCTTATAAACAATTAGCAATCACCTCCCCAGATTCTAGATTTGCTGGAGAGAACAAGTACCACTACCAGCTCTGAAAGGAGCAGCAGAGGCAGGTCTGTCTGCTGCTGCAGCCCCTTCCAACGATGTTGGTGCCTGCTTCACAAAATAGGCCCTGGGGAAGGATCAAGATGAGCTACTTTTGACTGAATTCCACAGGTCAGATACAAGTGTGTTCACTACAGCAGAGAGAGAAGAGGAATGTACTTACATGAAACTAAGTTTTCAAAAAATGAAAGTTAAACTCCTCTGGAGTATAATTCCCCTCTATGTAGCTCCTACAGAGTCTAAAATAAGAAAATTACTTACCCTAAAATGGGGGAATGGGGGTCATGCAAAAATTCTCAATAATGGAGTGCTCTCAAACTGCGTCCACTTCAAGAAAAGCAATGAGTTGCACAGAAGGTGAACTGTACATCGCAAGCATGTGGTTGAGAAGGCAAATGTCCTCTGTGTCATCCTGAAAATACCTGCAGTTGTCCCTTGGTATACATGGAGGATACCATGGAATCCCTTGGTATCCAGGATTCAATGCAGATACCAAAACTGAATGATGCTCGAGACCATTCTATAAAAAAGAACAGTATTTGCACAGGACCTATGCACATCCTCCCCACATCCTCTCACTCACTTTAAGTCAACTCTAGATGACTTACAATATCTAATACAATTCATGTTTGTAAACAGTCATTTTACCGTATTGTTTAGGGTACAATGACAAGGGAAGAAAAGTCTGTAAAAGTTCAGTACTTAAACAATTTTCCCCCCAAATACTTTTGATCAATAGTTTGTTGTACCCATGTTTCTGGAACCCACAGACATAGAACACTGACTATAATTTTGATACTGAATTCCACTTAAGTTTATTTAGTTTTTTTGTGGTACTGAAGAGTGAAACCAAGAGTGCTCTCCAACTGAACCACACCTCCCAATCATTTTTATTTTTTGAGACAACATCTTGATAAAATGCCCAGGTTGACCTTGAACTTGCAATTCTCCAGCCTCAGCCTCCCAAGTTGCTGGGATTCCATGCATCCACTATCATACCTGGCATATAATTAAGTTTTAAAAATTAATGTGGAAGCAACTCTCAGACTTGGCCAAGAACTTATACATAAACAGGACCTTACCTTTGGAATCTTTACCTACAGCACATCACATCATTCCATTACGGACTGCATGCCTATGTCCCCCCAAAACTTCACAGGTTGAAACTCCAATTCCCAAGGGGATGATGGTATTAGAAGGTAGGGACTTAGGGAGTGATTAAGTTTAAATGAGGTCATGATGAGATCACCATTTCCCCCTCTTTGAGACAGGGTATCACTAAATTGCCAAGGCTGGCCTTGAATTTGCAATCCTGCTGCCTCAACCTCCAGAGTAGCTGGGATTATAGGCCTACCTCCACACCCAGCAGCACCATTGTATAAAGAGAAACCCCTGATCCCTCTGCGATGAGAGAATACAGTGAAAAGACATTTGCCCTCTGTGAGCCTAAAAATGAGCCCTCACCAGAAACCACATCAGTTGGCACCTTGATCTTCGACATTGAGCCTCCAGAATTGTGACCTCTGTCTATTGTTTAAGCCACCCAGCCTATGGTAATTTGTTATGGCAGCCCACAGTGGTTCAGACATCCATACAACCCTGTAAGAGCACATAACCAACCCAGTGAAGAGTCATGCCTGCCTCCTGTCATGTGACAACACCCCCTACCCAGTGGTCAAGCAAAGAAAGCAAACAAATAAGCAAAAGATCATGGGAGGGCCAGGGGAAAAAAACAGTGATCACTCTGGTTAGCTTTTAAGATGCTGGGGAAAGGCCAGTCTAATTTCCAGATATGATCAGCCACCAGCAGCCAGCTTTGTCCCATAGGTCTTAGACCAAAAAGAACTGCTATGGGGGCAGAATGAAGAAAGCTCCTCTCACAGCCAGACAGACTCAGCTACCTCTTGGTCTTGTTTGGAATCCAGCAGGTAGAGGCCTGAGTACTGGTGTCTTGTTAAACTAGAGGATGACAGTTGCATACCAAGGGCTGGCCCCAGAATATATACTGGGATGGTGTTGAGTCAATTCTGGCCTTTGAGATGTGGCACATGTCCCATGACCTCAAGCAATGAATGCCTTAAAGGACCTTCAGGTTCCTCACCTACAAAGCGAAACCTCTGACACGTTTCTACTTTCAGATGCTCACATTCTTGCCTAGGTAATCAACCCCTTCCTTTCAGGACTCCCTATGTGATGGAGGAATCAGTTTGCAATAAAGAAATTGAGCTGTCAGAACAAATGAAAAACTTCCAGTATAATCAGGGAGGGAACCAAATATCTAAACAAATCTCTCTTCTGGAAAAATGAGAAATGAAAAAGCAATTACACATCACATGGCTGATTAGCAATAAATTTCATCTGTGACTACAATGGCACGAGAGTTTGACTCTGGACTTGTCTTCCTTGAAAGGAAAACAGTGTCTATAATACCGTCTCTCATTTTGGACAGAAGATCCAACTCTTGTGACCCTCAGCTCAAAAATGCTCCACCCCTAAGGCATCCAGGCATCATACAGCCCTACTGAAATGCCATGGTACCTCTGACACAGCACCTGCCCCTTTGGTGTGGCCTCCACAGGCAGGGACAGGTCTTCCAGGTCACTAACCTACAAAACATAT
This sequence comes from Marmota flaviventris, assembly GCF_047511675.1. Lineage (NCBI taxonomy): Eukaryota > Metazoa > Chordata > Mammalia > Rodentia > Sciuridae > Marmota > Marmota flaviventris. The sequence goes on from NC_092499.1 coordinate 148,542,076, forward strand.
GTTCACAGACACATCTCTCAAGAAATAAGGGTTTGGGGGGCTGGGATTGTAGCTCAGTGGAGAGCACTTGCCTAGCATGTGTGAGGCACTGGGTTCAATTCTCAGCACCACATATAAATAAATACAAGTCCATCGACAACTAGAAAAAAATATTAAAAAAGAAACAAGGGTTTTCTTTTATAAAAAAAAAACATGGTAGAATATACATAACATAAAATTTAACATTTCAACCACTTTTAAGCATATAGTTCTGTGACATTAAGCACATTCACACTGCATGCAACCACCACTACCATCCACATTCAGATATAATTTTCCCAATTAAAACTCTGTACCCATTAAATAACTCCCCATTCCCCCACCCTCCTTTCCCTGAAAACTTCCATTGTATTTTCTCTGTAAACCTGACCTCCTCAGACACATCATATAAGTGGAATTCTACAGTATTTTGTGACTGACATCACTTAGCATAATGTCTTTAAAGTTTATCCACATTTTAGCATGTGATAGGATTTCCCTTCTTTTTAAAGGCTGAATAGTACATCCATGGACTTTCAGATTGTTTCTACCTTTGGGCTATTAAAAGTCATCATTAAATGCCAAGAACATGGTGATACAAATATCTGCTTGTGTTGCTAGTCTTACTTTTCATTCATATACCCAGAAGTGGAATTGCTGGATCCCATGGTAATTCTATATTTATTTTTTTGAGGAACCCCCATCCCATGTTCCAGTGCCTATACCACCAACAATGCACAGGGTTCCAATTTCCCTACATCCTGCCCTATAACTATTATATGTTTTTTTTAACAATGGTCATATTAATGGTTGTGAAGCATTACTATTTGTGGATTTGACTTGCATTTCACCAATGACCAATGATATTCCCCCATCTTCTCATGTGGTTACTGGCCTCAAGAAATAAGTTTTAAACCAAAGGAATTAACTTTTCCTCCGAAGAGATCTTTGATCTCAAAAAGTAAATGGTAATAGGGGCTGGGCCTGTAGCTCAGTGGTAAAGTGCTTGCCTTGTATGTTTGAGGCACTAGGTTTAATCCTCAGCACCACATAACAATATATAAAGATACTATGTGTTCATCTACAAATAGACGAATATTTAAAAAAGAAAAAAAGTAAGTGGTAACATTACTGACTAGGAATTAAGATGATTCAGTAAATGGTCCAGGCTCACAACACATTTCCCCTGGAATCACCACCATGGGTAATGGCTCCCAAGCAAGCCACACAAGCCCACCTACCAACTGCCTAAGGAAGATTATGCTTCAGTGTAGGTCCTGGGAGGCAGGGACCCTGTGTAACCCAGGAAGCAGAACAAAAGTCTGGCTCCGGCTCATCATCCTAGAGCAAGGATCTCTTGCAAGCATTTACTAATCCAGGCAACATATCTGGGACTGGCTTCCCAACCCCCCCAGGACCCCAGTCTCTGGGGACTTTCATCCCTCAAATTGAGGGTAGCCCTCAATTTACAAGGGCCACAGTATCTCAGTATTCCCCACTCTCAATTTAAATGATTATAATTAGTTAACGGACACCTAGATTTCTGCTTTTCAGATCTTGTGTCCCAAATTTTAGTTGGAAACATAAGCCCCACGCTCCTTCTCCCTGTGCCCTTGACCTGCTCTTGCCCAGAAACCACATGACCCCCAACTATTTCCTACCCCTGAAGAAGGTAAAGAGTAAAGGACAAGACAGGACTGCACAGCTCACACAATACGTGAATGAATCATTTCTGTCATTTAACTCTTTGGACAGGACACACTGGCCTTCTTAAGAGGGCACTTGGAATCCGAATAATCCATCTCCCAGAGGAGGATGCTTCAGTCTCCTCCCCAGAGGCAGGAGTAGTATCAGGAGGAGGAAGGGAGAGAGATGTTTCTATTCCCTCACAGAGCACTGGTGTAACTTTTTATGTAAAACAAAACTCATATCATCTTAATTCTACAGTCAGAAACAGCAAGGGTAGCTAAGAGCAGAATGTCTCACTCCACACACAGCCAGGAAAGTACTATTTTTCTCTCTTTCTTAAGGAACTAAATAACTTCAAAGGTGTATCTCCTCTATCTTTAACAATATCGTCTAACTCCTAGTGTCTGTGACAGGCACTAAGTTCAAGGGACTTAAGGCAATCACTAAGGAAGAACTACTAATAGTCCTCTGACCCAGGGCACAATTGTTACCTTCCATTTGACACATGAGAACAGTGAGGCAATGAGGGAGAAAACCTTCCCAGGCTCTGCTGATCCCCAGGCTTCTAAGTGACTGGCTCTGAGCTCTAATTCTAAGCTCAAAGAGGAATGGGGCCAGGCAGAAGCCTACTTTCCAACTAGGGTAAACAGAGCCTGTCTAATAACAAGTGAAAAAAAAATGATTTAAAATTCGGAATGCCCTATAGTAGGAAGTAATACAAAAGTCCACTGACCAAATAATATCACCCTCCCACCAAGCCTCTTACATCACTGTGTTCTTCAATGTTACTTGTGAGTGAAACAAACAGTAACAGTTGCAGAACAGGCTGCTTAGTAGCTGAGCATCAAGAATTACAATGTGCCCAATTCATTTTAAAACATAAATCAATACCAGTTAAAAAGCACCAGTAGGAAAGCCCAGACCAGGATGTAAAGTTGGCATCTCCTTTTAAACAAATCATTCCTCTCTGCTTGTACAAAGGCTGGAAATCATCCTCCCAGGTTGGCCAGCACCACAGGTAACAAGGTCTGTCTCCAGATCCCAGTCATAAGGACCCCAAGGCCACTGCAGTGATTCAGCCCAAGGCCATCTCTGGGCCCATCTGCCCCAGCTCAGAAGGAAGCAAAGGTTTTTTTCTGGCCCAGATTTCCTTTGAAAGTTAAAAAGCAGTGCCCCTAGCATATTAACAGCAAAGAGCTCACCTCAAAAAATTTCACCACTCCCCCAACTTTTACTTTTTTGAGGAAGGGAGGCAAGTTTGGAGAATATATATTACTCCCACAGGTTTTAATCCTGGCCCTTGACCCTACTGGTACCCATGGTGCCACTAACAGAGGAAAGAACTCCTCCACTTCTCTGAAGTCCAGTTCTCTACAAAGGTGAATACTGCAGTCTCCAGAAAGCTTGGCTATCTGAATCAAGCCTCACTAGAGGTTTGCTCCCCTGAATTCTCCCCATTCTGTGCCCCAAAGGCACTAGGCACCTCCTCAAGGGCCTGTTCTGTGATGCTTCTTCCAGCCAATCCCAGGGCCATGGATTCTGTCTCTCCACATCCACAGACCTGATCTCTTCTCAGTTAGGTCCCAGCCTCTGGTCCTATTACCAGCTCCTCCATCAACTCATTCCCCCCTCCCCGACAGGAACTTTGCCTTACAGGTCACCCACTTCAACCCCAGAGCCAGGTCAAGGAGTCCAATGGTTACTGCTTCCCTTGTCTCAGATCTAGAGATAATAAATACATCCTCCCTGGCCCCATACTCATTACCCCCCCTTTCTATACATCACTGGTTCACACTAGACTGTTTGTGATCTCCCAATACTGACTCCATCAAGGGGCCAGAGCACCCTCCCTAGGATGCTCCCTGGGTTACCACAATATTCCAACAGTTTCAAAGTTCACCATTCTTGACCCTTCAGTCAAGTTCCTTCCCCTGACATATTTGGATCTGACACCCACTCTCCACTCTATTGGGGCAGGCTGCTACCCATGTCCCACACAGTCCTTCCCCCTCATGAGATGAGGTTTCCTGAGAGTTAAGAGACAGATGCTTGAAGCACATTAAAGTCAGACATCAGGGCTGGGGATGTGGCTCAAGCAGTAGCGCAATCGCCTGGCATGCGTGCGGCCAGGGTTCGATCCTCAGCACCACATACAAACAAAGATGCTGTGTCCGCCGAAAACTAAGAAAAATAAACATTTAAAAAATTCTCTCTCCCTCTCTCTCTCTCTAAAAAAAAAAAAAAAAAAAGTCAGACATCATTCCTAACAGCTTCACAAGCCCACCTTCCAAAGCCCACACACTTCAAATTCTTAAGTCAACATCCCATAATTTAGCACTAAACATCTATTGCCTGTTGCTATTCACCGCTATCCAAAATTCTTGGGACCAGAAATGTTTCTGCTTTCAGAGTTTCTCAGATTTGGGAACATTTACATACACTTTACAGGTCAGTCATCCCTTATCTGAAAATCCAAAATTCTCAGAAATTTCCATCACTGATAAGACACTGACTTGATGCTCACAAAGTTTCAGATTTGGGAGCATTTTGAATTTTGGATTCAGAATGCTCAAGATGCATTTGACTTTTCCCAACTAGACAGTAAGCTCCTTGGGGTGGGAGGGAAAAATAAATCAAGCATTCTTTCCAAGTGTTCACCAATGGAGCAGAGACCCTGGATGTCATCAAGTCCCCTTTCCACTACTCATTTCAGCCAGCTACTCAAGGTAAAGACTACTTTTCAGAGAGGGCGAACCAGTTAGTGGTTCCAAAGGCTGTCCTAAGACTCAGACTTTCTTGGTTCAAACTCTCACCATGGATATGAAAAAGAAGACACATCCTAAGTAGTGGCAATGCTCTAGTGCTGGCAAGAGATAAGTGGACTAGAGACCCAGAGACAGCCCACAGGGCCACCATGGCAATGAGGGGAAGAGAACAATATCCATTTGTTGGATGCTTTCTGTGTGCTAGTCTGCTGAGCATTTTCAGACACATTATTACTAATTCCCATGGTATTATTCCAAATTACAGATGGACACCTGAGGTCTACAATTACCTTTCCAACATGCTCTCTGCATCTGAGAAAGAAAGACAGTGAACTGTTCAAGGAGACACAGCTTTTTGAGAGAGAGGCAAGGTAGCACTACTCTTCCAGGTGAGTTCACATCTGCCTAGTTCCAACATTCACAGAATAATTTTACAAGTCACTTTTTATAATCTGCATTTGAAATTAACATACCAGGTTCAAATGATTGTTTACATTTTCTATAAGAAATATCTTACCTTATCAGTCTCCTCAGGAGTATCAAGCCTTTAACAATAATTTCTTAAGTGTTAATTAAGTTTGAGAGTCCTTTATCTCAGACAAGAAAACTTTGTTCTGCCAAAGGTGGGAACAGGGAGAAGAAGGCTTCAACCCCTCCAAGGGCTCCAAGACAAAACTGTCTAAAACCTTGACCTATGGCTATGCCACAGCAGTACCAGAGCAGAAGGAGAGGCGCAAGTAACAAGAGACCCTCAAGACATGCTAAAGTCCTTCTCGGGATTTAAGGCAAAACTTTATTGGCCTCACTAAGAAAACAATGCCAGAAGCAGAAGCAAACTTCTATCCAGATTCCAACTAAACCTACATTGTGTCTTGGGATTTAAAGTCTGGAAGAATGGCTGAAAGAGTCCACCTTGTCATTCAAGAGAGAGTGGGAAAGCAGTCAGCAGCTGCAGAGGGTGTGATATCCACCAGACCTCTCTTTCCACCCTGACCCTCTGCATCAAACCAGTCCAGAGACAGACACATTGAGACAGTTCAGCCTAAAAGTGCCCACCTTCAATCAGGCACCAAGCTTCATGAGAGTTGAAAGCATACCACAAACAAGAATTGGTAGGACTGGGATTCTACCACATGTGAGGCACATGTGAGGCACTGGATTTGATCCTTAGCACCACATTAAAAAAAAAATAAACAAATAAAGTTATTATGTCCACCTAAAACTAAAAATATTTTTTTAAAAAAACAAGAATTGGTGATGAATTACTCATTCAATCTTATCCATAGGGAACTTATAGAATATGGTCTCCATCCACAGGGATGAGGTCACCTTTATACAAGTTAGAGTGGAAAATACTCTTTCCACATCTCTTTTTTTTTTTCCACCTCTAGTTGCAAAATCCCTATGGGAAAAAAAATATTTTAAAGATCATTTTATTGCTTCCAAGTTTCGTGTATTTGTAGCTGGTATGGTAAAATGTTTCAGTAAATATAGCTACAATGACAAGATGAAAAGACATTTGTTATATGTACAGTGTGTCAAAGTGAATTGAGAGGGGGATGGATTCCTTTTAGAATTCCTCCATTGCTTGATCTTCTTTATATGTCAAAAGCTAAGCCATGTCCAGGGATTCAATGATAACCAAGGCACCAGTCACCAGCTCTACAGAGGGAGAAAACAGTCTAAGAAGCCCTGTGAGAGGCCTGGTGTATCATAAGAGCAAGAAGTCAGAGCGACCACCCTGCACACAAAATCAAAGTTGCCAAAAAGAGTGAAATTGTTAACTAGTTCTTAAAGTGAGTTTGTCTCAAAGGACAACCCAGTAGTATGGTCATTCCAAGCAGAGGGGCTTCCACCAGCCCAGGCAAACCCATTAATTCATATACACTTGTTAAGCACCTTAGCAAAATAAATATTATAGAACACACATTAATGGAGGACTTACTATGTGCCAGGCCCAATGTCAAAACGGGACAATCAAATATCAAGTGTGTCCTTATTTCTGGCACTATTCAAAACCTGCTTTAAAAACAGCCACAGTAATTGTTCAGAATATCTTAAAGGAAGGCAAGCTGAAATTATCTCTCAAAAAGTCAAAGAAGTGATTTCTAAATTAAAAATAAGAAAAGGCAATCATGGGGAAACTGATCTAAAACTACTATGTACTATATGTAGTTTCATTAAAGAAGTGAGAAAGCATAAATTCTTAAATTATCAATGAGAACAAATGCAGAAAAATATCTAACAAAGTACAGCCAACATAGGGCCTAACATCTGTAATGGGAGTATTTTCTATTTACTATTAGTATTTATGGCTGATAAATATCTTAACTACATAAAATAGCTCAAAGGGACACACATAAGAACAATAATTAAAATGTGACTACATATTTCAATAAAGCAATGGAAAGTAAACCTTGCTGTATTTTTCAAAATGAATCACTAGTGTTTTGGGGTCTTGAAGGATTTGTTTGTTTGTGATCCCCCCGCCCCACCCCAGAACTGAGGATCAAACCCAGGGTCTTATTGTGCGTGCTACCCAAGTGCTCTATACCCCCAGTCCTATGGCTTTGTTTTGTTTTCTTAAATCCCTAATCTCAAAAGAAATACTTCAGAACTTTTGGCTTACGAAAATCCTATAAAAATATCTTAAAATTCTAATTTTAAAGGACACACAGGTCTCAGGTCAAAGAACTGCCCAAGAGTTTACAGTATACTTGTTTACATGATTTCTGAAGATCCTAATTCTCTCATTGAGTTGCTTCCTAACATAGTCGAGCAACCTTAACCCAAAACTATACCCAAGTGATTTCTACAGAAGCCTACAGTATCCACATTTTCTTGCAATCAGTTCTCAGGAATCATGCCAGAAAGGAAAATCTAGGGAAGTTGTGGGGAATGGCTATCGTCATCCTCAGGATGCTATGGATTCAGTTACGGAAGAGGCTGAATTTCCAATACTGCCACTAGATGGCGCCTATGCATTGGTGAGGTGGACAAAGTGTACACTGCACACCTCTCTGGCACTGGCAGAAATTGGCAAGAGAAATGATTAAGGGAAAATGTATAAAAACAGATCTCTGAAATATAAGTGATCTGTAGGGACTGGCCACTGTTTACTGAGAAAAAGTAAAATGACACAACTGCTTAACAAGCAAAATTAATCTTAATAAGGAACTATTATGTGCCAAGCTCTATACCAATTGAGGCAGTAAAACATCAATTGTATCCTGTATTTTTGGCAATATCCAAAGAACATCTCTGTTCAAGGACAACACACCCATAAGGCAGTTGCGGCTGAAGTAATAGGGACTAATTAACAGTTGCCAGGCTCTGTTCTAAGCACTTGACATGGGTATTAATTCAGCTAATTTTTATGAACAAATGTAAAATTATTACTCCTAGTAAAATTATCATTTCACAGATGAGGAGACTAAGGCACAGGAAGACAAAATAATTCACCATAGAATTTAGCTGTTGAGGAACTTAAGATTCAAACCAGCCACTTGGCTCCTCTGTCCTTGTAAAACATGGACAACCATGGTACAAGACAAAACAAACCATTGTTAACCAGCACAGCAATGGTTATGAACTCAAAAGGAGTAAAGAAAAGCCAGATCCACAAAAGTTAGGGAAACTGTGAAAAGCTTCATGAAGGAAAATTAATTAGAAAGCAAAGGACGGCATCTCAGACATCGGGGAGGAAAGGAATTCACTGATCCAAAATGCTACCTTCAGACAGTCGCAGTCTTGTCCCTGTTTTACAGATCTACCTGAAACTTAAAAGAGATTTTATTTTTTTTAAATTATATTTCCCTGCTCCAATTTTTCTTTTTCTAAATACATTAGAAAATACTTTTATTTTGCCATTTAGTGAGAAAAAGAGAAACACTTACCATATATTTAAGTCTCCAAAAAAATTAAATAACTTCTTTGGAACCAAAGAAAAAACTGGCATCTAAGGAGAATCTTGAACCAAGTGACCTTCCTATACTCATGACTAGCACTTTCTGCTATTCAGTATGGGGTGAGGAGGGGGAGGAAGGGGAAGGGGGGGAGGGGGGGGAGGAGGAGGAGGAGGAGGAGGAGGAGGAGAAAAAAACACTCCAGGCCATGGGAGGAGAAACAGGAGGAGCAAAAACCTTGCAGATAGGTATAGCTTGCCTCACGCACCACCACACTAAAGTCCAAGCATTGGGTTGGACAGGGAACTTATCCTATAGCAAAATCTCATTAATGAACTATAACAGTCCAATTTGAGGGAGTCTCAGACTTGATTCTTGGACCACAAGGAAGCTCCACAAGCGGCACATTCTGAGAAGCAAAACTCCATCAAGCCAAAGGGATGGCACAGGAGTCAGAGCTGGTTCAGAGACCAACTGAGCAAGTACTCTCTCTCTCTGAGAGTAGAGATGCAGGTCTGGACTGGACCAGGGTGGAGCCAGAAACAGGGGTAAATCTTGAGTGATTTCAAGTGACTCAGTGAGGTGGAAAGGAAACATTCAATTAACTGGTCTCTCCAGAAAAAGACTGGCTGCAAAACTGAAATTTAACTAGAAATTCCATCTCCGGCCAACCTTTCTTGTGAAAACCTTAGTTAGGTGCATATTAGAAAGAAAACTGAGAATTCAGCACCCAACTAAGAAAGGCTACTCTGACAAAAGAATTTCCTGTGATTAAACTATACCATGTTGTCACCTAACATATGCTATGGACCCATTATCCATAGAAATCAGACTCCAGAACTATCTTCCTCTGCTGCTGGGCTCCCATTGTATCCATCTGTTCTCTGTTTTCCTCCAAGTCATAAGACTTGGAAAATTCAGGTAGAGAGAATAAATACAAGATGATACAGATAAACAAGGATACAACTGATAAAGCTTTTTATGATCTAAAGACAATAAATAGCTAATGACTTAGAAAATTCTTTGCAGACTTATCCAGTCAAATGGGTCATGGGTTATCTCCTAGAAATTTCTCTGGATATTTCTTAGTTTTTTAGGAAGTTATCAAAGGTCACTAAGATACATCAACTTATTGCTCTCTAATTATCATCAGATTTCTGTGCCTTAAAGTGCTATTAATATTAATTAAAATTCACCTGATTCAAATTGGTAATGTCTCATTTACTTACTCAAACACATTCCAAATAATAATTTTATACAAGCTACTGACTCTATTTTACAGAAGAGGACAAGCTGAAAGTAAACATTTAAAATATCTCAGGAAAATCTTAAAGATCTACTCTATAAAATATTTATGCTTTAAGACTGTCAAAATATATTTATTCTCCAATGTAGAATAATTTAAAAAGTAGTATGCTTTTAAAACTGACAACACAGCCAATTTAAAGAAAACTAGTGACATGTTAAAAAGAAACTGACCAAATAAAGTATATAAAACCCCAACAACAATGTATTTATTTCAAACTGTCACAAATTAGATAGCTGGGTGGAGAGACCACACAATTCTGAACAAATGTCATTTTTATTATAGAATTCTTACTACACTAATGGCTTACAATAGTAAGGAAGCTAACAGAATAATAACTGAGATAAGAGAATTAAGATTAAAACTCTCCCCCAACACACACACACACATCAAGAACTTTCTGGAATAAGAATAGATTATGTTCTAAAGTTTTTAAAACATGAATGCTTTCACTAAAAATGTCTTCTAGACTGTGACAACATGAGTAATGTAAAGTAGTTGTAGCTCTTTCTGCAGTATATGATTCGGTGTATGCATTTTCCTTCTGTAGTTAGTCACTCTGCTATCCCAAATAAGAAAGTGTGAGCTTCAAGACCATCAGCCAACAGCCACAGGACAGTGGGTGAGCTCCATGGACACATCCTCCAACAGCTTACACACTAGTCATCACAGCAGTAACTAAGTTAAGAGAACTCATAAAATAAATAACAGCACAATATACTGTAAAAAGTTATTGCAATTATAGGTATTTGTTCCTTATGATAAAAGAAGCTACCCTGTTGTGTGTCAGTAAAATCTAAGTAGCTATCTATAAGTTTAAAAATTCAGGACATGAAAAAGAAAAATTAAAGCCTTGCTTACTAGTTTTTTCTTTAGTCCTTTAAATAAACACAGCGGTAATTTATATGTCTTGGTATATACCTTTACAATCTCATGGTAAGAGCGGGGCATGGTGGTGCACACCTGTAATCCCAGCAGCAAGGGAGTCTGAGGTAGGAGGATCGTGAGTTCAAAGCCAGCCTTATCAACTTAGTGAGGCTCTAAGCAACTCAGTGAGACCCTATCTCTACATAAAATACAAAATAGGGCTAGGGATGTGGCTCAGTGATTGAGTGCCCCTGAGTTCAATCCCTGGTACAAACAAACAAACAAACAACAACATGGTAAAATATATTATATTATCAGACAAAAATTATAAACTTAAAAGAATTGAGTAAAATGAGTATTCAACTTGTATTTAAAGAAAAAAAGGATAGAAGGAGGATCTTATTTTTCAATTCAAGTAAAGAAATATCAATCTTCCTTAAGATTTCAAAATTAGTCAATTTAATAAGATGAAAGTGAAATTGGCTTAAGTAAAAAAAAAAAAAAAAAAGGAGGGAAATCACCAAAAACTGTATCTGGGACTTTAAAACCTAAGTTGAAACTATTACAACTATTTAGTCTTCAAAAGTCCAAAAGTCTCAAAATCAAATATACTGTTAATATTTTCAGTCAAATAAAACCAAAACAATTTAACAAAAGAAACAAACTTCATCATGCGGAGGGAATGTGCATCTGTTGATTAAGTAACCTAACATGTTTTTTAAAATCTTGTTTACTAACCATTTTATAAACCAAACATATGTCCTTTCCTCAGAGCAACTGAGAGGGAGGGTGGCAGGGGTGATGGGATGAAGGGCTATGTATATATTTCAAAGTTTTAATCTTTACAAATACTGGAAATTAGTTATGCTCCCCAAATATTGACAGGTCTCAATGTCCACAAACACTGGAACTGTTACCCCCACCCCCATGCCCATTAGTTTAAGCCAAATCACATCTTTACAAGGAACTGGAAAACTTCCTCTTGCTAATCTGATGCCAAACACCATTTTCCAAGAGGACTCAGAGTGCATCATTCATTATGCACTTTGTTGTCTTTAAAGTGTTCAAAATTTTCCTTCAGAACATCCCAGAGAAATAAAGAAACTGTATCTCTACCATGTATGCAACTATTGTATATTTAGTACAATTGAAAAGACTTCATCTCTTGGGCTCAGATAGCACCTGTCATAAATTGGCTAAGAAAAGCAGTTCAAAGCAAGCTGTTCTTCAGGCACAAATACCTCTTCTATGAACTAGGGTTGAGTTTTAAATGGATTTTGAAAAAAAAAAAAAAAACAACAAAGAAAGTCACAACCCAGAGAAAAACATGTCTTGTATGAATTATGATTAAATTAAAAAAAAAAAAAAACTTTCAGGATTTAATTGCCATCTCAAACTTATTCTTAGTCCCTCACACTTAAAAAAAAAAACAGTTATTTAAAAAATTATATATAAAAAGGCCTGAATTATGAACATTTCCCAATGATTATCAGAAAGCTAACTATGCAATGTACAAATCCAAGAAAAATTCAAAATAAGTCCCATCTTTCTTACAACTCAAAACATGCCAGGCAGCATTCAGGTACACACCTGTGACTCCCAATATTCTGGCAAAAGGTAACAACACTGCACATTTTAAATCACAACAGTCATAACCAATGTTATTAAAAAGGCAATGCTGTTGGTTAAGATGGGCAGATGCCTGTACATCATGGCCTACAATGACATTTCAATATAAGAGAAAATATTAATAAGGCAAAGATAGCATAGCACTGGCTATACACAAGACCATCAGCATTGCTGTATATCAGGTCTTAAGCCTAGAGAAAGGTCTTTAAAGGGTCTTTAAAATGCTACTCACTGTCTATATGAAAATTGTATTCTGTCCTGAGTCTGAAAAAAAAAACTGAATTTTCAAGTAACTTTCTTTCATATAAGTTTATATATAAAATACCCAAGAACAAAAGCACAGTTCTCTGTCTCTGTAGGCTCATGTACTGTCTAGCACAAAGTCAGCTTTCATATAGTAGGTGCCCACTAAGTGCTGCCTAGATTCAGTTACTTTTCACAGCACATTCTTACAAAGCAAATGAAACCACATTAAAAAGGAAACAACCATCCCTTGAGGGCAACACTGGGGTGGGGGGTGGGGGGCTAAGGCAACAAGTGAAAATGATATATTTGTTTTTCATTACTGCTCTGATCTTGCATCAATAGGAGGGGCAGGAAACATTTTTATTAGTAAACTAAGCCTTAGACAAAGACCAAAACCCAATGTAAACAACTATTCTTCTGGATCTTCTATTGAAAGGCCAATGTAAATCTGGATAAAGAAATAACAATATTAAGGAATAACAGATTTTTAAGTCCTGACCATATTTTTAAATATTTTGTTCTGTAATAAATTTTAATATTTTTAATAAAAATAACTAAATGCCTGAAATTACTGTATTCTACAAAGATTCCTCCTCCTGCTCAGATCCGAGAGCTATTTAAGATACAAAATTAGCAAAAAAGAAAAAAAAACAAAACACTGTATTAAAATGAACAGTCTTTATTTACTAACACTTGTGGTTAGCATGGCATATCAAAAAAGAGTGGAAATTCTTTACCATCTTAATACAGCACATTATTTCTTTGTTGGAAAACATACACAATAAAACTGGAAATGCAAACAGCCATCCAGACTAGGTTCCTAAACTATCTTGAAAAGACCAACATCATTTCAGATGTAGTCGAGGGTTTTCTACCAAAAAATTCTAACTTTCACTAGCATATGTGTGTTTGTTAATTCCTCTACTCAAGCCTTAACTCAAGCTGTGTATGCCCAAGATTCATTTTTCCCTGCTTGTCTCTCTCCTTCCTATGGCAGTGAATCTCTGCTGCTACAGCTTCAATTATCAGTTTGTTGTATTGTTGTAATTCAAGGATCTGAAAAACTCAAAAAAAAAAAAAAAAAGGCACCAAACTGAAAGACAAATTTATTCAATAATTTTAATCTAATTTTTATGTCTGAGGTAGCACAATACATCATTTTCAACCTTAGCATATTTTTAAAAACAAAGTTTACTGAGATACAATTCACATACCATAAGAGTCACTAATTTAAAATGTATAATTTAACAGTGATTTGTATATTAAGAATTGTGCAACCATCACAACCAAGGAAGTTTAGAACATTTTTATCACCCCCCAAAAGAAACCCTAAACCCATTAGCAGTCACTCCTCATTCTGTCTTTCCTCAGCCCCTGGCAACCACTATTTTCTATCTCTATGGATTTGCTTATTCTGGACATTTCATACAAATGGAATCACACAAGCTGTCATCTTCTATAACTGACTTCTTTCACTTTTTGTAATGTTTTTAAGGTTCATCTATTCAACTTTATTTCTTAATGTTGAAATTTTCCAATCCTTTTGACAAATCAAACATATGGCCTTTTACGTTTGATCCCCACACTACCCCTCCACAAAATACTGTTTGCTTGCTATTTTCCTCTAGAGATGCTAAACTATAATTTGCTACTTTGGAAACTTCTTATTCTGGATTCTCCTTCTGGTAGATAATAAAACACTATTTTAAACACCAACAATTCACATACCTATATTTCTCTGACAATAGAATATATGCCTGGGGCAAAAAGATGACTAAATCCTGTTTAGGAGATGGCCACTATAAATTAAAAAAAAAAAAAAAAAAAAGAAAAGCCTGTTAATTTTAAAAAAGAGAACAGCCATGAGATTATTTGGCTGTCACTTGTAACTTCCAAACCTCCTTTATTTCAAAGATCTGCTCAAGTAGAGTTACACAAAGCAAGCATGTCCATATGACTTCTACATCTTTTAAGTTAAAAATGCCACACTGCTGTAGCTATCAAAAGAGAAGTCACTAATTCCTAAATATGTCAACACAATACCTGCAAGTGAACCAACAACACCCCAATCTACTACTCCTCTCTGAAAAAACTCACTTGCTTTCTTTTAAGTGGTCTAGCACCTTTCAGACTAAAAACTAAAGGAAATGTTCATACATACAAGATTAAATCCTCAAAGCTACAGAGAGGAGGGAGGGGAAGATACTGACTCAGGACTTCAGCAAACCATAATCAGAATTTGGGGTGCCTTCTGGCCATCTATCAGGATTTAAGGAATTACCATTTTAAAAGAATCGTTGGGAAGAGTCTGGGTGAGGTAGGATTAAAACCGTACATAAAAACACACTTTCCCCTCTTATGTTCTTAAGAAAGCACCTATTACAAAGAATCTTCAGAAGAATGCTCCAAATAACAAGACATACTATTTTAAGATGCCTGCATCCTGTCTGGGAGGAGAAAGACCATCCACTGCTCCTTTGAATTTCAGAATTCATATTATATAATAAAACTACATATTTCAACAGTATGTCATAATAAAATGTATTAGCTCTCCCATGTCTTCTGAATTATATTTATTTAGCTTTTAAAGGCTAGAAAGCTTCTTTTGTGCCCCCCAAACACTATTAAACGCCTGAATAGAAGGCCCCCTGCCCACCCCAGTAGAAGGGAGTTGGAAGCCTTACGCCCAATCCAGTATGATAAAAGTTCGGAAAAAACAAAGACCAGGGGAGTCCAGATTTGTGGAAGTCCCATCCCCCAGCTGTCTAACTCTATGCAGTAAACACGCTAATTCTGCAAAGATCTACTCTTCCTCCATCGTGGACTCATTTCTTACAAGACATTTAAGGATTTGTTTATAAAAACACCCTTTCTGATTTTTCCCTGTGATGGAGCCACACAGCCCCCGCTGCCTGTTTCTCCCCCTCACTCCTCAAGGCTCAGTCATGATTTTTCAAACTTAGTAGGCACCACCTGCATACTTCGGCAACTATTACTCACCAACACGCCCTCACCCTTCCCAGCCCCAGTTCTGCGACTGCATTTAAACTTTCAGTCGTGTTCAAGTTACCCTACCATCTCAAACGTACCAACAGTACGCCATACTTTATTTATTTATTTATTTTTGTAGAACAAAACCCCCTCCTTTTCCTGCCGCCACATACCATGGGGAGTTCTCATTCTCTATGTCCCCGCGCTTGCCTACCTACCCCTACCGGACACCAGCAAAACAAAAGCTATCAGATTGCAAGAGATAGCGAGTATGGGGCAATATTGCTTATTAACTACGTACAAAGGAAGTGTGGGGCGGGGGGTTGGCAATGCAACAAAACTCTGGCCACAACAAAACCAAGGCCAGGGCTTTGCGCTCGCAAAACAAAACACAAAACACCCTCCATTCCCCCCCCCCCCCCCCCCCCCCCCGCCGCTGAAGATCCAGGAGCTCCCTACACGACAGCACACGACACCTCTTTTCATGGCCAGGCATCTAGAAGTCCCCGTGTGGCCGTAGCTACACCCCGCATTGCGAGCACGTGTGTGTGAATGCCCTTCGGCTCCGACCACTCATCCACTAACGCACACGTGGACGCTACCCTGCCATCCCCCAGACCCTTAGGGAGGAAAAAAGGCGTCCACCAGCTGGGTAAAAAACGGAAACAGCCCCTGAACCGTCTGAACTAGGGATTCGGTCGCACGCCCCCGAAAAGCCTGGGTGATGAAGGTCCCGACCTCACACTTTCCTAGGGACCGACCAGGATGAGGGAACCCCCCCGCCAATACACACACACTCACACAAGCCGAATACTCTAAAATGATGGCAAAGACCAGGAACCCAAGGTGCCTGGAGGAGCAAAGCAAGTTGTGCTACTGGAGGCCTCGCCGGGATATTTGGAAACGTGTCCTGGGGCTGCGGGGACTCTCTGCCGGGTACTTTCCCCTCGAGGACAACTGGCACCCGGAGAACGAGCGGCTCCCCGATCCCCACCACCAAGCACCCTGTCTGCTCCAGCAGCGACGCGCAGCACAACCAAGGGTACTGTCAGCACTGTCTGTGCGCCACGCTGGGGTCAGCGGTGTGTGCCGAGCGGCCCGCGCATCAGGGAGGGGCGAAGTGAGAGTGCAGTGGGCCCGGGGGCTGCGGGGCCCGCCCGGTGCCAACTTCGCTACCAGGTCTCAGGTCCTAGCCCGGCCACTAAGCAGCCAGGGACTGAACACTGCCCACCCACCAGGCCGCGGGACAAGGCTCTCAGGACCACGAAAGAGAAAGCCCCGAGCCCTTCCCGCGCGGGATGCGCTGAGCTCGGGCCCGCGGGGCTCCAAACCAAGAAGCTCGGGCCCCAAGTCGGCTCAGGCCTTCCGGCAGAGCCCCCTCCGCGCCCCGCCCCGCCGCTCCCGAGCCCGGGGGCCCGACAGCTGCGACGGTGGCAACTCGGGTTTCGCAAACAGGGCGCAGCCCCTCAGAGGAAAAGTTCCCGCAGTGGCCGCGGGCACATACTCACTTTCTCCACTCGTCGGCCAGAGCGAGAGCAAGGCGGAGAGGAACAGGAGCCCCCACAGCGAGGTCGGGGACCCTCCTCCGGAGCCAGACTTCATTCCTTTTATTTGGGACGAAATTCCCCTTTTCTCCAAAAAAAAAAAAAGGAAAAGAAAAAGAAAGAAGAAAGTCTCCAACTCAGTCTTCGCCCCACCTCCAAAAAAAAAAAAAAGGTGAAGGAAACAATACTTCGAAGGCGGCGCCGGCCCGGGGGCCCAGCGGACAGCGCTGACGGGGCGGGCGGCGGCGCGGGGCGGCCCCTCAGCGCCGGCAGCAGCGGCCCAAGGCTCGGCTGAGTCGGGAACCCGAGGCGCGCCTGGGCGGGATGTCGGCGTCGTCGGCCTCCATTTTCAAACCCAGAGAGGCAAAATACGGGTAAAACTGCTAAGAAAAGGGGCAAAGCCAAAATCCGTCTCGGCGAGGACAAACAAACCCGACCCCCCAGACTGAGAGGGAGGCTGCCGGACGCCCCAGCCTCCGCGCTGGGAAAGCGCGACGCAGTTCACAAGACTGCCCCGAAGTCTAGGTCGCGGGCGAGGCCGGGGAGGGACAGAAATGCGGAGTAAAAATGAATGAGCGGCTCCCCCTCCTCCTCCGGGCTCCGCTCACTGCCGCCTCCTCCCTCAGCGCCGCCGCCGCCGCCGCCGCCGCCGCCGCCGCGAGCTCCTTCCTAAATCCAGGACACACACAAAGCGGCGGGCCGGCCGCGCCGCGCTTAGCACTCCCGCCGCGCAGCCCAGGCTCCCCGCCGCCGCCCGCCCCGCGCCGGCCCCCGCCCGCCGCCGCAGACTCCGTGCGCGGGGGCTCCGGCTCGCTGAAGGTCAAAGCTGAGGCGCGCGGCGCGCGGTGGAGGTCCCCTCACGCGGGAGGGGCGTGGAGGGTGCGGGAGGGGGGTCCGGGGAGCCGGGCCGAGGGTCTGCGAGCGCCGGCCACGGGCGCGCCGGGAACAGGCTCGCTGGCAGCGTCCCTCTCCCCTGCTCTCCTCTCTCGAGTTCGCCTGGTGCGCTCGCTCCTCCTCGGGTTTTTTTCCTTTTTTTTTTTTTTTTTTTTTCCGCTCAGTGGAGTTAATGCTGGTAAACAAGAGCCTCAGCCTCGCCGCGCCGCTGCCGCCGCCGCTGCCACACACTGGGGGCTCGCGCGCGTGCTCCCGGGGCCGCGCACACGTGCCCGCGCGCACACTTGAGCGGCCACAGCCGCAGCCGAGGCGCGCCGAGGGCCGGGCCAGGCCGGCACACTCCAAGAGCCGGAGTCCGGGATTCCAGGGACGTGCGGATCGGAGCCCGGGCGTGGGGCGCGAGGCTGTGAGACACCGCCCCCACAACCCCGCCCGCGCCGGCACACGCGCGCACACACAGACAAGCGCGCGCGCCTCCACACGCTCCCGCCCCCACCCGCACTGCGCCGGCCACCCCGCACGCGCCCTCCCCGCAAGCGCCCTCCCCGCATGCACCCTCCCCTCCCGCAGGACTCCAAAAACAATGCCCCCGGCGCCGGTCCGGGTTCCGCGGCGGAGAAGGCAGGGGAGAGGTGGGGGCCGGGTGGGCGGGGAGTGAAGAGCCCAGAGAGGTTCATTGAAAACAACAACAGCGGGGCTGGGAAGCGCGTTTCCCGGGTTCTTGAAAAGCTTCATTGTTTCTTGTAGCTGTTGCTAAATAAATAAATAAGTGCGTGCATGCGGCATTTTTTCGCAGCGTGTTGGAAAGCCCGAATGTGGCAGGAAGGGCACACCTGGGAGAAAGGGGACCCCCCCCCCCAGGCTACTATGGCTGGCACTTTTCACGCAAGGCTCGATGCCTGCAGCATCGCAACCGGGGTGTCCGGAGTTCCAGGGTCTCTCGAGGAGCTGGAGGGGAAGGGCCGGGTCCTCGTGGCTGGGTTCTGGGGCGCTAGGGGCGAGAGCCCGCCGCGGGCCCCGAGCCCGGGAAGGGGGGCCCAGACAGGCGGTCCCGCATGCCCAAGGCGCGTCCCCACGGCGGCCGCCAGAGGGCGCGGCAGCCGCCGGGGAGGGTTGGCCCGTGGAGTGTCGCCTCCCTCCCTCCGGGGAAGGAAATGTGGGGGCCCGGGCTGGGGGCCGACTCTTGCTGGGTAGTGCTGGCGTAGCCTCCCCGACGCGCCCGCCCGCCCAGTGCGCTCTCTGAGGCCTCGCGCTTCTCAGGGCTCCACCACGTGGGCGGCTGCGGAGAGCGGCCGGGGCGCGTGCACTGTGCTGGGCTGCTGGGCCCGGGAGGGGGGCGTGTCTGAGGGGCCCCAGAGAAAGGGATGGGGGTGCCGGGACCCGCACCCGGACGCTTCTTCAGGGTCCGGTCACAACCTAGGAACATGCGGCACGCACCCGGGATCGCTGACCACTGCGGAAACCCACCCGCACCTGCCTCTCCCCCCTCCCCGCACGTCCTCTTGCTTCGTTTGATACGTAAGTGACTAGAAACTAGCACCAACCCAAGTCTCCTCAGTAGTTTTTCCCGAATGTGCCAGTGGAGATGTTTCCCCAAAGAGAGATTTCCCCAGGACTGCCATCTAATGAATAAATGCTGCTGCGGAGGTCAGGTCCTCAAAAGGAGGAAATAGCCCAGCGATGGCTGGAAAGAGGAGTTCGAAATACATGGACTTTTAAAAATAGTGAACGGACCACGTGTCACCCTGAATGTGGTGGGTTTCATGACTCGGGCTAATCGATGTCAATAATAAATTGAAAGAAGAAGAAGAAAATGGCAAAAAAGAGAGTCGTTGATATCTAGATCGGATAAAAGTGTCTTATAAACAATCACACTGTCTGATAGAAGGGACCTGTTCTATAGGAAAGAACGGTGGTTGTTGTTGTTGTTGTTGTTTTATTGGTTGTTCAAAACGGTTGTTGTTTTTTTAAAAAAAAAATACTCTCGAATTGTAAAAGATTTCCGCATCACACTATATAGCCCATCATTCATAAATCATCTTTTAAATTAAGAGCTAGAAAATAGATCAAAAGCTATCATTTTTCTTCTGTATTTATTTTCTAGATCAGTTTTCCCCTTAAAAATTTTTAGCTCAATTCAGTGAGTCCGTTGTATAGAAAGAAATAAACCTTGTGTTTGTTGTGTTTGTTTGTTTGTTTTGTTTTTAACTTAAGCGAGTTATGCATGTGGGATTTTTGTTTTGTTTAACTACAATTCGGCTTAATTTTTAAATAACATTCCAGATTTACATGTGCTTGGACATTAACAAAGAAATGTATTAAAATCTCAATTTTAGCATTCATCATTTAAAAATTAGGCAATACAAATGAATAATTAAAATTCAGCCTACTAAATTTTAAATATGTCTTCAGAGCATATGCTCCATGAGATTGATCTCAATGCCTACAGATCCACTCTAGTACTTTCAGCAGAATACTTTAAGTGCAAAGGAATATCAACACTATATTTTCATTATATTTGGTGTTTAGACTTTTTTAAGACATTTGCAATAAGACAAAAGTTTGGTAATGGTTTTTAGAAGATTAGGGCAACATAAAGTTTTAAAGTACTACACAATACATTTTTAGTGTTAGTAATGAAAATGCTCATTTATTTTTCCCAAGAACATAAGAATATATATAGAATAAAGAGATATGCATACAGTCCTTTGTAGGTGTTAAATAAGACTTTATGTCATTTATTAAAAAAAAATTTACGAAATATTTACAAAATCATTTACAAAAATGATTTTTCATTTGTGAGTTTTTAAAATGTGTTTTCCTAAAGTAGTAGGAAGTCAATACGACTAATAAATTTAGACAATGAAGTTAAGTACTTAGTATATCGCTTACTATTTAGGGGAAGAAAACAAAATGTAAATTGCCTTTAGGCTCTAACTTGATCACATTGACCAAAAAAAAAAAAAATGATTTTATTTCTTTGTAATTGTTTTGCCTATCCAGTCAAGCTTTCTCCCCTGCCCCCCCCCACACACAAAAAAAATCTTGGGAATGAAATCATATAGACAAATATCCAATTAATATGTGAAGACTCCAATTAGTCTTCACAACCACCCTGACAATGAGTCAATCTCTCTCTCTCTCTCTCTCTCTCTCTCTCTCTCTCTCTCTCTCTCTCACACACACACACACACACACACACACACACACACACATTTGTACACCACTTGCCTCAGGTATCCTGTAGATTCTCTTTCTTTTGGAGCATAAGCTGATAGCTTGTTTTCATTTTTTAAAAATTATTTATGCAGTTACAGGTTTAGCTCAAATTATTCTGCTGAACATCCAAGACTCTGCTGAATGTACCAGACTCTCCAAAGTTGTAATATATATTAAGGGAAAAGATGAGAAACAGCACAAACAACAATTGACAAGTGTTACAAGTAATACAGTATGTTGTGATATATTCCCAGAAAGGAATGTTATTCAGTAGCAAAAGTGAATAAAGTACAAACAAAGGAAACATGAGTAGATCTTTGAAATACAATATCAAGTAAAAACACACAAGTTCTGAAAAACCACCCACAGCATGATACTATTTCCATAAAACTCTTAAAAGCAAGGAAAACTAAAAAATTACTGCACTTTTTTTTTACAGCAAGAAAATTAAATGCATGATAAAATGTTTTGTTTTGCTTTTGTTTTAGCAAGAGGATTAATAAAGGATATTAATTCCCTTGGAGCAGAGAGAGCCCCCTAGGCACATGCAAAGTTCTTGGAAATATGTTCATTATTGGATTGAGTGTTGGATTTACAAACTTCCATTTTGTAATTATGCTTTATAAGTAACATACATATTTGGTATGTATTAAACATTAAAGAAGATAATAAAAATATGCAAGAGATTCATGAACAAGATCATCATTCAGGTTTTCCAATGAGTCTTCCAGATTCCAAGTTGTATAAACAATTTAAAAGCATTTAAAAAAAAAAATACCCACTAAAGTAATATAGTTAATCTTGTCTTTAAAAATATTTTTCAGAAGAATGTGTACCCATAGCATATTGATACAATTGAAAATCATAGCAAATCATAAAGACAAAAAGAATTCATTTCATATGGTAATCAAGTTTATTAATTAAGAGTGTATTATATAAACTGGCAGTTTCCTATAAGGTTGAATATACACCTAACATAGGATCCAGCAATTCTGCTCCTAGCTATTTACCTAAAAGAAATGAAAACACATTCACAAAAAATACCTGTATGGAATGTTGATAACCACTTTATTCATAATATCAAAAAGCAGGAAACAACCAATTTGTACATTAAAAGAGGATTGTATAAACAACTTATGACATATCCATTCAATGTAGTAGTTGCTATCAATAAAAAGGCACAAACTTCTAAATCATGCACTATGTGGATAGGTCTCAAAAGCAAAATTGTAAGTCATGTGTTAAGAAGTATTACTATATTAATCCATTCATATGAAATTCAAGAACAGGCAAACTGACCTATGAAAAATAAATCAGAGCCACGGTGGCCCTTGGAAGGTGGGGAGGAAGAAGTTTTAGATAACTAGTAAGAGGCACAAAGAACTTTCTAGGGTGATAGCAATGCTCTGTTTTTCAATTGCAGTTTTGCTATGTTAGTATGTGTATTTACCAAAAACATCAAACTGTACAATTAATGTAGGTACACTTCATTGTGGTTAATTATACTGAATTTAAAAATTTAAAGAGGGCATTATGTAATTCAGAAATTTTGCAGCTGTTCTAAAAAAGGTGAGCACATTGCTTCCCATATTTTTGCTGTCATGTGAGTTAGTAGAGATGATCAATTCCAATATCCATTCCCACAGCTATCTCTACCGATGAATACACTTTTGTAAATGTCTCTGCCAGAGGTTCTCTGCAAGGGACTTTAGCTATGGAAGGCACAACATTGTCTCTACAGAGACAATATATAGGGGCAGGAAATATAAGAAAAATACTCTGGTTGGTTCCAGTCCCCACACAGCCACAGCAATAGGAGTCTCAGTCTCACTGAGATCTGTTTATGCTCAACTTGAGAAGATTTTCTATTTTAGTTTTACACCAATAGCCAGCTCACAAGGCATAAATGCTACATTCCTTAATGATACTTTGAAAGCAGTGTGGAGGTCCTAGAGAATATTTGCCCAGAGATGGGCAAGAGAATATCTTTCTGTGCCTACTTCCAGAATCATATTCAGTGACACATCAATAAGATAAGTTCCTGGAAACCCTAGGCCAGGGCTAGGAGTGACAGGCACACTTGGGATCTCTATAGATCCACGATGGAGATGGGATCGCTTTTTGTGGCTACACCAACATCCTGAGCATAGTCCTACAGCCACAAGCCTGTCTCTGACATGGGAGTGGGCATGATCCACCCCCAGTGTGGCAATCTGTGGGGAAATACACTAGCAAAGAATGCTGTAATGGCTCTATCTTTCTTGTTTGTCATTTGCAGTGGTTAGTCTCTGAGATGGGTGTGCTGTCTTTACTCCTTCATGTAATTAACTTTCAAACATATCAATAGTAAAGATCCCTGTCTGGCAGACAGTACAAAAGATGCTTTTTTTGTTGAAATGCATCAGAGATTACATGAAAATTCAAGTTAAATCAAAATGTCTGTTCCCTCTGATTAATGCCACCAGCTCTGAGATGTTTTATCAGCAGCATGACAGAAAGAGATAAACTGCTCCTGTGCTCTGCCTCATCTAACTGCAAAGCTGTGTGATTTTTGGACATTGCTTCACCTTTCTGTTTTCTTCTCTGTGAAGTGAGATGATGGAATAGAACTTTCTGCTCTAAAATGCCATTGTGTCTTTGTTTTTTTAATTGACAGTAGTACCTTGATATCACATACTTTATCTGCACATCTTCCTTTGCCTTGTCTGTCAAGTAACCAGTAGTCTATAAATCAATGTACTAGCAACAGTAGCCAGGCTCATGAAATACTGGTTTCCTATTTTGCTTTAGTATAACAGATTTGTCACACATTAAGGTTGCTAACAGCAGAATATACTTTTTTAGCCATTCTGAACTCCCATATATATTCACCTAAGAATTTGATTATGGAAAGACAAGGAGAAGCATCATCAAGAAAGGGGGAAGTGACCACCATTAATTCACAAAAGGAAACCCCCAACTGATCACAGATAATGTTCCTGAGAAATATTCTCTTTGGGATATTAAGTTTCAGAGGGACCTTATTCTACAAAATATATTTGCACATTTCTTCAGTAATTTTTTACAGCGATGTCAATGCATCAGTGTCCTTACTTGCAGTGAACTGTTTCTGGCCTTATGGACAGGCTACAAAACAAAAAGATCTTGCTTGAAGTTTTGTAGATATCTCTGCAGTTCTGGAGTGTGAAGACCACATCTGCAGAATCAGATTGTTTCCATCTGTCCTAGGAGGACCATAAATCAACAGAGAACTGAACACTGACATGTGAAGACCATGGAAAAGGGCTAGTTCTTACATCCCATGAAGAATGATTAAGATCTAGACATTATAAGAAGGTTTATTTGACTTCTGGTTTCAGGTACCTGAAAAACAATTATGAGACTTGAGTCTGATGATAGCTAGAGCTAGACCAATGAGAAGAAAACATATTTCAGTTGTTTTGAAAGAATTTTTTCTTCTTTTCCCATTAAAATAACTAATTGGCATTATTTCGTGGTCTCTGCTTAGAATAGTGTTTTGTGTAGGAAAGTGTTGTCCTTCATCATAATGTTCACGCAGAGATTGAACCCAAGCCACCTAGAAGAATCCAGTCCAAAGAAGCACTGGGTTGAGTGAGAAGATCTCAAAGTGATATTTGAGATCCTTTCCAATTCTTGGATCACTAAACACTTGGATTCTAATTCCATTACTGTCTGAAGGGCTGCTAAAGGACCTTGACTTTGCTTTAAATAGTGATCTGCTTCAAAGTTGAAGATGTATATGTTTCTACATAATAGAAAGCCTGATGAAAACTCCCGAAAGGGGGTCAAAGCCCAGTTCCAATAGGTCAAGAAGCCAAGTTGGAGATCAGGGATTTTCTCTCAAATCAGTCATATTGAGGGAGATGGTTGGACCAGGTTGGAGGAGGGGGTTAAATAGTGAGATGAAGGTTAAATAGTGATATGTTGGTAAATCATGACATAGGCTAAGGGAGGGACAGCCCTGATTTGTTGAGTTTGCCAATGTCACTTGTCTAAATAGTCCCACTAGTGCCAACTTAATGAACCAACGGGAAGTTCCTGGATTCAGGGTTCTAAAGAGATGCACACAGTGGGCTTCTGCAAGACAAAAGTACATCCTGCTCTAGTACATCCCTGAGTTGAGATACCTGAGAACCTTGTGTTGCCTTTGTAACAAATTCAGTGAGAAAATTGTAAGCAACCCTTTGACAAAAATAGCAGTAGCCATAAACTGGCAATTCACAGAAGAAATACCAGAACATCCAAAAAGCAAGAAAATATATTCAGCAACCTGGTTTGTAAAATTAAGAATTAGACAATATCAACTGTTCACAAGGATGAATGGGTAGAACTGAATTCTCTGCTACTGGGAAGATAAATTGATGCATCCACTTTAGGGAACAATTTGGCAATATCCATAAGGTTAAAAACACACCTACCCAACAATCAGCAGTATCATTTATAAGGAGTATACCTTAAAAGCTCTTGACTCATACACCAGGAGACATATATAAGAACTTTAATTGGAGCATTGTTTTTAACAGTAACAATGAGAAACAATCTGACTTTCCCTCCGTGGAAGAATGAATAATGGTGCTTGATTTATACAGTAGAATACTAACAGAGGTTAAACAAAGGTTAAAATGAATGAACCCAATCTAAGTGAATCAACTTAGATTTAACAACCAATATTGTGTCAAAGAGCAATTTACAAAGATTAAATAATCCTATGTTTCCATTTAGGTAACTTAACACAGAAACAACTGTACATATTGTTAGTGGATACATACATATGTAGCAAAAATATATAAAATGCCTTCAAGTGATAAGCAACAATTTAAACATTATTCCTTCAGAGAGGAATAAAAGGGAAAAGAATAACAATGGTAGCAACATTTATATTGGCAACATCTTCTGTAAGACAAGAGAGACTGAAGCAAATAGGGCAAAATGTTACTGTTAAACCTAGTTGGTAAGTACATGTGTGTATCTGTTAACATTATTTTCTTCATTCTTGAACCCTTTTATAACTTTTTTTCCATCTCTTTTTTAAATAAACTTTTTGTTTTGAAGAGTTTTGGATTTACAGATTTATTGTAAATAGAATACAGTCTATACCCACTCCCAGTTTTCTGTGTTAACACTTACATAAATAATTATAATACATTTGTTACAATTAATGAACTAGTATTGATACATTATCATTATCAACTAAATCTCTTCTTTAATCAGATTTTCTCAGTTTTTCGCTGATGCACTTTTTCTGTCCTGAGATCCTATCCAGGATCCCACATCATCACATTTAGCTGTCACATCTCCGTGGACTCCTCTTGACTGTGACAGTTAATTAGATCTTCCTTGTTTTTGTTGATGTTGAAAATTTTGAGAAGCACTAATCAATTGTGTATAGAATGTCCCTTATTGGAATTTCCCTGTTTGTTCCTCCCATGACTAGCCTTGGGTAATGTGTTTAGGGGAGGAAGACCATAGCTGTAAAGTGTCCCCCCACCAGTACTGGAGATTGGACCTTGGGGCACTCTACCACTGAGCTGTATCCCCAGTTCTTTTATTCTTTATTTTGAGATAGGGTCTTGCTAAGTTGCTGAGGTTGGCCTCTAACTGCATGTACCATTGCACCCAGGTAAAGCATCATTCTTGTCTCATATCAAGGGAACATACTGTCAATGAGACTTATCACTATTGCTATTAACATGGATCACCTGGCTGAGGCAGTGTTTGTTAGTGTTCTTCACTATAAAGTTACTCTCTTTTCCTCTATTTATATGCTATAGTCTTTGAAAGGCAGTCACTATGCTTAACTCACATTTAAGGAGTAAGGAATTATATTTCACCTCCTTCAGCACAGAGTACCTGTATAAATTATTTGAAATTCTTCTGCACAGGAGATATGTCTCTTTCCTCCACTTATTTAATCATTTATTTATGTTGGTATGGACTCATGGATATATATTTCATATTTTGGGTTATAATTCAATACTACTTTATGTATCATGTTGCTCAATTTGTTCCAGCTTTGGCTATTGGGAACAATTTCCATAGCCTCCTGGGTCCCTTTGACCCATCTCCATCATTGTGGATTTGGTTTTGTTCTGGACACTTTCCCTTTCTGGTACTACAAAGTACTCCAGGCTCATCTCATGGACTTCCTGCCCCAGTTCTAGAATCAGTTATTTCTCCAAGGAGCCTTGCTTCCTTCTATTGCAGAATGCTATTAGGAACCAAATTCTAGCTACTAGGTGTGCTTGTTGCTAAGGGGATATCATTGCTTCTAGGCTCTCTCAGCGGACAGAGAGAGGAAATATATGTGTATATACTAACTTGCATATTTACACATATCTGAAAATATTTCTACATGCAACCATCTGTATCACTATTAAGCCAACCACGAGTTCTTACTGAAGTCTCTAACTCTAATCCATTAGCACATGGATCATTGTAGCCTCCTCCTGCTTGCTCCTATCCAACAGTGAGAAATCAGACTCTCACCATCTGCCATCCATTGTTCCATTTATAATTTTTTAAAGAAGAAAAATAAAAGCTACCAAAAGTGCTTCAACTCATTGCAGCATTTAGACTATAGATACAATTTACATAGCAGAAATGTGTGGGGAGAAGACATTTCATGTCTTGATCCATTCAATGCATAGACTCCTCATTGGTCCCAGACATGTTTGCTTGCCTTGGCCCTTGCAGTGAGCACTCCTGGAGAGGCAGGCAAAATGTCCTTTCACACCGGGTCCCTGAAGCCCAGATAGAAGGGACCAAGAGCACAAAGACACACTTGGAGAGGATCTCTGGTGAAGACAAGGTGGTGGTTGTTGGAGGAGTAGGAATCATAGGAGGCAAGCTAAAGAGGATAAGATTTGGAAGCAAACATTTCTAATAATAATTCTTTAACTTTCTTTTTTGAATAATAGACATCTTCGAGACCCAAATGGGAGCAAGGAAAATTCAGCTCAGGGAACACATTTATATAGATCCAATAGCATGAAAAATTTCCCATCTCTGAACCCATCCTTGAGCCTCAGGTTAAGAAAGCCTCCTGTATACTGTATGAATGGCAATTTTGCTTGTTTGTTTGTTTGCCTGCCTGTTGGAGAGGGGCAAAGTGTAAGCAAGTGTGGAGGCTATGTTACCTTAGCTTTTTGTTTTTGGAATGGCCAGAGTTCCTGCTTTCCTGGTGTGGGCCAGGCATCTATCTCTAGCAGCTGCCAGTTCACTTATGATTACTGCTACTTATGACAAGTATCAAGTGATAATGGTTTTCTATTGGTGGAATTAATAGACTATTTTAAAATAAATCTGAGTTTTATTTTTAATAAAAATGAAATTAAAGAAACATATGAAGTGACATTTGGAATAGAAACATGTGCACAGATAGACATCTTGAATTTAGTGAAAAGTACACACAATTTGAAGCCAGACTTTACCAGTTGCCAGCTGTGACCTGCCGTGAGAGAAACTTTTCTGCATCTGTAAAATGGCATTTATAAAATTTAGCATGCAGGGCAGTGAGAGTTTCTTCAAGTGTTTTTTCTGTACCATCCATAACAGAATCAGCCAAGATGCTTGCAAAACACAACTTCCCAGGCTGCCACCCAGAACTTTTTTTTTTTTTTTTTTTTAATCAGATAGAATCCTAGGACGCAGGGCCTAGAAATCTACATTTTAACAAGTGTCCCTAGTGATTTTTATTTTGGGCTCTGGAAGAGGATGCACTGAACTGAGATAGGCAAAGCACCTGGCACAGAGGGACAGGAAGGACATGATCATTCTGGACTACCCATCATCTGAGCACCACCTCCCTCTGAAGGAAATTCCAAGGGCTCTCCCTGCTCAGGACTGTCATGGATGACTGTGCAGGCTATATAGTGCACAAGTATAATGACTGGCACCCTGGAATTGCACAGTACCTACACTGCATGCTCATACCTCCTCAGAAGGAGCTCATCTGATTTAGTCTACTTTGGTTCTTCCCCTCCTGCAATTCCCTGTTTATTAAGCCTGATTCTCCCAGACTTTCTTATAATTCTCAGCTATTTAGTCTTCCAAATTGATCAGGGTCCTTAGCATTGGATTCTTCTGTGTGTGATCAAGAACCTTGACAAAGAGAGTGACCAGTAAATCCTTTGTATCCTTTCATCAATAGTTCCTCAGTGGTCCTTTCATCAATAGTTCCTCAGTGGTGTTTCCAGGATTTGGAGAGTACTATAGAGTCCCTCCTGGGCTGAAAGCAGACTTCAAAGAAGTAGGTAAAGATATGCTAGGCTTCAAGTTATTTGATGGATTCAATTTGGGCTCCATGCTTCCTTTGGAAAGAATGGTTCCACTACAGACAGTCTTAATGGTTTCACCTATCATTTTTCAACTTGTAATGGTGTGAAAGCATTCATTCAATAGGAACTGTACTTTGATTTTTTTTTTTTAAGCCAGGGGTTAAACTCAGGGGCACTTAACCACTGGGCTCTATCCCCAGCCTCCCCCTACCTTTTGTTGTTGTTGTTTTTAGGGTCACACTATTATCTTTTCCTGGACTAGCAACATGCAGTATAAACCATTCTGAGGCTGGGTGTGGAAGTGAGCCTCAGCTCCCAATCAGCCACACAATCTTGAAGGCAGACAATTGACACTACAGTGCGCTGGGTTGCTAAACTACCATGTGTTCAGTGCATCTTGGAATTGGGATATATTCAAGCTACAATGGGTTTATCTGGACATAACATCATCTTAAGTCAAGGAACATCTGAATAATTTTTAAAGAAAATTTGAAAACCACTGCCTGTTACAAGAAACCCTAGAGGAGATGTGCTGGGGTGGGGATGGGGATGAGGCAGAATGGAGACAGGGAAAAGAGGTCCTCAGATCAACAGAAGCTAAGAACTGGCTTCTCCTGTCATACTTCAGTTGAGGTCTGTGGGACTCCCTATAGGCAGAACAGCCAATGTCCTCATTTTTAGAATTAAAAACTTCCAATTGGTGCTAAAATTCCATCACTAGACTAGAGGAAAATCTCCATGGTCTTTGTTATCTGTGTGATCCACAAAGGCTCCTCTCCCCTTCCCATGAGAAAACGACTGAGTCACAGATAAGAAGAGAAAGTGGGTGTTAGTGTGAACAGATGACCCTGACAGAAGTCTTCTGACCTGGGGAGGAGGCAAAGACAGGATCTCCAAGGAAATCCTCAAGACCACATCTGAGAAAAGGGCACCCACATCATCCCTAAGTGACCCAGAGAAGAAGGGCAATGGGGCTTTCCTTTGTTAGGACACCAACTTATGAAGCAAGGTGAGAAGAATAAAGGGTTCAGGGCAAATCCCACAGGAACTAGAGTTCCCCACAATCTGCAGCACTTGGAGCATAAGGGGAGAAATGTTTCCTCATTCTCCAAATTTTGACAATGGCTTTAAGTTTTCATTGAATATTTCCTCCTGGTTCATAACTAGGATGATAGAAAAAAGGGAGGAGAAAAGACTTTATTGATGGTTTTCTGGGAAATTTGCAATATTCTTAATTTTTTTCATTTGTTACAAAAAGGTACTATGTAGCATCTGGGGGGGAAAAATCTTTGCAGCTTCCAAAATCAGAATGTTTTTTTTTTTTCAATATAGGTTCCAGGGTGAATTGGCCACACCACTAAAATTTTGGAACTGGTGCCTCTATGAGGTGATGTGGGCAAGTTACAAACCCCTATAAAAGTCTGTTTTCTTGCCCATAAAGTTGGCTAACTGCACTGGATTCTGGTGAGGATTAAATGAGAAAACGTAGATTGCTGTGAATATAGTTATATTCTACTCCCCAATCTCATGAGTGTGTGCCCACACTCATAAAAAAACTGGGTACATTAAAAAAATAAAATAAAATCACACAGCACCTAGTTCAGTTCGGACCCATGATCAGTGCAACGTAAATGGTGTACTGGCCCCCAGGAAATTCATCCAACAATAGACAATATGTTGGATATACAGATGTTCCTCAACTTACCATGGGCTTGGTTCAAATTAAACCCATTGTAAATTGAAAATATCTTCAGTCCAAAATACATCTAACACACCTAAACTACTGAGCATCCTAGCTTAGCCATACAGCACCTGGTAGAGTTCATTGTTTTTCCAATCATCTTGGGATGACTGGACATTGCAACACAGACAGTCAAAATTGAAAGCTTTTTTATACTGAATGCAAATCACATTCACACCACTGCAAAGTCAAAAAATTGTAAGTAGAATCAACTTCAGTTAGACACTGGCTGTGCTTATGTCAGACCTGCTTATCAGGGATCAGCTACCTCTAGGATGATATTTGCTTCTTACTTTCCAGTGAGCCACAGATTCAGTGGGATGCATTCATCTTATTTTTTTTTTAAGTCTGTACCAGGCTCCTTTTAAAATCATCATCATCATCATCATCATCATCATCATCATCATCATCCTTTCTCTTTTATCCCTGCACTCCACTCTCATTCCTTTCCTTATTTTTCTTTTAAATTAATATAAGGGTAGACAAGAAGTTGTCAATTTTGTATATATTTGCAAAGCTGGGCTATATAAAAGATATACAATATTAGTTTACAGTTGTGGTAGGGACCAGCATGGGTCATCTAATAAAGTTGTAGTCCCCTGCTGTGGGAAAATCTACCTATATACATACAAATTTGCAAGCAAATTATAGGGTTCAGGAAACCCCTAAAGCTCTCTGTGGACATCTTTAAACTCCAAATTCACTATCGCCGTATTAAAAGAAAATTGGGAAAATTAGGTAAATATTTGTAATGCAGAATCTTTTAAACAATCATAGCTTTTTGGTTTTCAAATTTATTTTAAGAATTCTTATTAGAATCAAAAATTGCAATAAATTAGAAAAATGTACATTTATGAATGGTTAAGGTATATTTGTAATTAATGCAAAATAGATCTTGCTTCTATAGACTCCTGTGGAGGAAGAGGAAAAAACACACTTTTGTTAACTGCCAGCCCTGACCCAGGCATTGCACTAAATGAATCATCTCCCTTTCCTTTCCCAACACCAGTGGTCATTATTGTCACATTCATTTTTACAGATGGGGAAACTGAAGTGTAAAGAGAGGATAAGAGGCGTTCCCAGGCCATGCAACTCGTGAAGTTAGCATGGTAAAAAGCCTGCCTTAAACATAGACATGGTGACAATTTTAAACCTAATAGTTGTCAAATGAATTTTGTTAAGTGAACTTGAATTCTGTTTTATTGAAATAACATTTAAAATTAGAGGAATTTAGGTGTCCTGTGACATTTTTGATGGCCTCATTGGGTTCCTTTGTCTCATTGTTTTAGTTTTCAATTAAAAAGGAATCATTTTTTTAAAAAAATCTTTGTATTTCTATAACTTGTCATATTTCAAGGAAAAATGTTTCTTAAACATTCTTCACCTATTTACTCCACAGACATTTGCATCCTCCAATGAGAAGCTCTGTTTTCCTAAACATGGAATTAGCTTTTCCATTTCCCTGTCCTCAACCTTTTTCTATTATCTCTACTAATTGTCCATGCTTTGTAGACACAGTTTCATTTCCTGTACCAATGCTGCTTAGGGGTTGGATTGTACATATTAGGCATTCAGTAAATGTCTGCTAAATAAGTTAAAGTCCTATTTAAAATTTTATTTTGTTTTGTTTTCTATTAGTTTGTTTTACAGAGCTTTGGATTGAAGCCAGGGCCTTGTATATGGCAAGTGATCTATCACTGAACTACACCCCCAGCCCTTACTTGGGAAAAATGTTAATGCAGAAAATCAAGGAGGAAAATATTGAAGAAACACTTGACCCATGAGCCAAAGTTAACATATTATTACCTTTTGCTCATTTATGCTCTAGCTCTTGTTTGTTAAAGATAAATAAAGTTTTCTTGCAGAGATAACTACATTGTTATTTTGGTATGTATCTTTCTTATCTATATTTTTATACTGTACTACATAAAATCCTTAGTGCATTTTATATGACTTTTTAGACATATATGTTCTGTACCTTGATTTTTAAAATTTAATATTATGTCTTCAAGATCTGTTGATGTTGATGGGTGTAGATCTAGTTTGTTGGACTTAGTTATTATGTAATATTGTGTGATGTGAACACACCACACTGCCCATGCTCCCTCACAAGTGTGACATACTCAGGCTCCCCCTGCCCAATCTTAATGTGCTGTAATGCACATTCTTCTTACAACTCATGTTCCTTTTTGTACAAATTATCTAATACACAATTGGTAAATAAGGGAAGGATGTTAGAACATGGTATTTATGTTTGCTTATGCATGCTTTTCCCAACATGTTGTTGTTTTAAAGTGATCAAAAGAGAAAATTTTTAATAATGAATAAAAACTGGAATTGAAACTCCACAGAAATGTCTTCCTTCAGAGCAGTAACAAGTTTAGTGGCTTCCAAGACCACTTAACTTTCACTACTGAACTATCTGTGCATACTGTGTGTGCAGAGGAAGAAAATTAAGAAATTGGAAGCATTTTTCCTTGAAGTAAAATGAGAAACCATTGAAAAAGACTTTCCGGGACTATCTTTTTAATTTAGATGAAAATTAAAATTACTAAAGGCAACTGCTTATGTGTAAATATCTGTTCAGGATGGAAGAAGCCCCAAGTGTCAGGCTACAAAGGACAGGTATCTAGGATTTTAGGAACTAATGACAACTGGTACATAAATTTTGTTTTGTCGTGGTTTTTAAATGATATTTGTTAAGTACCTAGATGACAAAATTCTATAGGTTTTGATTTGTGTGTCACAAGTATATCTTCCCCAGAAATCTTGCTAATTTTAGTGGAAGATGTTTCACTTGTTTCTTTAAGCACATGTGGAATGGTTTCTCTAGGGTGTATGCCATGCAGTGGAATTGCTGGGTCACAGAAGGTGCACATTTTCAATTTTTCTAGATTTTTCCAAATTACTCTTCAAAGTGGTTTCACCAATTTACATTTCTATCAGAAGATGGGAGTACTTATTTTCATGCTTCCATGTTATTACCTGATTTTTTTTAGATCTTTTTATGTTGACCAATATTACAGCCATGAAATGCCTTCCCATGATTGTTTTAATTTGCATTTCCCAGTCACTTCTGTATATCTTTATACATTTATTGGATGTTTCAGTTTCTTCTCCTAGTTATTACCAGTTCAATCCTTCATCAATCTTTAAAAAATTTTTTTTCAGTTGTAGTTGTACACAATATCTTTATTTTATTTATTTATTTTTATGTGGTGCTGAGGACCGAACCCACTGCCTTGTACATGCTAGGTGAGCGCTCTACCACTGAGCCACAACCCCATCCCCTCCTTCATGAAGTTTTAAGCTTAATTGTTTGTCTTTTTCTTATTGACTTTTAGGAATGTTTAATACATTATAGATATGGGTCTTTTGTTTATAAATTTCTACTTTAAATTCTCAATACTCCTACTTTCCATTCAATCCATTTTTGACAATGATGCTCCGCTATAAAGTACACTAGATTACTTTCTTTCTGAAATCTGTCCTAGACACCTGTGGTTTTAGATGATATAAGTTGGTGATATAACTAGAGTAGTTTGAAGTTCAGATGTTGATAAAGAACCTCTTTTCATACCCATACTTTACCCATTCTCCTACTTCTAGAAACTTCTATGTGTGTACAAGAATTTTCAAAGTAGACAAAAGGGATATTCCTTCATTCCTGATAACTGTTGGCCAGATTTCTTTCTTTCTTTTTTTTTCTTTTTTTTTTTTTTTTTTGCTAAAATAATAAGGAAAAGGTTTTTGTGGAAAAGTTTCAGGACGGTTAAGCATCATATTTGAATCGGATCCTATGTAGACATTCTAAGCCCAAGAGAAAACAATTATACTTTATTAAATTCCATGATTCTCATTTTAAAAATAATCAAGTCACAAGCAATCTATCATAATTTTCTGACAAATTACCTAAGAAAATTTTCCTTAAAGTAAACAGTATTGAATTTCAGACTAAATTTTCAGAGTGACATTCTGACTTAAAAGAAAAAAAAAATCCTAAATGAAAATACGTGGAGTTTGCCTGGAACTGAAAATTTAGTGCGTGAAAATGTGAGGAAAAGATCTAAGTGTTGGCAAAAGATTGCAATAAAGTAAATGATGTGGTTTTCTCAGGGGTGATTTTGCAACTTGAAACATTCCAAGAAAGAGTTACTGATCACAGAGTTGCTTTTAGCATCTAGCCCTAAAATGCTTGGCATATGTAAAGCTCTTACGGATATTTGGATAAATTAAATTTATATTGACATTTTCTAAAAGTTGGACTAGTTTTCTAGCGGGTGTGGGCACGTGTAAAACAGAACATTTTGAGGCATTCGATTTTACAACTGATAGGCATTGACATCAAACTGCCACTTCCTATACCATATTCTCAAAAGCTGGATCATTTGAAAATATAAAATGTCATTTTTTCTTATATAAAAAAGCAGCAGTTTTCTCAGAAAAGTTGACTGTAGAATTATTATATGACCCAGAACCTCTACTTCTAGGTATACACCCCAAATAATTAAAAGCAGGGACTCTTTTAATTAAAAGCAGATGCTTGTACATTGATGTTCATTGCAGCATTCTTCACAATAGCTAAAGGTAGAAACAACCCAAGCGTACAGCAACAGATGGATGGATAAACACAATTTTGACATACACATATTGTGGAATATTCACCATTAAGAAGAAATGGAATTTTGAAATATGCCACAAAAGGGATTAACCTTGAGGACATTACACTAAGTTACAAAAAGACAAACACATATTGATTCCACTCATGAGGTATCTAGAATAAATGAATTCATAGAAATAGAAGGTAGATTAGAGGTTATCAGGGATTGCGGGAAGAGGAATGGGGATTTATTGTTGATGGGTACAGAGTTTCCACCGGGGGAAGACAAAAAGATTTGGAAATGAATAGTGGTGGTGGTTGTACAATATTGTGAATGTAATTAATGCCATTGAATCATATATTTAAAAAATGGTTACAATGGCAAAATCCATGCTATATATATTGTATTGCAATAATTAAAAACATTTTAAAGAGTTTTATTCAAGCTCTCCTTCAATAAATGCACAAATACTCATTTTAAAAAAAAAAAAAAGCTTGTGGGGATATTGCTCAGTTGGCAAAGCACTTGCTTAGCATGCACCAAGCCCTGGGTTCAATCTGCAGCCCGGTGAAGAAGAATAGAGAAGAGGAGGAAAAGGAGGAGGAAAAAGAGGGGGAGGAGGAGAGAAAAGAAAGCTTGCAGAGGATCTTACAGTACGATAGTGTGCTTTTCTCACTGTGTGTGTAGAAATAAGTAATTCTATGCATAAGCCCTAATTTATTTTTTACCTATCAACTATTATTGGATAATGTAAAATGTAAATTTTCTCAATTTTAAATGTCTTCATAGTGAACATCCTTATGTGAACATTTGCTTTATTTCCTTAGGAAAAAATACTCAAAGAAAAATTCCTGGGGCTAAGAATATGGATTGAAAAGAATCTCTTAATACATATTTACTATTAATCATCCCTGCAGCAAATGTTGCCATTTTGCCAAAATTTCGACATTTTTGGCAGCCAGATATAAGAAGATTTCATTGCATCCTGGACACTAAGTATTATATCTAATAAAAGTCTCTTTGAAATTGGTAAGAAGAAATTCCACAGAGATGTAATGATGTTGGAATAATGACAGTGTTGGTATAAAAAAGAAAAAAGATAACTTTCATAGATTAAAAGGAATAGAAGAAATCAATGCCCATTTGTCACATTAGAATTATGAGCCATTTTCTGACACCATAATCTGGATGAAGACGCCCTCAGGCTCTCCTTGCCCAGAGAGTTACATTTGTTCCTCCTTTGCCATCCAAGCCACACCAGAAAAAATGTACAGCACTTTCTGCCTCTTTGTCCTTGCCTCTGCTATTTCTTTGCCTGAAAATATTATTCCTCACCCACTTCCTCCAGTACAGACCCATCCAATCCTCAAGATTCCTTTCTAATGAAACTCTGCAGACTCAAGGAGTAATGGTCTGCACCAGGAGGAAGAAGAAAAATCAAAGGTGCAGATTCAATGCACACATGGAAAGAAGTACTAAATTCCTTTTAAAGCAGATTTTGAGGGGAGCCTAAAGATTGCCAAGAGCACATAGTATCTTCTGAAACAGGTAGTGATGGGAGGCAAGAAGTGGGGATTCTAGGATCTCGGTAGAAGACAGGCTGAGAAAAAATGGGGCTAGGCAGCAGGCTGCTGGTGGACCATATTGGCATTGTGTTCCTTATCTGGGTTGGGGGCAGGCTTGGGAGTGGGGCAAGAGAGGCAGGGAAAGATGGGCAGATAACTTCACTGCCTCGAGCACTGGTGCTGAGTGCTCAATTTTTCAAGAATGCTTAGATTGTAAATTATAAGCAATAATGTGTTCAAGTATAATAGTTTGTGTAGCCCCTTAACATTACCTAGTTTAAAATTGTTTTTGAGTCCCAAAAGCTAGCTTTAAAATTGACAGTGCATGTACTGTCCCGATTGTTATGCCATTGTACAGGTGAGTGCTCTGAGGTTTGAGAAAGCTGAGCTCAATGAGAGCTTATGCCCAAAACTGTCTTCACATCCAGAGAGCACCCCCGACAGCCTAATTAGTTCTTTGAAATGTGGCCATCCTCTGAAAGTTTTGTGACTTTTCTGATTTGAAAATGTCACACCACAGTGCAAAGTTTAGAGAGAACTGTTAAAGGGTTTAAATCATAATACTTCCAAAAGCAAGATTGTGTGCCCTTTCCAAAAGGGGTTAAAAGGCACAGAGATGCTGTATGTTGGTAGTGAATGACATCCTATTAATAAATGATTTTAGGGGCTATTTTAATTACAAACGGTTTAGGATAAATTTTCTTTAAAATGCATATAATTTACTTACATTCACTTATTTTTTAACTCTTGCTATCTATCTGATCATTCTAATTCATTACATTCTTTTCTAATTATCTTAGTATTTTTGTTTGGTTTGGTTACTTTCATCAACAATGGTTTATTCAGGAACAGCATTGAGTTAGGCTGTGTTGCACAGAGATGAAGCTCACATGGTCCCTGTCTTCAAAAACTTCTGACAGAGCAAGTAAGAATCACTGGTCCTCACAGTCCCTTTTCTCTCCCATGTATTCCTAGACTCTTTCTCTCTCACACACACTTCGGGAAGGGAGGTAAAGAATAGTGTTTGATGAAAATATGTTTGTTTAACTTTTTAAATAAAATATCCTAAGGTCATTTACCTAACATATTAACTGGTACCAGAAAAAAACAACCTAGCAGCACATTATAAACATGAGTAAGTTAAGAGATTTGACTTTGAGTTACTTGAATAATCCACAATTCTTTGAGTGCTTTTACTGAAGGAAAAAGATACTTTGTAACAAATGAGAGAAGTGGCAAAGATGCCACATCTGAATAATTTTCTTTTGCTTTGATTCTCCCGTCCTTCGCCCCACGAATGGGGTAAATTTGCTTTGTATTCCAGTTGGTGGCCCTGAAAAGGTGTATGTGAAAACTGCATGCCACAAAGTGTTTGGTTCCTACACTAGCTGGAGTTCAAGGATTTATCCTTTCCTTTTCTATTCTTTATCTATAATTTTAATTTTATTTATTAGTAAACCAATTTTAAAAACTACATTTAGCTTGATTAAATCATTCAATTATTTCTGTTACTTTAAGCCTTTTCTTGATTTTTATCCATTTGTTACTGGATGTTACACTACCTTTATCCATAGTTTTACACATTTTCCTACACTTTTATGTTCTGCTTTTCCACTTTTTTTTTTTTTTTACACATTTTCAACATCTGCAATTACATTAATATTTTTTTTCTGGAAACAAGTTAGAAGTCAAATTTTCTTTAGCAGAAAAATTTCGTTATCAAACAAATCCTCCTCAACGTAGTGGAATACCTACTCTGCCCTGCACTAACCACTATGCTAGTAGATTTCAGTATTTGCTATTCTCCTTTTATGTATAAATAAATTGTTTTCAACGTTTGAAATTTTATACAATGCTATTATAAGCATCATTGTAAATAATTTTTTTAAAAAAATTAACTTCATTAGGATGAATTCTGAAAGGCAATTTTTTTTTCTGAATGGAGCTGTGTGTGTTTGTAGACTATGCATTGTTAGATATCCTTCCAGAATGAACCAATTTTTATCACCATTAATGAAACAGAAATCTTTTTTTTCCCTGAAGTCTGGCTAGTATTACATTTTCTTTAATTAATTAAATTTAATGGCTATGAAATGATAACACATTGATTCCATTTGAATTTCTTTAAATTTCAGGAAAGGCGGTAGGTTCATCAGTTGGCTTTTATTTATGTTTTATTTTGTTTATATTATTTCTTTGTTTTCAGCGTCTCTCTCTTGAACACTGGTATTTGGTTCTGTTTTAATAAATTGATATAAATTCTTCATCTACTTTAGATAATAAGCATTTGCTTACAGTTTATTTCAAATATTTTCCTTATTTCATGTGATTTTAGAAGTCTAAATCTATCAACCTACTTTTTCTGTTGCTTGAATAATCAAAATCATTTTCATACATGGTTTTATTGTCCTCTCCTAGTTTTGCTATTGTTATTATTAGTGTACCATTTAATCCACCCACTATTTATTACAGTAATGGGTTAAAAGTCTAGGTTTAGTTGATTTTTTCTTCATTCTGATTTCTAAGCATCCCCAGAGCATTAATCAAAAAATTATTATTTTTCCGTTTGCTTTGTTAATATTTATAATTTACCAATTTTTACATAGAATAATCTTGTATTCTCTATTGTTTAAATTTGTTTCTGTATTTAACAAAAAAGTAATTTTAATTTCCTAATTTATATTATCCTGTAATTTTTAAAATTTTTCAATAAATATGCATTCTATTTTTTTTTACTTTGGAATTTCATAATGAAGGAGAGAAAAATCTTTTTAAATTGCATCTGCCATTCATACATATTTATTTTTCAGATCTACTTTTGGAATCATTTTTATCTGAATTTTTGTAAGTATTTTTAATAGGTTTAATTGAAAGTAAATTAACTTCTAGGAAAATGTGTTCTTTTTTATATTCATTCATCTGATGTAAAAAGTTGTTCACTTTCCTTTATATTTTTTTAATGTTTAGCATTTTCTAGTTTTGCTTGCCCATCTCGAGTTAAGGAAATTCTGGAATATTGTATATTTTTTGTTAGTTTTGGGAATGCAATGGGAGTCAAACCAATTACCTCTTATTTTCTGGGTTTTACTAGAAATATGTTAGAGGTTGTGGATTTTGCCTTTATTTAGTACATATTCCTGAACTCCTTTTTCTTTCTAACATGTTTTTTTGGGGGATTCTTAGTTTCTTTGAATTCAATTTAGATTAATGATTCTTATTTGCATTTTATAATATTGATTCTCTAGTGCATTTTTAAGCATTTTTAGGATGACAAGAATCTCCAAAGACATGCAATAATTTTAATAACAACAACAACAAAAATTTGTTTTTTTAAATAAGCATTAAGTGAAATGTTTCAAAATTTCTCTATTATAGACTGGCAAGTTTTATCATGTTAAAGAAGTATTTTTTCTATTTCTATTTTAAATTTCTTACCAGGAAAGGCCATTGAATTTTATCAAATAATTTAATTTTCTATTAAAAGATCATATAAAATTTTATTTCTGAATTTATATAAGTCATGTACTTTATTCATAATTTTATTATTAAACTGAACATATTATGATGATAAACCCTATCTATTTATGGTGAACAATTTTTTAAAAATAAAATCATATTCTATTTATAGATATTTTTATATTTATGACAGTTTTGCCTAGAGAGAGGTTTCCTTTTAGTGTTAATGGTTTTCAGAATTTTTTGCCAGCTAGAATTAACTAAGGATATTTTAACTGCAGCAGATTTCTTAAGTTGTAATTAGTTTTTTATTTGAAATTTTTAAAAAATTTCCAGAGAACTCATTGGGGCAAAGAAAGCAGTTTCTTGGTAACCTTAATTTCTTCTTTAGTTACTAGCCAATTAATCACACCCTTGGTCTCATATAATTTTAAGTTTATAACTTTTATAAAATTATCCATTTTAAATATCCAAGTGTATCACCCTCGTGAATGGGCAACTTAATCGTAATTATATGTAGTCCTTTTTTATTTTTAAATTTTTTTTCTTAAAGTTTTTTTTTCATACTAAATTTGCTAGTGAATTAAAAAACTTTTCTTTTTTTTTCTTTTTGTCCTTTAAAGTAAGAAAATTCTGCTTAAACTTTCCATAGAATTTCCTTTTGTGAAAGTTTCACAAAATTTTTACTGCTGCATGTATTTTTTCCCATGAGCTTTTGGGTTCTTATCTAGAAGTATATTTCTATTTTTTTCACTTTTCTTATTAACAGAAATATTTAAACAATTTGTTTTCTTTAAATATATTTTTCCTTTAAGTTCAAAGATTTTTATGGGTAGTATCTTCATTTTCTATATTTAGAATGATTTATTATTATATTTTAAATTTATTTGACCAGATGATAGGTAGAATATTTGTTTCATTGGTATTTAATTCTTCTTTGTTAAAAATAAAATATTAACACTTTTTGAAATAAGGTCCTATAAGGAAGTGTATATAATTTTGACTATTTTTCCCTTATTAAGAATGTCTGTTCATCTTTTTTTCTGTAAAAGTTTCCCATATTTTATACATTCCCTTTAAATTGTCACCATAAAATCACTCATCCCTCTTCTTCTTCTTCCTCCTTTTTTTTTTTTAATGGACACAACACCTTTATTTTGTTCATTTATTTTTATGTGTTTCTGAAGATCAAATCTGTGTGAGGCAAGCACTCCACCACTGAGCTACAACCCTAGCCTCTCATTCACCTTTCTTAATTGTAGGTTTTAGTTTTACAAATTCTTATTTCTTTTTTTCCCCTACTTCATCTAACTTGTAAAAATATCTTCATTATTTTTTTTTAAATTACTTTTTTGTATGTGGTTGTCAGGATCGAACCCAGTGCCTCACATGTGCTAGGCAAGCATTCTACC
This sequence comes from Marmota flaviventris, assembly GCF_047511675.1. Lineage (NCBI taxonomy): Eukaryota > Metazoa > Chordata > Mammalia > Rodentia > Sciuridae > Marmota > Marmota flaviventris. Next base: position 148,584,221 of record NC_092499.1, read on the forward strand.
ACTGAGCTATTACTCCAGCCCTCATTTCATCTAATTTTTATGGTGGGATTTCTGTTACAATTTTATATCTCTTAATTTCCTCCTGTAATTCTAAGTACATGAATTTTTTTTCATGTACTTTGCTGCAATGTGTTGTAGTTCATATAAATTTTACACTTTGTTTTCAATGGTTATTTTGCCTTTTATTGTCACATAACAAACTCACTTCTATTGTTCAACCCTTTTTGCTTTAATATCATAATATATTTGATTGACATTTTCTTTCCCAACCATTTTTACTCTTTCCATGTTGACTTGTGTTTCCTTTTTAAGTAGAATATCCTTAGATGTTTTTTATCTTGAATCTAACCAAAACATTTTTTTAAATGAAGAAATTTAATCCAATGACATTATCTTACATTATAGCCACTATGACCATATTTTATTTTTATTTTTCTGTTTGTTATATTTTTTTTCATTTTATTTGTTATTTTCACTGGGGTTAGAGACACATTAGACATTTTACTTCATTTAGAAAACATAAGATGATAACTTTAGAAAAATATGACAGAATTTTGTATGCTTAACTTTCTACTTGCCCTCTTCTCTTTTCCCTTCTTCATGGCTTGTATATCCGAGGTGAACAGTTTTTAAATGATTTTCATACTTTTCTATCACTGATGCTCACTATTTATTGCTATAAGTCTAAAAATGCTATGAAATGTCTGATCAGGGTATTTCTGCAGGTTTCCTGCATTAAATCTGGAGAAGAATCTGTAAGTATAACTCTCTCTCTCTCTCTCTCTCTCTCTCTCTCTCTCTCTCTCTCTCTCTCTCTCTCTCTCTCTTTTCTTTTTTTTCTTTTTAGGAAAATTGTGACGTTTTCCTTTTTCTTTAGGAAGGCTAAAGTCTCCGTTGCTACATTAGGTCTCATCCTAACCTGAAGCACTTTTTAAAAGCAGAAAATTCACCAGTCTTGATTACATTTTAAATAAGGACACAAAGGGAACAGGTAAAAATCACACTGGCAGCTTATATTCATTTTGCAGTGAACACTGAGCTAACAAGTTTGCATTCACCCTTCCCAACTGGGAAATTTTAGTTACTAACTGGCTGCCTTTCTGTGGTTGTCAGACTTCGTGGGCCCTTGCTGGGAGGAGCGTGGAGTTTAGAAATAAAAATTTGGCTTTTCCACTGACCACAGCATCTTCCCCTAAGAATTGAGACAGTCTCAAAGAGTTGCTGGGAGTCGTCAAAGGGGCCAACCTCTACTGATGGTTCCGTTATCCCAGAGTTCATTTATTTATATGTCGATTGATCTAATTCTCCCTTTATTTATAGCTTGTCTGTTATGTAACTGCCCCACACAGCTGAGATTCTTTTTTGGAATGAAATGTGGAATACTTTAAATGCCTATGAAATCAAGTGTATATTCACCACTGTCTGTTACACTTTCCAGTCTAAGCTCTTCAATCAGTTCTGGAAATTTGATTTGCTTATAGTTTAAGTTGCAGTCCAGGGCACTGATTGTTTTCTTAGGAATACTGGTATCAGTAGCAGCCAACACCAACTGACCTCTTGTCACTTACTGCCTCATTGTCGTGTTTGGAAAGCTATACTGTAAATTCCAAGACCCTTTCTTTCTTTCTTTCTTTCTTTCTTTCTTTCTTTCTTTCTTTCTTCCTTCCTTCCTTCCATGATATTCATGAAGATTTTAATCCTTCTTTATTATACACCTAATTTTCCACTTTATCCTCTATTACTGATTAACTTCCAGAATATTGTCATCTCTCTACACAGAACCCCCCACCCCCGTACCCCGTTTGGCTGTTCTGAATTATTCTGCTTAAAGCAACCACTGAGTTTCATGTTGTTAAAATCTGAACAGATTCAGTGGTTGCTCTGTCCCATTCCTCTAGAGAATGAAGGTCAGCTATATTCTGATTGTGATTTTCCTGGTTCTTCTTAAGAGAAGGGACAGGGACTTTACTGGTTTTCCTGCTATTTATGGTGTGTACTGAATAACGTTTTCACTTACTTTTAAAGGGGCTGTTTTTTTTTTTCTTTTTGCATAACTCCTAAAAAGAACTAATTTATCTTTCAAGCTTTATTATATACACTAAAGAGTCTCTATATTTCAGGCATTTTTATTGGTATTTTGATGATCTTAACAGAGAGGAATCAACCTGCAGCACCTGACTTTATCAACAGAATCTGGGGAAAATGCAAATTATCTTATAAAACAACAAATATGGTACATCACTTCAGTTGACCTTGATAGCAAAACAGAACTAAATGTTCTTGACTATAGGAAAGGGAGACATACATGAGAATTTACTTCATTCTTTGAATCCCGTGATCTTAGAGTTAAAAAAAAAAACAACTCTTCTTTGGCATCTTTTGATATCTGAAATTTGACCTTTCATTAAGAATCATTTAGATATAATTTGGGCTGGGGTGTAGCTCAGTGTTAGAGTGCATGCTTAGCATACATGAGGTCCTGGGTTCAGTTCTTAGCACCAAAAAGAAAAAAAAATGCACACATTACACACTTGTGCATGCATGCAAACACATACACACACACACACACACACACACACATCTAATGTTTAGATATCTATTCTCAGCTATGTCCTTCCATCTGGATAGTTCCCTCTTAGAATTTGTCAGTATAGTTACTCTTTCTTGGGAGAGTGAAAAAACAACAACAAAATGTCTTTCTAAAACAGAGACTGAAAGTGGTTTAACTACGACCTCCACTCACCTGGATTTTGTCAAGACCTTTCACCAGTTTGTTCCTGTGTTTCTCAACCTCCTTTCCTGGAGTGCATCTTGTAAGTAAATTCAAAATAACACTTGCACAGGGCTCAGCAGGACCCACTGCTATGTGTTATTGTGTGTTGTGAAAAAAAAAAAATGCATCCACCACAGTCCCTGGATTCAGTTTCTAAAAATCTGAGTTATATTCATGTGCATTTTTTTAAGCCTAAAATAAACATGCTGGAAAAGGCAAGGAGAGTAAGGCTTTCTCTCATTCTTGTAGATATCACTAATCACCTTGGAGGAGAAAGGAAGTTGCCCCTTCTGGAGATCAGTAATTGATAATTTGCAGTTGACACACAAAACACTGTGTTAGCATGCGCTGGAAACAGGAAGCTAGATGCCACTGCTAAATATTGCTAGCATTACTATTTGTATCCCTGCAATAAATAGTGTTATTACTGTAAAGCTGGGCAAGCATGACATTTCTGACTGCCTCTCCTTTTAAATCTATAAATAGTGCCTGGGTAGCATTTAAACATTTCAAAGCATCACGTTTTTGTTAATACAAATGTGCGATCAGAGCCATTCATCCCCATAAATATTTTCCCTCACAATCTGAGCATTAACAGCCACAAGCATTTCCCATCACCCACTAAAAATGGGACATTTAGTAAGTGCTGGGCATTCCATGTGTGAAAACCAGTTTACCTCGTTGAGGAGCCAGGACTGTATAATATACCATTTAAACAACCCCCCTCTACATCTTTCCAAGATTCAGGAGGAAAAAAAAAAAAACCAAAAAGCAGCATTTTCCAAAGAGGGCAACCCTTGTAGCAAAAGAAGCCTTTTGAAAAAGGGTTCTGCTAGTAAGTAAGTATGAAAAGCACCACAAATTATTGCCTTCCTCTTGGAGATTCATGAACATCCAATACTTATTCCACAAATATGTATTGAGCAGATACCGGAGCCTAGTCCTATTTGGGAGCTAGGAATCAAACAGGAAGCAAATCAGACAATGTCCCTCTTTTAGTCAGCTTTTTCACTGCTTCAACCAAAAGTCCTGACAGGAACAATTTTAGAGGAGAAAAAGTTTATTTGGTGCTCATGGGGTTTCATGGTCTCAGTCCATAGACAGCCAGCTCCATTACTCTGGGCTCAGGGTGAAGCAGACATCATGGTGGAAGAGTGTGGGAGGTAAAAGCAGCTCAGAACATGGCACCAGGAAGTGGAGAGCAACTCCCTTTACCAGGGACAAAACACATACCCAAAGTCACACCCCCAATCACTACTTCCTCTAGTCACACCCTACCTACCTAGAGTTACCACCCAGTTAATTACTATTGGAATTAATGCACTGATTAGAGTAAGGCTCTCATAACCCAATCATTTCACTTTTAAACTTTCTTGCATTTGTCTCACATATGAGCTTTTGGTGGACACTGCATATCTACACCATGATGGTTCCAAACTTTAGGAAATTTACAGTTTTAATTTAGCATATTATATTAGTTTCCTTGGGGGCCATAATAAATGACCACAAACTTGATGACTTCAGACAACAGATATTTGTCTTCTCATAGTTCTGGAGACCTAACGTCTGAAGCTGGAATAACCAGGTAAAAATCAAGGGTCTGTAGGTCTGTGCTCTTCTGGAGGCTTCAGGGGACAATATTTTTCACCTCCTGTGGTTTCTGTTGGCTGCTGGCATTCCTCGACTTGTGGCTGCATCAGTCACTCTGAGCTCTGCCTCCATGTTCACTTTGCCTTCTCTCTTCCAGCTAGGTCCAATCTCCCTCACCCTGCCATTACGAAGGCCACTTGTCTGCCCAGATAATCCAGGATAATCTTGCATCTCAAGATCCTTAATTTAATCACATCTGTAAAGATCTGTTTACCATATTCAGTTCCAGGGATTAGAACCGAAGATCCAGGGATCATTCGGGGGCAATTGTTCAGTCTACTACAAGTAGCAATGGCTCTGAGAGGTCCTGAGTGCTTTTCAGCTTTGACCTTGAAACTGTCTATTTGAGAAGTGACTGCCACAGCCCAGAGAACCCAGGATCCCATAACCCATACTGGAAAATGCTGGCTGAGGGGCTTTCTGCTTGCATGGGATGGGTGAGCTGTCCTAATTGGCTCCCCTAGAATTTTTCCCTCCCTCACTAGGGTCTTTCCAGCTGACCATGATCATAGAATAGCTGTAAGGATAAAAGGGGGAAAGAAAATGGTTCCCCGGATGTGGAAAACCTGCACAAATGGGTGCTGGTGTCCGCAGCCTTCCCAAGCCAGGGTTCCCTTCTCTCCCTTGTCTCTGCCACAAGACAGCTCCCCAGACCTTTCCCTGTTAGTCCTCACTCCAGAACAAGGTGAGGACATTTTTATGTAGGACTTTAATAAAAAATTAAGAGAAATTTGACTGTGGATGTAGTTCAATGATGGAGGGCTTGCCTAGCATGCATGAGGCCCTGGGTCCAACCCTAGCACTGGGGGAGAAAAATTAAGAGAAAGAAAAAAAAAAAAAAAAAAAAGAACACAGACCCAAGAAATGAAAAGAGCACATTCACAAAGAACAGGTTCCTGGTTAGTTGCCACCTACACTCTAGTTTGGCTGGCAGCATTTTTTTTTTTTTTTTTTTGGCCTGTGGCCTGGGACTATTGTTTTGTGATCTCCAGTGTGTAGCCCCCTATCTACTCCTATTCAAGGCCAAACTTCAACTGTTTTTCCTGCTCTCTAGAATTCTCCTATTGAGTTCCCCATTCCAGAAAGAACAAATCTAGTGTTCTGTTTGTTTAGTTGGACCAGCCCTTACAAGCTTCCCCTCCAGGGGAAATCCATCCAACTGTGCAAAATGGGATTGAGATCAATAGAATATTTTTAAAGTATAGCTTTGGACATTCCATGCAGAATGGAAAGTTCTCTGGAGCTCATAATAAGAAATTAAAAGTATCCAGGCACAGTGGTGCACGCCTAGTAATCTTGGTTACTTGAGAGGCTGAGGTGGGAGAATGGCAAGTTCGAGCCCAGCCTGAGCAATTTTGTGAGGCTCTGTCTCAAAATAACATATAAAGGCTTGGATATGTAGCTCAGTGCTTTCCTAGCATTTCCAAGTCCCTGGGTTCAATTGCTACTGGTGTAAAAATTAAAATTAAAATTAAAAATCAGAGGAAAGGAAAGTCTTCTAGGGGTACTTATAGGACCTTCAAGGTTTCATTGAGAACAGATATAAAGTATGGTGTTCCAGTTTACTTGGATAGTGAGCAGGGCTTAAGGGTCACATACTACTGAGGCACTAAGGCCTAAACTTTGAAAGTGTCAGTAACATGTCTCAAAAGTGCTGTGTCCCTTTAAGTAGAGCTGAAGTAAATGTCTCTCTTGGGCAGGATCCTCCATGTCATTATGCCCCAGGTGATCCCTTTTAATGGGTGTTTATAATTTATAGTATAGATGATAGATTATTATATAAGTGATAAGATTATACAATAGATGTTATATATAATTATGTAATCAATATGCCAATTTTAAGTATTAATGATAATATTATTATAGATTGATAGTTGATAATGTTGCTAAAGAGGTCCAGGCACTGTCCGAGATGCTTGGCTACCACAGAGTATATGGCAGATAGTGAACTTCTTCACAGAACTGACATTCTAATGTGATGAGGCAAATAGGCATATAAATAATGAAATGATTTGGTATCTTCTACCTTGTCCTCCAAGCCCAGTGATGTGGATCCTCACCTTTGGCCACCTCTCAATCAGGAGTGCCATGCATATGGTAGGCAGGACTGGGAGGGGAACAGAAAGTGGGGTGACAACAGGAAATGAGAGTGTAGTCACAGCAATGCAATCTCTTGGATGGTGGCATACTAGCTGCAAAGCACTTTCACTTGTCCCAGCTCATGAAATCTTCCCAACCACACACCAAGAAACAAAACCAACATCCCCACATGGTATGTCCATTTCGAGATAAAAGTTTTAAAGCTCAAGGTTGCTGTAGGTTACAAAGGGCCTATGCTTGAACTCAGGTCCACTCTTCTCTATGATGTCCCCACTGTACTCAACCAAGAGGAAAGAGACATAAAATTCTAGTGGCATTATTATTCCCAACCCTGAGAACCAAGTACATGCGCAGAAAGAAAGCTGTTTCTTTACAGAATTCAGTTTCTTGGCTCTCATGTTGGTGGGGAGTTTAGAATTCTCTCTGCCTGCCTGGAACCCGCTTCAGAGTGGCTGCTTGGTGAGATAGGAGTCTAGACATTTCCACCTGATTAAGTTCTCACTTTTGTAAGGAGAGGCACTGGAGAATGAACTCAGGGGTACTCTACCACTGAGCCACACCCCAAACCTTTTTAAAATTTATTTTGAGATGAAGTTCTGCTAAATTGCAGAGGCTCTAGAGTCATTAGGATTACAAGGCATGCATCACTGCCTTGAGCTTCACCTGACAAGATTCTGCCTCTCAAGGAGGCAGGCGCAACCCACAGCCATTCTCCAGCTGGACAGTGAGAACATTGTACCTGTTTCTCAAAATGCTATGGGCAGTCACCCTCCTATGGAGGGAGCATGCAACCTGTGTTGACATAGCCATGGGCAATCCTTCTTGAATGGTACCTGATCATTGTTTACAGGGCAATGGTCAATGGGATACTTAAAATTTGTTGTTGTTGTTGTTGTTTAGTTTACAAGATATATGAAGATAATAACCCTTTCTTCCTCTCCCATCAACCAAACATAAGAGTAGAATGATAACAGCCAAGTCAGGACACTTTTTCTATAACTGGTGATCATTGCTAAGTTTTTCATGCTATCAGATCCCACTAGTGGGTTGATAACACTTGGTCCTTCCTCCTTTCTGGCTAGCAGGACAAGTTTTGAAGGAGGAATAAAATGAAAGAGGAAAACTTAATTTTCAATTTATGAGTCTTTCCAGTAGAAATTGGGGACATTCAAACATACACCTGATGGAGTTAGGTCATTCCACACACAATAGACTTCTACGGGAGCTTGTGTATAAAGTGTATAGATTTTTCCAGCTCCTTTCCCCGTCCTTAGGGCAGATGTTCAGGTAGCCACTATTCACAGAAGGCTGGGAGCTGACATTGAGAGGGACACTCAAGAAGAGGGTAGAAAGGCATTCTCAGATATGAACTGTATTTCTTGCCAGGGAGCCTGTCTACAATAAGAAACAATCAAATCATGACTATTTGCTTCACTGCAAATATGAGACACCAACAGAGCTATACTGATCAGTAATTAAATGTCTCTTACCTCTTCCTCTCTCTTTCTATGCCCTATCTTTCTTCTCCCTTGATTTACTTTGAAATAAATTCTTTAATTTTGTAAAATGATGCCTGCTCACATTAAAATATTTAAGCAATGCAGAAAAGAAGAAAGGAAGTGGCATGCATATGGTAGCCAGGACTAGGAGGGGAATAGAAAGTGGGGTGACAAACTAATTACCTGAAAGGTAATTACTGCTCACCTTTCTACGACAATCTGTGTGTGTGTGTGTGCAGGCACATTTGTTGTTGTTGCTGCTGTTCATGTCTAGGACTGAATCCAGGGCCCAGCACATACCAAGCACAGACTCTATTACTGAGCACAGCCCTATGTGTGATTTTGAAAGCTTTTATCAGAGTGTAACATGTTTGCCACAAAATGTACCAGTCATCTGTGTATAGCTGGGTGAACACCCCTGTGCAGTAAACAGAACATCCCTGTATCACCAGCAGCCCACCACTCTTCCACACAAGACCACCCCCTTCTTCTCAGCTTTAGCCATGATTATGGACATGGGCTGAGTTCTGATAGAGCAGAAGCAGCTCCAGTGCAGGGGAAGGTGCTTGAGCTCTGCTCCCCTGGGCTTGTTGGCTTCCTAGTCCCCCCTCAAATAATTTGGGGTGAGGCTAAGTTGTATCTGGGGGAATTGATTATAAATTGTTATACAGATGGCTCCAATTTACAATGGTTCTACTTACAATTTTTCAGCTTTACAATGATGTGAAAGTGATACTCAGTAGAAACTGTGCATTGAATTTTATATTGTGATCTTTTCCTGGGCTAGTGATCTGTAATCTGATCCTCACCATGCTGGTCAACAGCAGCTCACTGTCAGCCATGGTTTCAGAAGGGAAACAGCCAGCCTTCTGCAGGGTGCTGTGCTGCAGAGTGGGATGTTCTGTAGGTTAGCTGCATTAAATGCATTTCTGAGCCAGGTGCAGTGGTACACACCTGTAAGCCCAAGACTTGAGAAGCTGAGGTAGGAGGATCACAAATGGCAACTTAGAAAGATCTTGCCTCAAAATATAAAATAAAAAGGGCTGAGAATGTAGCTCAGTGGTAAAGTGCCCCTAGGTTCAATCCCTAGTACCAAAAAAAAAAAAGTGTACTTTCATCTATGACGTTTTAAATTACAATAGATATAATCTCATTGCAAATTAAGAAGCATGGGTAGAATGAAGAATGAATCAAGAACAGGGTTCTTTTGTTAAAAAAAAAAACTAGAAAAATCATCACATATGTTAGCAATTGAAACTAATTATAAATGTCTATGAAAATAATAGGCAGTTTATTATGAAGGAACACATAAAATCAGGTGTCAAGAGGCAGGACCTGGTTTCTATGAGTCTGTATTCTCTAATCAGTTGGGAGAATAGGGCAGAGGGTCTTGTCAGCATCCTGGGCCTCTATTGCTCCTCTTTTCTTGCCCCCTTACCCATTTGTTACCCAAAGTAATGACTGAAGGGTTTTTATTGATCTCTTTACAGCAGAGCAGAAAAATCCAGCCAAAGAAAACACATGAGGGACATGATGGCTGTGGCTTAGACACCGGACTTCGACTATACCTGCCTCAGACCGATGAGCTAAAATGAGTTGAAGATGAACCCCAAAGAATCATTGTTGCAGCCTTTTCAGGCAATCTGAACTTGCTTGGCTTGTTAACATTATCATGTGTGTGGTCCTGATTTGTATTTTCCTCCTTGAAAAGCTTCTATTAATATAAGAGAACTGAAAGAGATGGTGTCCTATCCTCTCTGATGATACACACACATCTGAGTCACATTCTTTTAGGCAGACATTAAGGCAATGGATAGAACTCTCCTTCTTGGAAGAGGCAGAGGTCTGAACCTGGGCCAAGAGGACATGTTCACAATTACAGGGGTGGCCCCACCATTTCATAGTCTGTTGCCTTGGGCTTTTATGCAAACAGACCAGCAACTCCCCAGTGAGTGAATTTGGCTATACTCTAAGGAATCCTTTATGAATCAAATGATCCTGGGCATTCTGAGGTCTCTCCCCTTTTTAAAAAGTTATTTTAATTTTTAAAATTAATACAAAAATATCTGAACAGCTGAGGGCTCAGTGGCACATGCCTGTAATACCAGAGGCTCAGGAGGCTGAGGCAGGAGGATCGTGAGTTCAAAGCCAGCATTAGCAACTTTAGCAAGGCACTAAGCAACTCAGTGAAATCTGGGTCTCTGGGTTCAATCCTAGTACAAAAAAAAAAAAAAAAAAAAAATCCTAGTATGGAGTATGGTGTGATAATTTGATACATATATAAAATATGTAATGATCAACTAAGGGTAATGAGCATGTCTATTTCCTTGAACATTTATCAATTTTATGTGTGGGGAACCTGTGGACTTTTCTAGTTATTTTGAAATGTATAGTAAATCGTTGTAAATTACAATCACCATACTGTGCTACAGAACACTAGAACTAATTCTTCATATCTACATGTATTTTGGTAACTGTTATATAACCTCTCTCCACCCTCCTAATCTTTTGGCATTTGTAAAATTCACTGCCAGACTGTAATTTGTCTTCTCTCACCTTAAGTAGCCTTGAGTTTATTAAGGATAATAACAAACACAGCAATAACTAACATTTATAAGGTGTTTACAAATTTCAAAGAGCCTTCAGATCTAAGGTTTCATAATAATCCTGTGATGAAAACAGTATAATAAAAAGTCTTATCCATTTTCTAGATAAAGAGACTGAGGCTGAAAATTTGCTGAATTGCCCAAAGCCACAGAACAGTTGGGACTTAAACCAAGATATCCTGCTACTAGAGCCAATCCTCTGCTTGTTCCTCTCTGCAGTAGTAGAAATACATTCTTATCTAGCATCTTATCTATTCCCATATAAACTAAGAGGACTGGGCACCCAGGAGATGTGGTTAAATCAGGGTTAGTCTTGCAAATTTCTCTCTTTTCACTGGCAAAATTAGGAGGTTGGACCAGATGATCTTTGAGTTCCCCTAAATCCTAACACATTTTAATTCTTTGCTCCATCTCAAAGGATAAGGGGTCAGGTGGCTTCCAGTGAGGATAAAACAAGAGGAAAAAAATTCAATGGTGAACTTTTGCATTTGGAAAAGACCCAGTTTTTTTTTTTTTTTTCCAACCCAGCAAACATTTATTGGGAGTGACTAGTTGGTGACATAGTTTTAGGAACCAAAAGCACAAGATGATTCCTGGGCCAGCCTCTGTCAAGGAGAGATGAATGATTAGGATCCATCCTGGTGAGGGCAAGGACAGAAAATGGTGAGCTTCTACAGTGCTGGAGAGAGCTGCTTCTTTGGCAGCCTTGGGAGAGGGGTTCAGAGAAGGTTCTGGAGGAGGGAAAGCTTAAACAGGGCCTTGCAGAAAGGGCCAGAGTTACATGGTGAGTTGAGAGGTAGATACATCTGGGAAGAATGAAGAACAGGTGTTTTCTATTCAATATGGTGCCCCTGTGTTTTCAACTGCCCATACATCTCTAACCATCTCATTCAGCTCTCAGTGTCCATGAGAAAATCCTCAGTCCAACCACCTTGTGAAAAGTTCCAGGCAGTTTCCTGAAATTCAAAGAGATATAATGATTTCCTCCAGTAATACACGAATAAGAAAGAAGATGGATTCCCCTCTTGAGACCTTTTACATTTCAAAGTGGGTAACCCTCCCTACCCCAACTCAGTTCACCCACTACTAAACAGTCAAGTCTGTTCCAGAAGTTGCCCTTCTATCTCATGGGAGGGTGTGCCCTGGGTGAGGGTAAGAGGAACCAAAGCCATTGGTTGTCTTTCTTCTCCCCACTAACTTTCTGGAGCTACCTGGAATCTTTAGTAGATGGAATTTCTGCTGACAGCAGCATCCAAGCCTCTGGGGCTTGATGTATGTCATGTTCAATGGCTATTTCTGTGTCCTTAGTCCTTCCAAAATTTCCAAATCAATGCTGTTTAAATGTTTCTGTTTTTTTCTGTTTCTATGGTGAACCACAATAAAATATCTCAATAAATTGTGTAAATCAGGTGAGATGGTACACACCTCTAGGTTCAGCTGCTCAGGAAGTTGAGCCCTCCCAGGAGGGCTGCCCACCCACTGGCATTTGAGTCCAGAAGTTTGAGACCAGCCTAGACAAAATAGTGAGACCCTGTCTGAAAAACAACAGCAACAACAAAATCATTTGACCACCACTACCAATAGAACAATGGCAATCACACATGCCCTTAGATTTCCAGGTCATGTAATAATATGTCATTAGACTGAGTGGAAATGTAACAACAGCAAGTGTACATTTGACAATCTGGACTTCAGCTACAGCAGAACTCACCATCACTGAAGTACCCCATTGACATTAGGGTCTCCTTTTCTAACACCAGCACTTTCACATCTACCTCTCTAAGCACATGGGTAAAGAGCAGAGTCCCTTGGAATTGGCAGCTGATGTCACCATTTCTCTGTATTCCATAGGAGCTCCAGCTCTCTCTCCTTCAACTCCCCCTAGGAGGGCTGCCTACCCACTGGCATTGAAAATTCCATGCTTCCCTGAGACATCTACACCTTCCCCCAGATTCTTCTCCCAGGCTGGCCCTTTCTTTCTTAGGCTCTGGGCTTTATTCATGATACTCTTTCACCTAGAAAGATGCCCCTTTCCACTGCTCCCTCCCTCTTCTGCCTTCCCTTCTTGCCCTAAGACCATGTCAAATCCAAGCTCCCAGAAGTGCCCATGGTGAAGGCGGGTCCTGCTCTGTGTCAGCTAATCTTCTCCTCATGGGTCTAAAGGTGCCCCAAGGATGGGAACCACAATCCTCACCTTTGTTCTCTGGGAGCACTTGCTACATGACTTTGCTTCCCAGACACTCTGCAGATGAGCACATTTTTTTTTTTTTTTGAGAGAGAGAGAGAGAGAGAAAATTTTAATATTTACTTATTTTTTTAGTTTTCGGCGGACACAACATCTTGTATGTGGTGCTGAAGATCGAACCCGGGCCGCACACATGCCAGGCGAGCGTGCTACCGCTTGAGCCACATCCCCAGCCCAAGATGAGCACATATTGATTTGGAATCTCCAGAAAGATATCTGACCTCTCTAACAGGTAGAGAAAACGTGTGAAAATCATTCAGTTTCTCTTTTTGTGTCTAGTGGAAATAGTGAAATTCCTGTGTGGCAGATGGAATGTAACTTTATGCATAGGTTTGTTTTTTTTTAACATACACCTATGAGGCACCACCTGCATGTGGGCTGGGGAGAAGCATGAGCAGGCCCCCATTTAAGATATCTGGCTGGTACCTGAGGAAGTAAAATAATTGTTAAAACATGTTTATTTGAGAGATTTGGAAAAGGACTTTGTTATTATTCTCAGAATAATTACTTTTTAAAAAAGTGCTTAGCATTCTTTCATGGGGAAGACCTTGAAAAATATATACTCCTTTAAAATTATTTTTTTAGTGCATTGTAGTTGAAAAGTATATCCTTTGTTGCTCTCCAAAGCAAATTAATTCCATCCTTTGAGGGGTGGTATTTCCTAGTGCTTACATAGCAAAAACTTCAATCCTTGTCATTTTTTTTTCCAAATGTTAATGTCAAAACATATATGCAAAATGTGTATGTGTGAATTTTTTATCATTAAGGACTTAAATAGTCTAATAATATGCTAAAGTGTGTTATGAACAAAATGATAAAGTAAGGTGTTTAGCAAAGAATGATGAAAATTTTTAACAAGGTACTAATTTTACATTTTAAATATATTTCTTGGAATATAAGTCACATGCCACAGAATTCACCCATTTAATGTGTACAATTCAATGGTGTTAGTATATTCATAGAGTTGTGCAACATCCACATTTCCATTACCCCGAAAAGAAACCCTGTACCTATTAGCATTCCCAACTCTCCACCACCCCAGACTTAGGCAAATACTTATTTGCATTTCAGTTTTTATATATTTGCCTATTCTAGATATTTTTTTAAAAAAATATTTTGCTTTAGTTATAGTTGAACACAATGTCTTTATTTTATTTTTATGTGGTGCTGAGGATCGAATCCCAGCACCCTGCATATGCTAGGCGAGTGCTTTACCACTGAGTCACAACCTCTGCCCCTATTCTAGATATTTTATGTAAGTGGAATTATATAGCATATGTTCTTTTACTAATGGCTTCTTTCACTTTGCATAGTGTTTTCAAGGTTTGTCCTCATTGCAGTTGATCTCATATTTTTCCTTTTCATGACTGAATAATATTCTGGTGTGTGTATATACTACACTCCACATTTTATTTATCCATTCATGAGTTGATAGACACTTGTATTGCTTCCAGTTTCTATTATTACAAATAATGCTCCTATGAATATTGCTGTGTAAACTTCTATGTGGATGCAGATTTCATTTCTCTTAGGTACATACTTAGGTGTAGAATTGCTAAGTCATAAAGTAACTCCATGTTTAACATTCTGAGGAGCCGTGAAACTGTTTTCCAAAGTGGCTGCACCCTTGCTGCATACCACCAGCACTGTATGAGGGTTCAGATTTCTACACATCCTGTCTACCACTTGCTATTTTCTGTCATTTTTATCATAGCCATCTTTGAGGATGTGCAGCAGAATCTCTTTGAGGTCTTGATTTGCTTTTCCATAATGGCTAATGATGGAGCGAATCTTTAGATGTACATATTAGTCATTGTGTATCTTTGGAGAAATATCTATTTAAATCATTTGCCCTTTTTCCAATTGGATCATTTATCTTTTCTTTATTGAGTTGTAAGATTTCTTTACATATCCTGGACATATTAGTCCCTCATCAAACACAAGATCTGCAAGTATTTTTTTCTCCTTTTTGTTAGCTGTCTCTTTACTTTCTTAACAATAGGTGTTTTAAAGAAAAATTGAGACTGACTATATTCAAATTATCTGGACATTTCTGTAATTTCTGGGCAGTTCCCTTGCTATTTCAGATTTCTGACTGTTGGCTTTCAGAAAACTTATAATGTTGCAAATTTTTATAAGAACACAAAAATATATATTAAAAAGATTAATTTGTGTGCTGTCTCTGAGTTTTTATTGAGATTTTCTGTGGCCACTTTGTTATTTCTCATTTTAAAAACACAACCAGTTTCCTGTTACAATTTGTTTGTAAGGAAATATTTTGGTAGTTGGAAAAGAAATTAAATAATACATTCCATGTTTACTATGAACACAGTGTGGCAGCTTCAGAGCTGTGTAGGATGTCAGGCTGTCAGGGGAAATCAGGAAAGGGCTTTGGTGGAGAGAAAGTGAGATTAAATAGACAGCCAACAGAAAGCAGGCCAGAGGCCAGAGGAGAGGGCTGGAGGCTCCTAACAGGGGAACCCAAGAGAGCACATTCTTTAGGGAGTGACGACCCATAAGAGCCAGTAGCCTTGAGGATGGATTCCTGGATGGTGTGTGTGTGTGTGTGTGTGTGTGTATGTACACGTGTGCGCATGAGCAGAGAGAAGGGGAAGTAAGGGGGAGTAAGGGGGGTATCATTTCCCATTGAGATTTTTTTTTTAGACTTTTAAAACCTCTTCAGGGAAGCCCAGTCTTTGTAAACATACCTGTAGGCCCAATTCTCTCCAGCCAAGGAATATAAGGACCTGCTTGTTCTCAGAATTGTATTTACCATTTCTTTTTAAAGGAGGCCTCAGCTCTGCTCTCTTACTAAAAGCATTTTCCTGCTCTGTGTTTGCAAGATATGCACTCTAGGTACTCCGTTACTCGCAGAAGGTCCTGATCCCTCTGGAAATTAAATTCCATTCCACTTTTTTGAACTTCACATATTTAGTTCATGACATAGGGGCCCTGGAAATGTTGAATCTAAAACTTGGTGTGGATTGTCATTCAAAACTTGGGACTTGAGCTGAAACCCCCATTCATCCCGAGCAGCAAGAGGAAGGCGTGGTGGCAAAGCCAGTGGGTTGTCTATTCTCAGCTATAAATAGAGACATTTTGTTTTGCAGTTCTCTGGCTTTTAGGCACAAAATATTTGCCAGCATGTATGCTATCACATCCCTGCTATCTGCATTTATGCAGATCATGGATCCCACACTCCTGTTTTGTTTCCTGTTGTAACTACAATTGTTGGTTGACAAATATCTTTTATCTCAATGACAAGGACAAAAATTCCATATTCCTCTCTTAATGTGTGTGAAAGAGGGAAGGAGGAAACAGATATGGAGGACCTACTAGGAGCCACAAGATTAACGTTCCTTAGTTGTGTGCCCACCGTGGGTCAGACAGTTGCCACACATCACCTCTAGGAGACAGGTGTTTTTCCAGCATTCACAGAGGTTAAGTAATTTGCCCAAAGTTACATGTTTTGAGTTCTGATTTGAGTCTAGAAGGTCCCGATTCTGGAGTCTGGTAGCTTTGGGTTTTAAATTAAAAACATATGATTTAGGAGGAAGCAGATGGTTTGTCTTTATCATCTAAAGCCAAAGTATTCTTTCCCAGGATGGGTCTGCAGAATTGTATATGCAGCCATTCGGTATGGAAGCCAGATGGCCAGGGCTCCAGTACTTGCTCAGCCTCATGTTGGTCTTGTGACCTTGAGCAACAATTTAACATCATTGTCCTTATCTGTAAAATGGGCACGATGATGTTGATAATGTTGCTAATTCTGTCAAGGTGTTGGCAGGATCCAATAGGGTAACTAATGAAAAATGGTCAGCCCTCAATATTAGTCACTATGACTAAAAGTGGCATAGATAATCAAAGCTGGAATATCAAGGAATGCTTGCTAACAGTAGAATTAAGGAAATTCATTCAAAAGCAACAAAAACCTCCACCACCATTTTAATGCAACAATGGGTTTTCTTAGCAGTCAGGTATGAATTAGTTCATTCAATAAGTGCTCCGAAAACCCTGCTAGGGTGCCAAGTGCTGGATGCTAGCCAGGTATATAGTAGCAAATAAAACAGACACATACTCCCATTCCCCAGAATGTGTAACAAACTGTGGGAAAAGACACAACTTCCAATCAGATCTAAAAGCAGTGAATGCTATCTTGTAAAGCCAGCTCTCATCTAAAGTTTCTTCTTCCTTTTTTTAATCTTCTAAAATTTATCCTGAAATGTGTTTTTTTTCTCTTGCCTACAAAATCATTGCCTTATGGAATTGAATGTTGTACATTTTCATAAATCTCTTCATCCAACACATGCTATGGATGTACACTAAAAGTCTGTGTATTTACATACATTTCTACATAAACCTTGTTGACAAACTCTGCCTAATGTTAGCTCCAATTACAAATGGTAAATTTAATTCAATGTTTTTCGCACATCAGATATTTAAGTACTTTTTAAAAAGAAATATCTTTAAATGCCAACTGGAATCTTTTTGGAACACAGAGTCATCTTAATGAGAATTTAGGATGTAGCGTGGATGGAAGATGTTAGGGTTTTTTAAAATGTATGTCTCATTTTCATAAGGCTATTGGAGGGGCCAGAGGGCCCTCACATTTCCTGTGGGATGTCATTACTGTCCTAGACAGCAGCCTGGATGCTTTCTGTTTCTGATGTTCTCTTTGTAGGGAAGGAATGCAGGGCGGTGGGCTCCCGGTTCATGGATTTGCCCCAGGACACTCCTTGGGGGCAAAGAAGTTTAAAGAAAAAACGAAACTGATCAAATTGGGCGTGGTCAAGGAGCCCTTTCACAAAGCAAAGTGGCTTTGGACGTGGGCTGATGTTTCCTGAAAAGAGGAGTCCCAGGAGAAGGGGAGGGGAGGTTGATGACTTAGTAAGGTAGCAGGTAGGGGACAACAGAGCAGCCAGATGTGAGCAATTATAGAGGCACCAAACTGCATGTCCGTCTCCTTGTCTTACCAGCAACTGTGGCTTCAGGAACTTTCCAACGCACACAGAACAAAACGGCACGAACAAGAAATGAAACAAACAAATGAATCATTTACAATTTAACCTCCAGAGAGAGAAGGCTTTTTCCTACCCACATCTGGATATTTTTAAGACCTGGAGAAGTTTTCAGAGTAGGAAATATAGTGGGCAGTGGGGTTCTTTCCTGGGATTCCTCCGTGACCTATCCTAAGGAGAATTTGGTGTTTGTTCTTGGTAAGTGAAAGAGTCCGAACAACACAGCAAAAATGCTAAAATTGTGGAATCCAGCTCCAGATGGAGCACAACATAATGAAAGGAAAGATTGTATTATCCTTATTACCTTTAAATAGCTCTGTCTGCATCGCTCCCTTTGAAATGCACACACACAAGCACATATGTGCGCGTGGCCCTCTGGAATGGGCAGAAGCCAAATGCTTTGAGTGTCTCAGCATTTGAGCTTTACCTCGCCGGCTCTTGAATATACACACTGCTCTTCACATCCACTTTGAAGTTAAGCCGCACAGCTCCTTCTTGACACAGATATCGTCATGACAATAAACATCTTGCAGTCCTTGTGACTCCTCATCTGTCCCAGCCTTATGTAATTCACTGGCACTCATGCTTTCTCTATGTGTCTGTTTGGTGCGTGTTTGTATCATTTAGATTTTAGGTCCATCTGGTAATGACTGTATCTTTCTGTACACATGTATTCAGTTACCGTTAAACAATGAGTTATTTAATGACAGCAACGTGTGTGCTTCCTGAAGACAGGACTGATTGCTGACTGGAGAGCAAGGGGTGCTGGAAGGAGGAGGTCCTTCCCTAACCTCCCTGAAGGTTTCGGAGCACTTTGATTCCCTCTCCAGTTGTGTGGATCCTAGTGCTGCAGAAGAGACCCAAATGACCCCAGGATCCCTTTGGAAAGTAGAAGTTGCTCTTAAGGTGCCAGAAGAGACGCAGTTTTCAGTCCTGGGCACTGATAGACAGCTCCTCAGGCTGATGATAAGGGCCACAACAGCACGGAGAAGGGACAAGGAGAGTGTCCGTGATTTTCCTTTCCATTCCCACCTGTATTTCAACTTGGCATTTCCATAGCTTGGGGCTGAAAGATTAACTAACTTTTCCTATATTTCCCAGCCCCGTGAAACAAGAGAGGTCGCCTGCTTGTGAAAAGTTGGCTGAGGATGAGTTTTCAAGGGTCTTTGTAACAGTGTCACCAAGGATGGCTTTCAGATGGTGGCGGGGGAGTTACCCTTCTCCCAGAATGTTTTTAACCTTTCAAAACCACCTCTATCAAGAGACCTTCTAAGTTACTCCTCAAAACTTTGGTTTATGAACCAAAAGTATAAACTTCTCCTGGAAGTTAGTTGGACCTGTAGAATCTCAGAATTTCCAGCACCTCTTAAATGAGATTCCCCAGGAATTCCTGCGCACATTAGTGTAGAGAAGTGCTGTGCAAGGTAAGGTCTCTTCCCTGTCTGTGCAGCACTATCAGCTGGGAAACTTTCAAAAGGACCCAGGCCCCTGGCCTCCCCCTAGTGGCTCCAGATAATTTAAGAACCATTGATATTCAGGGTGCCAGACTGCCTGGGTTTTTCTCTTCCTTAGTCTCTTAGTAGATGCATGAATCTGAGACAGCTTTGTGTTGGCTTCTCAGTTTGTAAAATGGGGGTCTTGACAGTAACTATCTCCTAAGATTGTTGGGATGATTAAAAGAGATGGTATTACAGTAGATGGGGTAGAGAGAGAAGATGGGAGGAGAGGGGAGGGGGGATAGTAGAGGATAGGAAAGGTAGCAGAATACAACAGTTACTAATATGGCATTATGTAAAAATGTGGATGTGTAACCAATGTGATTCTGCAATCTGTATTTGGGGTAAAAATGGGAGTTCATAACCCACTTGAATCTAATGTATGAAATATGATATGTCAAGAGCTTTGTAATGTTTTGAACAACCAATAAAAAAAAAGAAAAAAAAAAGAGATGGTGTGTGTCAACTGTGAAGCAGTAAACCCTCAATAAACAATATCTATTGATATCCAAACAGGATTTGCGATAAGTTCCCTGCAACCCTCTTCTCTCTAGATGGATGCCCTAAATCCCTTCTGAATCAATGCCACAGGACAAGCTTTGGGTGACCAGTGTCCTGGAGATTTCTTTGGACATATCAGCCATACTTGGCAGATACTCTTGTTCTTCTTCAGTAAGTTTAGTTGTTCTCAATGCCTGATGATCGATGTTGGGGGAGCCATCTCTTAAAGAATACCAACTTTAAAAAGGAACTAAATTTTTGTAGCAAATGGGGAAGGGGAGGGAAACAAGTTTCATTGGAATTTAATAACCAAAATATAAGCTAAAATTTAACCAAAATTAATATCTAGGCAATAATGACAACCATGTGATTTTTGGAAGAAAGGATAATTTGGTTGTCATTTTGATGGTTAGGGGTTTGGTGAAATGATTCTAGAGGGATAGAATAATGTGATTCTTTTTTCTTTTTTATTTTTTTAAATCAGTGCTGACGGGGCATTGTGGCATTTCTTTTCTTTCTTTCTCTTTTTTATAATTTTTACTTCCATTTTGGTGCCAATGTAGTTTTGGTTTGTCTTGTATTGCTTAGACATTGATGGCATTGTCCCATCAGAAAGAGGCTGAGCTACAACAATATAGATGCTATAGATGCTACTCTGACACCTGGAAGGATGCCAATTGAGGATAAATACTATAAATGATCAGTTCAGTTCATTAGTCAGTCTTCCAGGCTCTGATAAATTTTATTCCTTTAAGCAGAATGTGTATATCTGTTACTCTTTTGATATAAAATTTCAAATTAGGAGGACCCTTAGTATATAAATCTGAGTCTTTTTTTAGAGACACAAATTAGCTTGTTAAATGGCATTGCATTCTTTAGGAGCCTCCTTCTTCAAAATAATTTTCAATGTATTTCTTAGAACCACAGGGTATTAGTTTTGAAAATAATCTCAGAAATGATGAAGGAGAAACTGAGATTTGGGAAAAGGAAGTGAGTTTTCTGAGGCTACTGGGTTGATATGACCCAAAGCTCATGTTTAGTTTCATACAGATTTTTCTATTTAAGTCCCTGATGTCCTATGTTTGTCACTCACATCACAAAATGCTCAAAATCTTATCAGACTCAACTTCCTTAAAAAAAAAAAAAAAAACTTTTACAATATTGTGAATAACAAGAACTGAAAACAGAGCTGGGAAAGAAAACACACCTTTCCATTGTCTAGCCTAGCCCATGCTTGGGAAGCTCGAGGTGGCTGTCAGGGAGAGGAGAGGTGGGGAGAATGGGGGAACCAAGTCAGAGAGACTCTAAGGAAAGGCGACCTCAAGGGAGGCTGGAGGGAATCTGAGGTCTAAATCCAAGGCTGAGGGCTGGAAAGAGCAGAGCAGGGTGCTGATCAGTGAGTCAGGTGAGCAGGAATTGCCCCTCCCACCTAGAGCTAGGAGTGTGATGCTAGCTCCAGCTGGCCTCAATGACATGCTTCTCAATGCCTATCTTGCCTGACTGGGGATCTCCACTTCTACCAGGCCATAGGTAGGGCTGGGGAGCAAGGGAGAGGAGACAATCGCTTTAGCCAAATGCAGGAGATGGTTGGCTCATCCCATTCCCCAGCAGGGTATGCCTGTCACCTGTTGGGTGGCCCATGTAGACTGTCAAAATTCATGTTGGGGCTAGGGAACCCACAAATGGGCCAGGAAGTTAATGGAGCTTTAAAAACAGTGAGCATCTTCACACCTCACCTCTAGGCAGGGCTGAGTCTGAACCATCACGCTGAGCATGGACCTCCCCATCCTCATTTAAATACCATCAGAAAGTTTTCTATTATTTATTTATTTATTTTGAATGTTTCAGAACTATCATGGCAGGCACCCGGAAGAAGGGAAAGCTTCCAGCCCATTTTACATACACCAAAGTCCCCTGGAATTACTAAATCGCTTAAGAATCCCAATTCATCCTTAGCTTTATTGGGTGATCATATCTTTATCAAGAAGTATATGCCTTTTTCCAACAGATAAGATCATGAATGTTTCTTGCATCACTTGTCCACAAAGAACATTGCAACTCTTTCCTTCAGTAGCCCATTCCCTGCAGTGACAAAAGGCAGTCATATTTCCAGACTGCTGTGACAAGAAGAGAAGGTGGCATCCTCCCCAGAGAGACCTGTTGAATTAATTAGTGGCTCTGGAGATATGTGGGCTCAACAGTCTGGAAAGAGAAAAGATACAAGGAAGCAGGCATGCCGTCAGTGAGATAAAAGCAGGAGAAAGTGAATGATGGTGAAAACCAAACCAGAGCCAAGAGTTGGACAAGTTCTGGCATAGAAAGAGATGAATGAGGAGAACTCTTCAGGCTGTTAACGGCCAAAGTGCTTGACTTTAGAAACAGTACCAATTATTTCTTTCTGGAGCAGTTGTTAACAGCTTTCCCAGTAAGACCAGCTGGTTCGAAGAATCACAACACAGTTGTAAAATTGAGCCAGGAGGATCTGAAGGCTTCACAACAGGAGGCAGCTCAGAGCTCTTCCAAACAATTGTTTTCTTGAACTTTTTCCATAGCTTGGGAAACAAGGAAGGAGCAAGAGCAACCCAAGGTGGATGTGGAGGTGCATAGCCTTTGGCGACCATGATGGATAAGGATATAAAGTTAGGAGGTGAACTTCCTACATATTTAACCCCTAAAGAGTGAAGAATGCATGCTTGGCATGGGGGATATTTCCTCTGGTCTTATCTAAATATATCAACACCAGCTGTAGAAAGAGGGAAGTCCACATAGAGGGAGAAAAATGTTTTAGCTGATGCTTGCTTTTTGAAGCTTGATGATTTGATGTGTGGTAACAAGAAGATGAGAATTTAGTTCTAGAGAATATAAAAGCATTTCTATGAACATTTACTGGGGCTAGAAGTTTGGCACCACCTGCAGCTTCTGAGCATTTGGAATTCTTCTGGAGTTTGGATTTTGCAAAAGCAAGAGACTTTTTCACCTCTATCAGATATGTCATTAAGGACCCATGGAAAGTGCAGGGCAGCTGAGGATGGTATGTTATTCTTCCAGTACAAATGTTGTACTAATGTTTTTATTCTGAGCAGAAACACATTGATTGAAATCACGTTAGGAGGCAGAGTCCTAAAACAATGCAACTTATTTTTTTAATCAAACTTTTTATTTTGAAATAATTGTGGATGCATGTGCAATTGTAAGAAATAATAGAGAAATCCCGTGTACTTTTTACTCATTTTCCTTTAATGATACATCTTAGAAAATGATTGTATAGTACCACAAAGACGATATTAGTGTTTGTTATTGTTTAGAGATGAGGTGTCCCCCAAAAGCTCATGTGCGGGACAAATGCAAAAAGATTCAGAAGTGAAATGATTGGGTTATGAGAGGTGTAACCTAATTAGTGGATTAATCCATGAATATGAATTAACTGGGTGGTAACTGTAAGCAGATGGGGTGTGGCTGGAGGAGGTAGGTCATTGGGTGTATATCTTTGTGGTTTATATTTTGTCCCCGGTGAGGGGTGAGGAGAGTTCTCTCTCTGCTCCTTGTTTCCATGTCCTGAGCTGCTTTCCTCCTCCATTCCCTTCTGCCATGATGTTCTGCCTCACCACAGGCCAAAAGCTATGGAGTCGGCTGTCTATGGATTGAGACCTCTGAAACCATGAGCCAAAATAAACTTTTCCTCCTCTATGTGGTTCTCATCAGGTCTTTTGGTCACAGTGAGGAAAAAGTTGACTAAAACAGCATTGGTACAATTCACAGGTCTTGTTCGGATTCCAATTTCACTGGTATTGGATTGTATGTATGTATATTTAATTTTAGACAATTTGTATACAGGTGTAGTCTTGAGTATCCATCACCTCAGTCAAGAAAATGCCAGTTTTATTACCATGAGGATACCTCAGTTGTCCTTTGATAGCTACATCCTGTATTCTTCTTCCTTCTGTCATTAATCCCTGGCAACCACCAGTCTGTCATTCATTTTCATAATTTTGTCATTTCAAGAATGCTATAGAAATAGAATCATACAGCCAGGCATGGCGGCACATGCCTGTAATCCCAACAACTTGGGAAGCTGAGGCAGGAGGATTGGAAGTTTGAACCAAGCCTTTGCAAATTAGAGACCTTGTCTCAAAATAAAAGATAAAAAGGAATGGGGTTGTAGCTCAGTGGTAAAGCACCCCAGGGTTCAATCCCTAGTACCAATAAATAAATAAGTAAATAAATAAAATCATGCAGAATATAATCTTTTGGAATTAACTTTTTCTACTCTGCAGATTTTCCTTGAGATCCATGTAAGTCATTGCATGTATCAATGCTTTCTTATTTTTAATTGCCAAACAGTATTCCATGGTATGACTATACAAGAATTTGTTTAACCACTCATCCTAAAATGATAACCATTTTTAAGAGGGGAAATGTGTTGAATTTAAAAAGTCAAATGTAGTTCTGATATTATTTTCATACAAAATCTTAAAAGCTGAATGTAAAAGAAAACTTTGCTTTTAAGGTGTGTGTGGGGGGGTGGGGCTTGGAGGAAATTTTTCTAAATCACAGCAAGTTCCTGATCACCACCTAAAACTGATATGGAGTATCACATTCAGAAGAAGCACTTGTCTTTGTGCCAGATGAAAATTATGGGGCTGGGGATGTGGCTCAAGCGGTAGCGTGCTCGCCTGGCATGCGTGCTCGCCTGGCATGCGTGCAGCCTGGGTTGGATCCTCAGCACCACATACAAACAAAGATGTTGTGTCTGCCGAAAACTAAAAAATAAATATTAAAAAATTCTCTCTCTCTCTCTTAAAAAAAAGAAAATTATGTAGTGTTCCCATGAATATTTCAAATTAATATTTCTTGTCTTTCCTAATCTTATACAAATAGTCCTGATTTTAGATGTTTGTTTCTGTCATCTAAGAGGATACCTAAGGCCATTATTTTGTCATCCTGTGAAATATGTCTTGTTGGCCTTTGAAGAAAATTTTCAATTATTCTCTTTAATAGTCATTCTTAAAAGAACATAGTCTTTTAAATAAATGAAGCACCTCTTTTGTAAATGATATAGTCATTTCCAGTTTGCTTGCAGATGGAAGAAATGAACTATTAACTAATTTCTTATTTTAACAGGAATAACACCCTCTCTTTTCATCAAAAATAATTTAAAGCCTGGATAGTCATTTAAATAATAGAACCCCACTTCATTAATTTGTAATGACACAGTTATCCATTTGTAGTAAATTGCAAGTATATCCTTTGCCAGTAAGTATTATATTTAAAAGAAAATTATAGAAATAACAAATAATTCTGACTTTAAATCCTCTTTAATAATTCTAGGATTTTAAAAAACTTCATGAGCGGGAGGTGGGTAGCTCAGTGAGCCCAACATATGCAAAGCCCTGGGTTCAATCCCCAACAGTCCATGGTTAAAAAAAAAAATCAGGTCAATTTATAAACTAATATTTATACAAATCTTTCACAGTTATTTATTGTGCTTATTAGATTAACTTTTATATTTTTTTCCATTAAGCTTTCAAATGCAATTTAATATTTATATGTACACAATGTACATCCCAGCTGTCTTTGTGTCTTCTATAACTTCAGTCACTAAGAATTCTGTCCCTTCTTTGTTATTAAAAGAGGACAAAAAAAAAAAAAAAAAAAAAAGGACCAAAGTTTCTCGTTAGGCAGAAAGTTCTCAGAGTGAAGTCATTAGAGTCTGTATCCACTCTTCTCTGCCAGCCCATTAGACCTGCCTGTTCAGAAAACAAGGTCAGTGGTGAAACATGCCTCATGTCTGAACTGTCAGGGCAGACAGTCCACTCTACCAGAGGAAGAGACAAAACAAAAGGCAAGCATATCATCATCAACGAAATCCAGAAATGACCGAGGGCCTTCCCTCCTGTTTCTGCAAGGGTTTCATCTGAATTTGTAAAGCTACACAGCTCCAAGTCTTCAGAAAAGAACTCAACTGAATATTTGAATTTATAGGTAATTTAAAAATCTGTGCACAAAATTTCAATCTGTGTCACACGAATCATAATTCTGCTATTTGTGGAAAATGCCCCTGAACCTCAGTTTGCCATACCTCTGTGGGGTTGTGAGTAATCACACAAACTATTCTATGTTTCAAGAGAGCATAAACTTTCTAAAAACTCTGAATTCACCATTACAGGCAAATGTTTCCAAGTGTCTTTCTCCTCTGGATAAAATCAGTTTTTCTCTTTGTAGATATAAAAGGATACATTCTGAACTGGATTATGGCTGGGAACAGGGTTGGGTAGAGAACCCCTTTGATTTTTCTTATTTTGGAATCCTTCAGATTGTTTGCATCTTAAAGGAAAACAGTTACCATATTCTGTTTTTATAACAAAAATTCTTTTCTTCATTTGTTTATTTTCAATTCCTGTACCTACCTACTTCTGAGAAAACTTCAAGATAAAACATCAAAGCATTCAAACCACAGGACACAGACAACCTGAAGGAAACAGAAGGCAGAGATGTGTGGTGGTGATCGCCCTCAAGTAAGCAAAGTCTGGCTCCAACTCCCTGGCAACTTCAGGATAAAAAGGAAAAAAAAAAAAAAAAAAAAAACAGTGACAAGGCTACAGAGTATTTTTTGTTTTGTTTCCAAAAATGAGAGCTTATAAATTCATCCACTCCTGTTAAAAAACTTTTTCCTAGAACTCAAGCAGATATTTGTAACACTGGTTGTTACTGAAAGGAGGAATGACCCAGAGAACAACATTTTGAAACAACATTTTACAAGAGAGAAAAATTCTGTCCCCACAGATGGTTCTCAGAATCATTCTCAATAGAAGTCCTTAAATGGTAATTGAGTAAAGGCGTCTCTGAGATTCTGTAGTTCTGATGATAAAAACACATACAAAAAGACATCATTCCATATAAAATCATTCCAAGTTCCTATTGTTTTATAGGGTGGTATTTATTCATTCTTAAACCTAGAGGGAGACTCTGGTCTGCTTTCCATCGTATTCCTGTGTAGCAGACCCACACTCAGTTTTCCAGGTATGCATGGGCCAAGGCTACATTTAAATTTTTTTTTTCATAAAAGCATGGAGAAGAAAAAGGGATGAAAATAATAAAAAGTACCAGTGTACATTTTATTAGGAATTCTTTTTTCCACATTGCTGAACAGTCCCTTTACATAACACAAATGTCTTCTTGCATATTTCCATACATATAATTACTATCTTAAAACTATGGAATTACTAGACATTTTGATGTCTATGAATACACATTGAGAAATACTGATAGACTGCTTTTTGTTTTGAAAAGGATAATTTTTAAGATTAAGTGCATTGGGACTGGGGTTGTGGCTCAGTGGTAGGTAGAGTGCTTGCCTAGCACAGGTAAGGCACAGGGTTTGATCCTCAGTACCACATAAAAATAAATAAATAAAATAATGGTATTGTGTCCATCTACTACTAAAATTTTTTTTAAAAATTAAGTGCATTGATTTCACATTTTAAATGCTTGTTTTAGAACATGCCACTTCTCTATTTGATTGAAATTTAACTTCTTTGGTTATTAAAGTGTTGAGTGAAAACCCAATATTTGAACAAAACTTTCTATATTTTCAACTAGAAACAGTTATTTTCTTAGTCATAGAAAATGTTAGAAAAGGAAAGTATTGGCCTTCATTTGCTGGGTTTTGATGGTGTTGTTATCAATTTGCCAGCTCATTGTTTAATAAAGATATTAACTCTTGCTACACGTGATGCACGTGCTTTGTCACGTGCTACAAATATTTTCCCATTAGTTTGCTTTTAAACCTGGCCAACTTGGAATCTCAAGGCAGCTTCCGCCCATCACAAAACATTCTCCACTTCTTAGCTGGCAAATGCTCAGAGCACGCAAGCCGATTTGTATGTTAGCCTAAGCAAAACATAATCAGGAAGATAAATTTGCTGCCACCTCTCCACATATGCACACAAAACATCTCATGCCACTTATGAATCAATGTCAATTCTAAACAGATTTTGCCTTTCCTAGCGAGACACAGTACAAGCAATGGCTCTGGAAAGCAGAATGTGGAGTGGGTCCATCTTCTCTTCTGTGAAATGGGTGAAGTTACATTAGAGTCTCAGGAGAAAATACCATGAAAACAATGGAAAATATTTAATGATGCCATATGTAATATAGTGATAAAATTAATGTTAGCATCTAAACAGTAAATATGACAACTGAGCTCATAGTTAGGACAGCTTGATCTCTGCCAACTCTTCCCAGTTGGGGGACCCGAACCCATGGCACATAAAGTTGAAAGATCACAGAATCCACTGGACTCAAGCCCACCATTTTGACTTAATTTCTAATTACAACTAGGACAATTGAAAGCAGAAAGCAGAGATGTGCAGTACTGATTATAGCCACCACCTACACAAGAAGATAAATTTGATTTCCCCTATAGAATATTGTTTTTCATATAAAAATTTTAGATGTAGGAATGGGGTAAAGTATGAAAGAAAAAAAACCAGGTATCCTTCATAGTATCATCACTTAGAAATTATACCTATTAATTTCATTTTTTCCTTCCTTCCTTAGGAACATGTAATGAAATTCACATATTTTATACATGGGATGGTAGTTCCACAAAAACAGGTTTTGCAGTGACAAAGCCATGTGTCTTTGTATTTGGTGAAGGAATTCTCACACTTGTGATAAATTCTATGGGTGTATCATGTTAAATGACAGGATTTGCTTGTAAAATTATTACTCCAAAATTGAAATGCATGGTGACATTTAAGACCTTTAAATACAAAACAAAATAAGTCAAACAAAACCTCAAAGAGAAAAAGCAAAAAGGAATTCTCAAGAGACTAAAAGCAGTAACTACCACACCCCAAAGAAAGTTTTCCTGACACGGATACATTGAATTCTCTCTTGCGCCTGACCACAGCTGACAGGAGAAAAGACCAAGTCCACTGCCGTGGTCAAGGGCTAGCTCCCAGGGAGAATCCACAGGAGGCAGTAGGACCTCTTTCTCTAGGCTTACTGCACACTTTACTCATAGGAGTGTATTCACTTGTGGGTTTGGGGCAAGTCACAAATCTTCCTAATTCTTTTCCGGGTTTCCTCCATAGACTATTATAATGACATACTAAATGTCTATTTATTTTTTTAAATGGTGTATGATATCACATTTTCAGGTTGTCTCAGAAGCATAAGATTTCCTCCCCTTCCATGACATCCCACCAGCTCCAGGGGACAGCAGCAATTGGAGGCCATCAATGCAGTGAATGTTGTATTGAGCTGACTGGCTCTCCTCCCATCCACTAAGGCCAGTCTGTTCACACTTTGATTTGCCTTTGAAGAAAGTACACCTGAGGAAAATAAGCCATAAGTATGATAAGTGAACACAGTAAAGGAAATAATCAGTAGAATTCAAGTCAGTGATTTATAAGTTAGATTTATGTATGATGTTTATAGTAGTTTTTCCTACAACATAGAAGGTATTGAAGGATCCAATCCATTTTACTCATCAGAGTTGAATATGGAATTCAATTTGGCTTGAGTTAAAAATAGCTAACTTTAATTAATTAATTTATCTTTAAAAAACTTTTGTAATCTAGCCAGATGCAGTGGTACATGCCTATAATCCCAGTGTCTGCGGAGGCTGAGGCAGGAGGATTCCAAGTTTGAGCCCAGCCGTGGCAAGTTTAGACTCTATCTCAAAATAAAAAAAATAAAAAGATGACCAAATATGACAAGTGCATGTCTGAATATATCAAACTGCATTCCGATTTATATATAACTATAATACACCAGTTTAAAAAATAAGTGGAAAACCAATAGAGTGGAGTAAGAGGATCATGGAGAGGGAGTAGGAGAAGGAAGGGGATACTGGGGATTGAAATGGAGAAAACTGCTTTATATGAATTTATGAATAGGTCAAAATGAACCCCACTATTATGTATAAATATACTGCACTAGCAATAAACAACAACAACAACAAAAACAAAAGCAATAAAAGAGCTAGAATTGCAATCTCAGTGGAACATACCTGGGTTCAACCTCCAGTACCCACCCCCCCATACAAATTATAAACCACATTTCCCTAAATAATATCTATACAAAGTTTAAAGTATTAATAATAATGCTATTGGTACTTCAAGTTCACACAGGTAAACTAGAATTTAAACCCTATTTCTAATGGTATAATAGCCCCTCTTGGGGACTCAGAAGAAATCTCCTTAGAAGAAAAAAGGATTCATTTTTATTTCATCAAAAATAAATGAAAGAAAAAGAATCAAGTGATGGAGGGCTTGTTTTGTCATGTGGGAAACTGCCGCATTTTTCATACAATTATCTTGGACTCGGAGAGTTCTCTTAATGGCACAATAATTACATATCTGTGGGAAAAAAATCATTCTTTCCTTTTTTGGGCAAAGCCATTTATTTGTCATTTCAGGAGCATTTAGTTGAAGTCAGGAGGGAAAGTTTACTGTGTCAGAAAATAATCATAGTTTGCTCTGATAGTCAGTAGTTCTTAACGACACACTGAATATCATGTAGTAATAAATGCTTTCTTAAGAAACGAAGAAAAGAGTCTGGAAACCAGTTATTAATTTGGTGTGGTGTGGCTTAGCTAATGTAACTTGTTATTCCACTAATATGGTGTCATTGTCTGCCTAGGAGAGTACAAGAGTTATGATATGCTGCGTCATAAGTTACTTTTGAAGAAGAGTGAAACAATGACAAAATGAGACAGAGAGAAAAGAAAGTGGGAATACTCTCTCATCTTCCACTGTTCATAAAAAATCTTAGGAATATCTATATGTGATATTTGTCCCTATTATATATAATATGAAAGGGAAGTCAAGTTTATAATTTGAAGAGAATAGAAACATAACAATAGCAATTTGGCTTTTTTAAAAAAAATGACTAAAATATGTTTTCCAGTGAAGGTTCAGGATTTTTTCTAATGCACCTCCCTATGATTATAGACTATTTTAACTCTTTTCAAACACCTAAATTTAGAAAAATTCCATATAGGCTGATTTGTCTCTGTTACACAGACTTCGTTGCTATGACAGCAACATGATACAATTATTTATTGCCATGACAATCTGCTGTAGGTTTTAAAAATACGTTATCTATTTTTATTAGTGTTGTCAATTGTGCCAGGAAAGGATACCACCACTTCACCTAATTGACAGAGCCCATAACGCAGGGAACAAGTGGAAATCGTTTTACTGGAGAGGCAGAGCCCAGAACAAGCCAAATTCTTTGGAATCCTTAGTGACACGCACATCCTCCACGGACAGCAATGTCCCAGCCAGCTGTCTGGCTGCAGTGAGCCTTTTGGCCAGGGGTGTGGGCTCCACTGATGCTTTCCATGTGACTTCTGCCTGTCACACTGAGAGGACTCAATATAGGATAGGACTAGAAGCTCAGAGAGGAATCTGCATTTTTTAGCTTCTCAGGAGAGAGCAAGTATGTGCCTGTGGCTAGGCTTATGGGAGACTGTCCTTCTCTAAGTAGGGGTGAGAAGGAGTTGTTTGTGGGTGCATGGGTAGGGTGTCCCCCAACCCTAACTGTACCAAATTAGAGCAGAATGCTCCCAGCTCTTGCCCCCTTTCCTCTTGTTTTACCAGACCCACCCGTCTTGTTAAAAAGAAACAGAAGTAATGATACGTTTGATGCTCCATGTTTTATCCAAGAAAGGAGACAGTATTATTTGTTTTTGAACCCACATTCAAGTCATCAGCAATCAACCAGCTAGTTAAGTAATTTGGGAAATTTAAGTTTGGTTGTTTCTAAAAATACAAGCTTTTAGGACTGAGGGCGTAGCTAAGGTGGTACAGTTCTTGCTTAGCATGCGTGGAGCCCTAGGTTCAATCCCCAGAACCACAAAAAATAATACAATATGTTTTAAAATAAATCAATAAGAAGAAGTCAACTGTCTCCTGCAGTTGGAATGTGGATTAAATACTTAACATGTGTTGCGTGTTACACAAAGTACCGCAGCCCTCTGAGCTTATTCATTACTCACTGAGAACCCCTGAGTGAAGTGTTACTATTATCCTCATTTCACAGATGAGGACATTAAGGCTGGTGCAGGATCATCCAGCAGGACATGGTGGGGTCTGCCTGACATCATGTGCTCTATGGCAACTTAGGCAAGAAAGAACAATCCCATCCCTCCTGGTAGGAAACCTGGTCTCACAGAAATGTTCCTAACGAGAATACTGAGAATACTGTAATGCACTGGAGCTGTGTCTTTAAGTTCTGTAGGTCCTCAGAAGGGGTCTGTTTTAGAGGAGGCAAGATTGGATCTTTTCCTTGAACACCCCCATCAAAATTCCAGGGGTAGGCTTATAATAGTGCAGCTGTTTAGCTACAGGTGACCATTGCAAAAACATTTTTTTTTCTGCATCTAGTGTTTTATCCCAAAACCAATTATGGTATTTGTGCAGTATAACATAATCTGTCACCAACCAGTTTGTTCTGTTGTCATTTGTAAAAAACTAGACTTATTTATATAAATTAATAAGAAAAAAAAAACTTATCCCAGTAAACATGGATAGATGATTATCCCCACCCCTCAAAAACAAACAAACAAACAAAAAAACTCCTATACAGATGCTTGATAAACATGTAATTAAAAACTCAAGCTCACTAGTCATCAGATTGGACAAGCTAAAGCAATAGAATATTTTTTCTTTAAGTATGTTATTGATTTAATAATAATATCAAAAGTTGAGAAAATTTGGGTTTAAATTATTGGAAGCCCTGTAGGAAGCATTTCTAAACTATTTATCCAACATGACTAAACTTGCTCCAGAAATTACACTTTTAGGATGTAAACTGAGTATATAAAAGGATGCAATCAAAACTATAAACAGGGCTGGGGTTGCGGCTCAGTGGTAGAGTTCACCTTTCACGTGTGAGGGCCTGGGTTCGATCCTTAGCACCATATAAAAATAAGTAAAATAAAGGTATTGTATTTAACTACAACTAAAAAATAATTATTGAAAAAAAACCTATAAAACAGGACTGTCTGGATGTAGCTCAGTGGTGGAGCACTTGCCTGGCATGTATGAAGCCCTGGATTCAATCCCCAGCACCAGAAAACAAAACAACAACAACAAAACACTACATGTAAATATCACTAAATACTGAGTTGTTAAGTTATCCAATGGTTGCCATAAACATATTTTAAAATCATATTTAGAATATATCTAATGATATGAATACCATTCATGATGTACTCCATGAGAAAAGTGAATTACAAATCACATTGATGACAACCATGAAAGAAAAAAAAAATCACCATGTACATTTGGAAAACAGACTGTAAAACTTTCACATAAATGTTCACAGTAGTCTATTTCTAGTCTTATGATGTTGTTAAAAAAAAAGATTTGTGCTTTTTTTTTTTCTAAATTTTCTTCAATAAGCATAACTTACCTTTGTGGTTGTGATCCATCTGAAGCCACTCCTGGTTGAACCTGCAGGTCACATGACTGATCAATGGCAAACCCATCAGCTCAGCCTCTATCAGTCTCAAATATAATAACTCTGAAATATTTGTACTTCTACAGTAGTTTTCAGTAAAGGGATGGGAAAGTTAGGTACGCGCAGGTGTCTGTCAAAGACTACAATTCTGCGTAGGTTTTATGAGTAATCAGAGCTAAGCAGCAGTATCTTGGGTCAAATTCATGTTACTGTTTTTATTTTTAGTTTTTTAAAAGGAACATTTTAAAAACTCTTTTTAATTGGCATTGGGTTAAGAGGATTGATAATTAATTTGTTTTCATGCATTCACATATACTTTGTACCACATTTATTATTTGCACAGAAACAAGATCAAAATTTATATTGAATTGATAGCATTTTCAATGAAAGTACACTTTTTCATTGAGAAAATAATTCTAGATTTTAGTTCATAAGATAGTAATTGACATGGACAGTCAATTGTTTTGGAACCGAGGTGAAACACATGGTGCAAGAACACCACAGAGAAAGTTGCTTATTCATGGTAGCTGGGAAGGGAGGTTGGCAGAGAGAGAGACCTAGAAAGATAAAGTGCCAAAGGGCATAGCCCTAGTGACCTTATTTACTCCAACCATGCCCCACCTGCCTACAGTTTCCATCACCCTGCCCCCCAGTAGTCCATTCAGCCTTCAGTGGATTCATCCTCTGATGAGCTCAGTGCCCTCATGATCCAATCACTTCCCAAAAGCCATACGGACATTGCTGTGTTAGGGACCAAGGCTTCCATGCATGAATCTTTTGTGGACACTTCATATCCAAACCATAACAGACATCAAAAGAGGGACTGGTATTAGAAAAAATAAAGCCTCTCCTTCATGTAAAATTACTGAAAAAATAAACTGGTAGTGGATTTTATGAGTCAAAATAAGAAGATTCTTGTTCCTGGAAAATTATTCCTAAGAACTTTCAATTTAAAATTTTCAAAACCTGAGCTACAGTACAAAGTGCCATATTCTTATTTTAGAGAAAACATTTGACTTAAGCTAAAACATGATTTTCTTAAAATCTGGTAATAGAAGTAATAAATATATAGAATTATGTGTTTTTTCCAAGGTCACACCTTGAGTTGGTGCAAATTACATTTTTAATCATGTTCAAATCTTGGTAACACTGATGACGATGAAGATGGTGGTGATTATGGTGATGAAATATCCACAATAAATGTTAAACAGGTTCTTTTATTTTTGTTTTTTTTTTTTTTTTTTTTGGGGGGGGGCGTAGTACTGGGGATTGAACTCAGAAAGGTGTTGTGCATAACAGGCAAGAACTCTACCCCTGAGCTACAACCCTGGCCAAATGTTATTGTTTTGAAAGTACTTTTCAAAATAATATCTCCCCTGCCATCTTTAGAACTACCCTAGGTAGAGTTCCTTTCCATTTTAGTGAGTGGGTCCATGGTTAACTTGACATTTACAGGACTACCCCTATCTGCTGACATATCCTATCCACCAACAATCCTTCAGGTTGCTAAGTGAGTTTCTCTGCTGTATCCCATTTAAATACACAAAAATTTCTGGGATAGTTATAGTTAAAGTATAGAAAAGAAAGCTTAGTACATGAGGGAGAGAATACTTATATTTGAGACCAAAAATGAATTATTTTCTTTTTGAGTAACAAAGTAGGAAAATCTTGCAATGTAACACTTTACAGATATGAAGAGTTTACAATAAACTGTGTTTTGAAAAATAAATACATAAAAGCAGCTAATGTCTAGAAAACATACGAAGTCAATACTTTCCCAATTTCACCCTTTCAGCCACCTGTTGAAATAGAGAAAGGGGCACAGAAGCAATCAGAGAATCATACTGAGAAGGAGGACAGGTTTCTTAATGTTGACAACAAAGAAGGCATGTTTATATATGCATTCATTCATGTATGTGTACAGCTATTCATTCATTATTCAACAAACATTATTGAGAACTGACTATGTTCTAGTCACATATTTGACAATCAAGAATAATACTAGGGCTGGGGATGTGGCTCAAGCGGTAGCGCAATCACCTGGCCTGCGTGCGGCCTGGGTTGGATCCTCAGCACCGCATACAAACAAAGATGTTGTGTCCGCTGAAAACTAAAAAATAAATATTAAAAAATTCTCTCTCTCTCTCTCTCTCTCTCTCTCTCTCTCTCTCTCTCTCTCTCTCTCTCTCTCTCTCTCTCTCTCTCTCTCTCTTAAAAAAAAAAAGAATAATACTAGATGTGGTCCCTGTTCTCATAAACGGAACCTAAGTTGTAGGGTGAAGTAGATGTCAATCAAATTTTCACCACCATAGCTGGCTGCGGTGGCGTGTGCCTGTACTCTGAGCTATTTGGGAGGTTTAGACAGGAGGATAACTGAGGCCAGGAGATGGAAGTCAACATGGGCAACATAGCAAGACACCTACTTCAAAAACAAACAAACAACAACAAAAAAAAACAATTAAATCACCAGGATGAATGTAAAACTCCAAACCATATGTCTGCCAAGCAAAACTGTGCGGCACCTTTAGAACATGGGTAGAATAATTTAAATAATTTAGGGTTCAGGTAAGATATTTCTGAAGAGACCCACATTTTGCAGGCCTGAGCTATCCAAGGAAGTCCTCATTTATAGTACAGAATTATAAATATCAACCAGGCTTAAAAGAGAGTATTTATTCAGAATGAGAAAAGAAAAGGCAACAAATTGTGAAATTTGTAAAGCTGCAAATATTGCAGCAAAAAATCTCCTCTCTCCCCAAACCCCATAATATTTTTATTAGTTGACTTTTTGACATATCACTATGATCTCTTTTATCTGACTGTTCTTTAATCACATTTTCATGGTAACAATTTTGGAATGTGATTTCTAAGCTATGGAAAGATAACCTAGTCATGATTTTAGCATTGGTTGATGACATTTGCTTTTTATTATTGATAGTTATAAAATGTTTCCTTCAGCTTCACAACTCTTGTACATGGTCAGAACTGTGGTCATATTTGGAGAAAGCTCCACCAAGTTTATTTTATATATGATTGGAAAGATTTAGCAAAATTCTCCACACTGGCTTCTATTCTGTGCATTCCTTGCTTCTGCTCCTCTACCCATGCATAGACTTTTGGTGCCTAATGTATTTGTATATATCCCACTAAACTCAAACTAAAGGCATCCCATCTTAGCTTCTGCATGACCATTCATGAGAAGTGTGGGGAAAGAGAAGTTGAAGCGAAAGAGGGATCTTAACCAATTTTGGTTTGACTTGTAAGTTCTAAAAATGATGGGACCATAAAGTTGCCCTTCTCAGGGCCTTGGAAGGGGATCCTGCAGGGGACAGCTCCTAAAAGACGTTTCATTAATTTCACAATAAGTTCACCTGTGGAATCCCTGAGGAAATTTTGGAACTGAGATACAAAGGGTAGAGTTTGGCACTGGGATGAGTCTTGCTGCCTGGAGGTGGGGGTGGGGGAGGCAGAATCTCCTGTGTTTAAGGTGGTGAATCTGGGTGTCTATACGCTCACTCAGTCACACCTTCCAGGGACCTTCCATTATGTCCTGAGTAGCTGAAGATCTATTTGGCATATCATTTCAGGTCTCTGGAAAATTTTGCTTGGAGAAAGTATTCCAGGGCTTTCTTTCCCTTCTTCTCTTTCTCCCTTCCTCTCCCCCTCCCTTCTGTCTTACTTAATATTACTTAATACCAGATTTCCTGATGGTCTCTTTATTTTTCTTTTTCCTTAATGGTTTTGTTTGAATGAGGATCCAAACAAGATGCACACATTACATTATGTGTGTATGTCTCTTGAGACTCTTTTATTCTATCCTATTTTTTTCTGTTATCTTTAATTGCAACTTAGCTATTAAAGATACTGGAATTTGTCTGTAGAGTTTCCCATGTCCTGGATTTTGCTGATTACATTCATGTTGGCTTAGTCTGCTCTTCTGTTTTTCTGTAAACTGGTGGTTAGATCTAAAGGCTTGATCAGATTTTGGCAAGAATGCTGGGAAGTTGGTGCTGTGTAGTTGCTGTTGCAACCCATTATGCCTGCTTTATATCTCTTGGTACTACAACTCATCAGTGAGATGAGGTACTGTAATACCAATCCATCATTAACTAGTGGTCCTAATGGATTTATTAGCCATTGATTCATAGCCTAAATACATTATTTTATCAGAAGATGCAAAGTGGTGATAATTCCATCATTTCTTCTGCATTTATTAGTTGAAATACATCTGTAAAATAGCTTCGGAATACATTTTCTGAAAGAAATACAATATAAAAGCATGGTTCTTCATCTTTTTCATCAAATTTCATAGTCATGAGTTGGTGTCTAACAAGATCCGGTGGCAATCAATTTTTAAAAATATGAACACATTGATATTTGCTTACTTGATGAGTCTACATCCATTATGGCTTTATTCTTATTGTTGCTCAGATTGTCTCAATTCATCTTCAAATCGGTTCCTATGTTTTTAACTTAACCCTAATAGATTTCAATGGTTTTTCTGCTCTCTGATATAAGTTATAGTCTGTTTGTATAGTTTTCTTGCTCTAGACCTGTTTTTGGTCAAATTTCCAAAGATTTTTTAGTCCTTTTTGTGGGAAATGATATTTAGAGATGAAAATATAGTGATGTGTGGCATTGTTGTTTTTAAAAAATATTTTAAAAATATTCAGTCTAATTTTCCTGTAGAATACTGCATTTTGGGGAGAGAGGAATACTGGGGATTGAGCCCAGGGTTGCTTTACCATTGAGCTACATCCTCATTCCTTTTTATGTTGACACAGGGTCTTGCTAAGTTGCTGAGGTTTGTCTTGAACTTGGAATCCTCCTGCCTCAGCCTCCCAAGTCGCTGGAATCACAGACAATGTACCTTCACACCCAACAAACATTCCAGATTTAGGATTTGAGGGTTTCCTAATGCTACTGTTGACCTTGTTTCTCTACTGTCTGTTTTCTATGATTTGAAAGTTAAGTCTAGAAGCTTGATAATATTTAAGTTAGATTCTTTCTTTCTGTTTTGACAAGAGTCTCTTCAGTTTTTGTTTTCTTCAAATAGCATTCTATTGGAGGCATGTAATGTCAGTTTTTCCCCGTTAGTGATTGATTATTCATTTAGATGGGCACCTACAGAAATCAATATCTTTTTAAAAGAGCAATTCAAGTATTCAGTTCCCTGAAAATTTTTCATCTAATGGTTTTTAGCAGCCATTGGAGACTCTTACCTGAATCAGTTGTTATACTGGAGTTGCCAATGGTGATTTTCTAATTTTTCATCTGTACATTTATCACCTGATATTTTACAGGAAAGAAGCGCTTTTCTTTTTTCCCTTGCATTTTCATTATTTTCTGTTTATTCATCAATGAATACCGATTCATTCAATATTATAATCAATCAAAGTTATTATTATTGTGGTGCACAAATTATCCTAAACTTGGCCAGCAGAAACTCATTCAAGTTTCTTTTATGTACTTTTGAAAAGATTAAATTGGTTTTTGCATTTCTGTGCATTCTGGTATGAGATTTCCAGGCTAATATCAGATCTTACTCTAAATCCAACAAGACCTCCTGAAAGAATGGTAAGACTTCAATAGGCAGAATCAGAGCAAAGAAAACTTGATGTGGGAGGGGCTGCCAAAAACATGAGAATCGATCGTCTACTTGGGATCTTTGGTGAAGACTCCACTACAGGGAATCTTCAAAGAACCCATGAAAGTACCCATGAGACAATCAGCTTCAAATATCCTCCAGATCCTGAAAGCTCAAAGCTTCTAGTCCTGTAGGGACCTTCTTCTTTTATGTATCCTCCTTCTACCTTCTTTAGCTAATGGGAGGGAAGCATTGAAAGTGATAGGGTAGAGTGGACCATGTCCCCTTCCCCTGTCAGCTGGGACTCCTCAGGGGTGACGAGATAATTCTGAGAGTGAAAGTGGATGCTGGGTATACATAAATGTTATTTTAACAATATTTATTATATAATAATTAGTTTTATTAAATAAAAGAATAGTTCATCAAAGTTTAATTTTGAAATACAGTGCTTTAAGAATAAAAAGAAAAATCTGTGCACATTAAAGAAAAATGTAAAAACAACTTTCTGTTGGATACCTGGATATTAAAAAAAAAAAAAAAAAACAAGCAGAATCAACTTATCTTAGTGAATATTTATAGGCTCTTATTATTTTCTATGCCTTGTTTTACTAGCATATTTTTAATATGGCATTTTCCCCCGACAAAATTGGAAAAAATCCATCCTCAAGGATGCATTTTATTATGTATTTATTATAAATAATAAATTTTAAATTGGTGACATCTAGTTAAGTTTTCTCTATAGACCATAATAATTTTAATAATAAAACACTCTTTCTATAGGTATTAAGGTACCTGGTAACTTCATAGTAAATTTTGTTAAATGGAATCTTCTATTTTTTTCCCCAATATTTGAAATGTGTAAAGTTTTTAGCTGAAATCTGTTCATAGGTATTGACGTTTTGCATTCATTTAGAAAAACCTTTCCTTATCAGATATTTGTATAGGACAAAATTCATTTAAAATTATTTCTCTTTATGAGACTTTTTAATGTTTCACCAAATTTAAGCATTGAAAAGTATTAAATGTGGTACTAAACATTTAATAAAAACAGGAGCCCCCTGAAATATTCCTCCCATAAATTAAGATAGTTCAGAGCATAATCACATGTTTAAAGTTAAAACTTGTAAATCATTTAGCTTAATATGTTCAGTTCCTCTCCTTCTTTTAATTAAAATAAAATTCATCATTTAACAGTGTACAATTCAGTGGCATTTATTACATTCACAATGCCGTGCAACCATCCACTCTATTTCCAAAACATTTCTATCACCTCAAAAGGAAATCTTGTACCTACTAGTAGTCATTCCCCATTCCCAGCTCTAGCTCCTGCTAGTCACTATTTTCTATCTCTATACATTTATCTGTTCTGGATATCTCATATAAATGGAATCATATAGTATGTGATTTTTTTTCTGGGTTCTTTCACTTTGCATGACTTCAAGGTTGATCCATGCTGCAGCATGTATCAGTACTTCATTCCTTTTATGGTTGAATAATATTCCATTGTCTAGCTAGCCCACATTTTGCTTATCTATTCATCCACTGATGGACATTGGGTGTTTACACCTTTTGGCTATTGTGAATAGTGCTGGTATGAACACTCTTGTACAAATATTTGTAGACTCACTTTCAATTTGGGTGGGGGGGTTATCTACCTAGACGTGGAAATACTGAATTATAAGGAAATTCTATGATTAACTTTTTTGGGGAATTGCTGAACTGTTTTCAAAAGCAACTACACCATTTTCTATACCCACCAGCAATGTTATGAAGATTTCAATTTCTGCACATTCTTACCAACACTTGTTATTTTCCATTTAATTTATTATTATTATTATTATTATTATTATTATTATTATTGCCATTCAAGTGGATGTGAAGTGA
The DNA here is from genome assembly GCF_047511675.1 of Marmota flaviventris. Lineage (NCBI taxonomy): Eukaryota > Metazoa > Chordata > Mammalia > Rodentia > Sciuridae > Marmota > Marmota flaviventris. The sequence continues at coordinate 148,625,056 of NC_092499.1, forward strand.
TATTTCATTGGTCCTCCCATGTTTTAGTGAAGAAAAAAATTAATATCTTCTGCTTCAAATTTTGTTTTCAATGATTACAATTTACTATAAAGCTTTGAAAGATGCTTTTTTTAAACATCATTCCTTGAATATTTGAATATTTTCAACTGATTCATTTAAATAATTTCTTTGGAACAAATGTAACCAAAATATATCTAACATTTAGATGACTCATTTTCTGGTTCTATTACAGGAAATTTTTTGTTGATTTGTGAAATATTTCTTTAAAGGCTCTGTATCTCTAAAATGTATTCATGACTAACTGAAAAAAAATAAAATAAAAAAGATAAGGAAAAAAAAAGAAAAGAAAGCTAAGCACATATACATACTGCCATACTGAAGTACGTTTTTGTACTCAGCTTCATCATTGTACTACACAATTATAAAAAATGTGTAGTGCAATAACTAATTGTTAGGTAGAAAGGTAATAAATAGGTAACCAATGTAATATTTTGGAAATAAAATGCTTTAGATGCAGTAATAAATCACCTGTGTACTGTAAATAATCCTAAATAACTTTCTGCTCATAAAGTCATTAATTTAAACATAACAATGTTTGTTACTGAACATACAATACTATGTTCTACCAAAATTTGTTAATTCTGTTATCACTATAAAATCAACTTTATCTCAACTTTGAACTTCTTATTTGGATTTACGAAGTTGACAAATAATATCTGATGTTTCAGTGTTGATGGAGTGAACTCTCCAAAACGTGACTTTGAATCCATGAATTGAATGAACATTATTGAGAGTTAACTGATTTTCTGCTTGAGACATCTGTTATCACTGACATAAATCAGGCTTCACTTGATAAAATTCTTCTGCTACCAGTGGAGCAACACATTAACAGCTTTGGTTCCCCTTCTCTATGTGCTCAAGAGATGTAGAATGGAGAATGAGCAAAATTAATTTAGAAGACATTTGATCTAGATGAAAAGTCATGCATCACAGTGATACATAAAACTCCATTTGCAGCTGCATATATTAAACATAATAGATGTTAGTGCTTTTTCAGCAAATTGGTGTCTTGGTTTTTACCTGTTCAGTAAAATTGCTACAGTTCCCCTGATGGAATAGGTGTTGCTAGACATCTTATGCAAGTTACATATTCTTTACTGAATATCATGAAGAATGAAAATTCAGTATTTAATATTTCATTAAGTATGCACTTACATTGTTTTGGGTTCACTAATGTTCATAAAGTTTATTATAAAATAAAAAGAATTTACCAATTAATAACAGTTGTGGGCATATACCATATAATAAGTAACAAAATGACCAGAGGGAAACTTTCAGACTATTGTCTAAATGCTCTCTTGCAGGATCACAGCTTCTATTTTCTGCCCATATTTTGCTCACACCTAACCTATGATTTCCCACATTATGGGAACTCTGCTCAGTGAAGCCTGGAAGCTTTGTGACTCAGCACAGACCATGGTATGGCTGGCTGGTACACCAAGCAGTCGGTCAGCCCAGCCGCGTTTTGTATTCTCCCACCACTGTTTGAGACTGGAAGGAGCCAGCTGTCCCCAAATGCTTGTGAGTGAGCATACTGTTCTTTTAGCCACCACCCTGCCTGCCGTCCCTGAAAGGGAGGTGTGAGTTACGTTGAGTCTGGAAAAGGTTGGGAAAAAAGAGTTTCATTCATCTTTCAGTTTTCCCATTAAGTTAAAGTGAGAATTCTATGAGTTGGGTATGAGTCTTCCATGCTCCCAGTAGAGACCTTGGAAGAGGTGAAAGTACCGAGCTAAGATCTACTAAGCCCAGACCAGCTTATTTCAATGCAACTGTAACTAATGTATCTCCTTAAAAGTGGGAAATCCAGGACAGATGCCAATAAAGACAGGATGCCAGGACAATAGTATTACTGGAACTGTTCTAGGCAAACTGATGTGTGGTCACCCTGTCCTTAGAAGCCCGAAGGGGAGAACTCTGAACTCTGAATGACTTAAAATCTAGACAAATGTCTTGGCTTGGATGTTTTTAAGCTGTGACTTACAGTGACCACAGGTTGTCTATTGCTTAAGAGTATGGGTCCAGCCTCCAGAATGCAAAGGCTTCTGGAAAGAAACCAAGCAGGCTCCAACACTAGTGATAGAAACCTAGTGATGGAATTCCATCAGTGATAGAATTCCAATTAGCAACAAAAGAATTCAAAACAATCAAAACCCTTCAGGAGGAATATCTGAAATTGGATGCCGCCTATATGACACAGAGTAGAGTGTGTGATCAGAGAATTATTTTAAACAGAACCTCTCATACATGTGCCTCCTCCCTTGCTTTTTCAAGTTGCTGGGGAGCACTGAGCTTCTATTTTATTTCTACATATTTTAATTGCTTTTCCGTTATTGTTTTCAAATTTAAAGAAGGTGTCATGTCCTAAAATTGATGTGGGATTGTAGAGATACAGGAGTTATTTTTTAATGAGTTTTTTTTTAACATCATACAAGAAGTCACTTGTGACTATTATTCTTCAAAGTAGGACATTTAAAGCCTTGGAAGGCTACACATTTACACCAGTCATGATAATGAAAATGCAAATAATAATAGATAATAAATACAGTCATCTCCTCTTATCTACAGTTTTGCTTTCCACAGTTACTCATGGTCAACTGCAGTCTAAAAATATTAAATGGAAAATTCCAGACATTAACAATTCATAAGTTTAAAATTGTATGCCATTCTGAGTAGTGTGATAAAATCTTGGCAGTCCCCCTCCCTCCTGCCCAGGTATGTATCATCCCTTGTCCAGTGTACTCACACTGTATACACTACCTGCCTGTTGATCAACTTAGTAGCCATTTTGGTTATCCGATCAACTTAGAGTATGGCGGTGCTTGAGTTCAAGTAATCTTTATTCAATAATAGCCTCAAAGTATAAAAGTAGTGAAGCCAGTAATTTGGATATGCCAAAGAAAAGCCATAAAGGGCTTCTTTTCAATGAAAGTTCTTGAATTGATAAGGAAAATGAAATTGTATGCTGACATCGCTAAGATCTACAGTAAGAATGAATCTTCAATCTGTGAAACTGTGAAGAAGGAAAAAAAAATTCATGCTAGTTTTGCTGTCACACCTCAAACTGAAAAAGTTTCAACCACAGTGTGTGATAAGTGCCTAGTTAAGACAGAGAAGACATCAAATTATGGAGTTCAGCACTTTCTGCAGTTTCAGGCATCGACTGGGGATCTTGGAACATATCCTTGGAGGATAAGTGGGGGACAGTATTAAGAACTTACTGTGTACCAATCTCTGGGCCAGGTCCTCTTCTGGGTTATCTGATTTAATCCTCACAAAAAAGCTATAAGGTTGGTACTATTAGTATTTTATAGATGAGGAAACTGAGGCCCAGAAGAGATGTTAAATTCAAAACTTTGAAATGCATAGATAGTACACACGTGCCAAATTCTTCTTTGCCTTTAAGGCACTTTGCTGAGATTGACACCTAGTCTGTTTGGTTCTAAAACCTGGGCTGACTGTACTGTCCATCCTATCTCCCAGCCAGGCTGGGGAGGGAAAATACAGAGCAGGAAACAAAGACAAACACAAGGACAAAATGCCATGCTGAACACTAACAGGCCAAAATATTGGCATAGATACGGAAATATTAGAATCTGGCTCATGACTGCTTGAAGATGTGTGTGGTGGCTGCCCATCTCCTTGGTGGAATATTCTGGCAAGAACCTAGGTTTGTGTTTCGTCTCAGAGGTGGCTGCCCGTCTGCGGTTACACCACGGCTCATTGACCTGGGCGCTGAGAGGTCCTTGATTCTGGGATGAAAAGAGCCATATGAATGGAACTTTCATGCACTCCTGGGTGCGCCTGCCTGTCAAGTTTGAGGGCAGATCCGCAGGAGCCAGAGTGGCAGTTGCGTCCAGCCAGCAGAATGCCTTCTTCTGCATTTGGGGTCTATCCTCATCCTTCACAAGGCTATGCTAGACTGTGATTTCCCATCCTCTCAACTACCATGTCTCAGAAATACCTTTGCTTCTTCCAGGTTTTGTACTTTTCATCTTTGAAAAAAAAAAAAAAATGGTTCCGAGGCATGTTTAAAGATGTCAATATCAACATGTTTTCAACTTACAACTGCCAAAAAGCCTATTGGTTTTCTTAAAAAAAAATTAACAATCTTTTGTTCCCATAGGATTAGCATTTCTCAGACAGAAAGAATATATTATGGCAACACTGGAGAGCACCTACCTAGCATGTGCTAGGCCCTGAGTTTGATCCTCAACAATGATATATAAATAAATAAATAATATTATATTATATTATGCCGAATCATCTTAGCATGATGATAGTATATTTAAACCTACACAAAGTGTAAATCATCAAGTAAGTATTGGATTAAAACTGCAAGCTGATTAAAGGTAAAAATTTGATGACTTTTAAGCCAGACACATCAAAATATGTTGACTTATCTCTCTACAATAAAATAATTGAGCTCTTCAAAATAGGTACATATTCAAAGAATAGTAAAGTATCAAGGAAATGCATTTCCTGACCTGGAAAGGAGAGAGGAAGGTGTTGTGTGATACAGCACAGGGAAACACTCTTCAAGGAAGGCATCAGGATATTCCCCCTGAATTAGAATAGGTAAGTAGCAAATAGAAAATATCAGAAGCAGTTGTCACATGAATCACCTCTTAACATGAAAAACCAGAGGTCCCCAGCATCAGGTGTCCTCACACATATGTATGCACATGTGTTTGAAAGAGTAAGTGTTGGGGAATATACCAGAAGCAGAATCTTTGATACTGCATTAGGCTGAGTGCCCCTTGCCACACTCATACTTGGCAGAGGCTTCCTACTTGCAAGGACAGCTGGGGTAGGTCACTATTCATTTCTTGGGAAAGAACCATTTTGATCGTCACCTTGATCACCTGTATGTCCTGAGCACTTGCCACGGATCAAAGCACTATTTCATCCAGTCCTCATATAGTCCTGTAAGGAATGTGTTACCTCTCTTCTCGGGTAGGAAACTAGGGTTTAGAGACATTAAATGACTTGCTAAAGTTACACAGCTAGGAATGAGCTGAAGTAGGGTTTCAGGAAAGATTGTGTGAGAGTCTGAGCATAAGCAGTCTATTTCTGGGCTCTAGGGTCCAATTAGTTACAATAATAACTCATTGAATGCTCATCCCAGCCCTATGGATTAGATATCATTATTGGCTCCATTGAACAGATAAGGTTGATGAGACACAGGAAGCTTAGGGAACAGCTTCAACATTATACTAGCTAGAAAATGGTACCTCTGGGATGGGACTGTTATTCTGGCTCCTGAAACCATGCCCTACACCAGTATACCACACTGCCTCCCAATGACTAACTCCCTTCCTTTACACCATTCTGGGACATTGCAGGAGCATTAGGGCACAAAATCCTTGGCTCAGACTTTCATTCTTATGTTGGACATTTCACCATCAACAACATCAAGCCATTCCTCAGCTGCATGTGCTGCACCAGAGAGCTGGGGCAAGGTACTGCTGATGAGGCAGGGACAAGAACAGGCAGCCTGGTCTCTCGATGTTGCAGGACAGATGAGGATGTACAGTGCTTTAAATGCTCATTGGATACACAAAATATCTTTCCATTTAAAAAAAGTATTTGCCAAACACGTTAGGACTTGGATTGTAAGTGACAGAAATCCAACTCAAAAGAACATAAATATGAAAAGGGAAGGTCTCAGCTTACCCAACTAAAAAACCCAATAGTGTTAGTGACTCTATGTTCAGCTCAATCTCAGGGCACAAATGACTTTGGTTTTCTCTGCCTTCCCTGTACCCTTTCAGCTTCCCTCATGCCATGGCCCTGTGTCACCTGCTCTAGCCAAGGCCAGGTAAGATGGCCCAAGTATCCATACCCCAAAGGTACTCTCTGCCCTTGAATGTGGCCATGTGCTCTTGCTGGACTAATCACTGTGTCCAGAAGATGTGCTCCTATGATGGCAATACCTGGATTATGTGTCTATCCCCGATCAATCACTGACTACCCTGGGTTATGTGCCAATCTTTTTGGAGAGAGATGAGAGGCTCTTGACTGACAGACCAGTAGGACCACATGGATAGAAACGATGTTCCCCACAGAAAAAGTGTTCTGGGCAGATCCAGACGACAAGGCCACAACAAACAACTGGTTCTTCTAATTTCAGGAATTTATTAGGACAGTTATTTTAGATGCAGCTACTTCTGTGAGAGCAAAGTCAATGCAGAAAAATAACAAACATTTCAGGAGTTTGCAAATACTCTCAAGGAACACGTGTGGAAATTTTACCTGTTTAAACCTTAGACTCTAAAGTAAAGAATGTTGGGAATTTAAAAAATGAATTCTAAAAGGCAAAGAGTCAAAGCTTATCTTGCTGGTCTTTGCAAGTAAAACAAAATAGAGTCAAGACAGAAAACCCACAAGCCTCTCACTAACTCTGGGGTGATGTGATTTTCCTGGGTAAGTCTCTAAGGCCCAGGTAAATCTCTATGGTCTGTTCACCCTTTTGGTTACTCCTCTAGGCCTCAGCTCTACAGAAGGCCTCAGGGTCGTGGCCAGGGCCCACCTGTGCCTCTAGGGGCTGAGCTAAGGACTTTTGTTCCAGAGCTTTCCTGTGCCTCACATCAGCATTAAATCCACATCAGCATTAAACTCACATCTTTTTAATCGCCATTTTCCAAAAACAGCAGTAGACTCTCCTCCCCCACAAAGCAAATAGAAAACAGCACATTCTAGGAAGGCCCTCCCTGACCGATGTTTGTGCCCATGTCATTACTAAATATTCCCGCTTCCAACGGCTGCCCACGTCTCCCTTAATGACTGCTCTATTTCAGCAGCCGGCCCTCCATAAATCTTCTTGGGCCTTCTGCCCTAAACAGGCCTCTTCTCACCCGAGGCAGCCTCCTTGCCAGCCGTGTAAACACTCGCCAGCTCCTGGCGATGCTCTGGCGTGCCCGGCCTGGCCTGGGCATTTATGACATTGCAGTCAGTTGACAGTGGGGCTGCCTCCTGCTCAGGGCTCAGATAGGATCAGGTCCCTGTGACCCACATGGGAAGCATTCCCCAGGCAGGGTTGTAACAAGGCATTTATGGAGCTGAGACAGCCCCCAGGCAAAGCTGGGCAAAAGGTGTGGTCTGAGACATTTCTGAGGTATTAATGTATGTTTCCTTCTCTGTGTTTTTCCCTCCTCCACCCTATTTGCAAGCAAGTAGTTGGGATTGTTTTTTTCAATCCTTTACCTCAGGGATTTGACTCCACTAAAAGCTCAAAGTGTGTGTGTGTGTGTGTGTGTGTGTGTGTGTGTGTGTGTGTTTAGGAATAGGATCTTATTCTAAAAACCCTCAAGCAACCTAGACAGGTTTTGCTGGAAGTCCCCAAGCAGAACTGGAACTGTCTTGAAAGAGAGGTCTTCAGGATATATGGATGCCCACTGCAGACATTTCCAGACCGGATGATGCTACAAGGACCTATAGGACCCCTCAGCTTGATGGATACCACCATTACACCATCATGATGGATAGGAATATAGTGGCCCCACCACACCCCTGTGTCCTCTCTGACTTTTGAGAAATAGAAAGAGGGATCTCTGATTCCTCAGCAGAAATGACCCCCTACTTCACCTGCTGGAGACTCAGAGTCATCTGTAAGTTTATTTGAAGATGTGACAGGCCGATCAAGATGTCCCTGTCCTAACCTTTAAAACCTATATGACAACAGGAAATTATAAGGTAGCAGATGGAATCAAGGTTGCCAATCAGGTGAGCTGGACATAGGGAGACTCCAGGATGATGCCTGGTGGGCTCAATGTAAACACAGGGGTCCTCAAAAGTGGAAAAGGAGGTGGGAAGAAGGGAATCATAGAGATCAGAAGATGCACTGTCGATAACTCAGAAGATGAAGGAATGCAGATTCCCTGAAGGAGGCAAAGACATGGATTCTTTGCTAGATCCTCTGGAAGGAATGTGGCTCTATCTAAACCCATGTGGTACTGTAAGATGATAAAGCTGAGGTTTAAGTCACTAAGTTTGTGGGGACTTGTTATAGCAACCATAGAATGTGAATACAAAAGACAGCAAATGATATTTCTTACATACTTGGCTCCCTACCTCTTCATAGTTTCTCCCTTCCCTGTGTTTCCTCAGGAGGCTCCATTTGCTCATGTCGTAGGGGCTCTACTAATGTTCAGATCCGCATAGTTCAGCTCCATAAGCAATCCGGGTGCCGGCTATGGGCAGAATGCTGTGGGGTACAGTAGGGTTGGAAACAAGAAGATGGCCTGGCCCCTGTCCTCAGGAAAGTGAGCTAGGGAGACAGACAAACACACGTGATGACTAACGTGGGCATGAGGCAGGCCACAGCAAGTGTGGTTCCAGAAGTATGAAAAGTGCTATGAGTGTAGTGGGAAGAATGAGATACATATCAGCTGGGAGAATCTCAATTACTCACCTCCTTTGAGGACAAAACCCAAGGTAGGGAAAATCTCCCTTATGTAGAAAATCATCTGCTACTGTCATCTCCCAAGACCCAGTTCAAACACTCCTGTCTTCTAAGCATCAATAATGTCCCTTCAATTGGGCATGGCTGGTCCACCTACATCCATCAAGGCTGTTGTCACTGATCACCCCATATTATAGTTAATTTCCTATATGTCTGCATCCTCCGCTGGACTCACAATTCCAGGAAAAAAGAACTCTGACTTGTTTATGATCTCAGCAAAAGTGCCTAGTGTTGGGGCTGGAGTTGTGGCTCAGTGGTAGAGCGCTTGCCTAGCACATGCGAGGAGCTGGGTTCGACCCTGAGCACCACATAAGAAAATAAAAACAAAGGTATTGTGTCCAACTACAACTAAAAAAAAAATATGCCTGGTGTCTGAAACAGAATGCACATTCTAAGAGAGTTGAGTGAATGAATGACAGATGGATAGATGAATGAGCAGACAGACATCTCAGATCTAATATGTTCAAAACATGAACTCTGACTCCCCACACTCTTCTTCCCTCAACCCAGTAAACAGCTGACACCGCCATCCATATGTCTAAGCCAAGAACCTTGGCGCCAGGTTTGGTTCTTCTCTTTCCTCACACCTCCCATCCCACCAATCATTGCAACTCCAAAATATACCCCCAGTTCCACCCCATCCTTCCACCAGCCTCACTGCCATCCAATTCAGGGTCATGTCATCTCACCTCCCTTATGCAATAGCTTCCTAACCTGTCTCCCTGCCTCTAACCTCGTCCCACCCCCAATCCAGCCTCCACTTAGAGCCAGAGTGATCTTCCTGCACAGCCAGGTGTTACGCTTGGCCTTTGCTGAGAGCCCTCCCTCCAGAGACTTTCCACAGCCCTTGCCATTGAATCCAAATATCTAGTTGCAGACTAAGGCAAGCCAATCTTGTTCCTGCCACAAGTGCAGTCCCTCCATTACACACTGGTCTCCTCTCAGATCACTTTTCTGCAGACCCCCAGCCTCCTGAAGGTGCCTTCAGCATGCCAAACCTTCTCCTCTCTTGGACACTCTTTCAGAAATGGTCTTCCTTCTGCCCTCAGCTATTCCCTTCTCATCATTTGGGGTTCAAAGTCAATTCCACTCTTCACAGTCTTCTCTGAGGATCCTCTCCAAATTACATCTAAATGGCACACTGTCTTATTGACTTACTACTTCAAAACGATCCTATGTGTTGTCCACTTCTTGCCTTGCCAGAATGTTGACCCCAGAAAGCAGAGCCCTTTCTTGCCTTGTTCTGTGCTGTATCCATTGTGTCCAGTATCAGACCTGGCACATAGTAGAGCTCAACAAATATTAGTGGGATAAAAGAATGCCTGGTAACCTCTTTTTGCCCTTTTTCCAGAGAAAAATCTGTGCATTGATTTCAATAAGCTGCAGTACCAGTGCTGCCTGCTATAAGGAAAGTCGAATTTGAAGAGTATTTGCTATGATTGGTTTCTGTGGTGCTTAACGTCACTTCTACTATCTATGCAAGTAACAGGGAGACTGGAGGAGGTTAAAACACTGGAGAAGCCCCTTCGAGGAATGGAAACGTGATAGAATCACAGTTCCCACCCTAAGTCATTTTAAGTCCTTAATGCTTTGAGACAATTAAGAGAGCAAAGGAAAAAGGGCCTACATAATTCTTATTTCTTAGGCTACGCAGTCTTGGGCTTCATAGTTATTGATAGTGTTAGCAACTAATTAAGAAATCTTGACATTACTCAAGATAGATATAATTGAAATGGAATTTGAGAGAGACTTTAGATATCTGTAATAAGCTTAAAGTCAAGTACTAAGAAAAGGGATCCCTGATCAGTCTTTCTGAAGAAACCAGGGACATTCAAACAGATTTGCCCTGGAACCACTCAACAGAGTTGTGCTGCTGCAAAAAATGAATGGAATTGTCCATTTGTATTACGTGGGGTGGGGGTGAGGGCTCTGTTTTGCAAATTGTTGACTTGCACTTGAAAAGCCTTGTGGAAGAAGCAGTGTTTGGGCTCATTCCCCGGGCAATACTAAGACACTCTATGGGAAAACTAGGGGATGTTCCCCAAAGTGGAGGTGTTCTATAGGCAGTGTGCATGATCTCATCTGGTATTTGTAATGTGACTAAAATCTGAGCTCTAGCTAGATAATCATCAACATCTGGTTGAAAACAATAAAATGTCCACCATGCTAATTATTATGCTAATTATTAAAAAAGAGCAGGCTCAGGGATTCCCTACCATTTTCTGCCCTAAAACACTTGAAGGTTACCCTGCTGTCCAACTTACCAGTGGCTTCCTGGGGGAACAGGACAGGAGGGGATCTCAGCCCTCGGGTGTGGGTGGGACAGACGCCATCTGAAAAAGCCCTCTGGGTGATTCTCCTACCCTCTCCTGGAAGTCATGATTCCCCCCTTCCCCAGCAGAAAAATCCCTGCACATATCAATTTTATTCAATTTACATTTTAAAAAGATCTGAGGAAAGCAAATCAGTGATTCCCTGGAGCTAAGAGTGGGAGGGACTTGTAAATGGGCACAGAGGACATTTTCTGGGACAGTGGAAGTCTTCCAAAACTGGTTTATAGTGACAGTTGCACAACTGTGTTAGGAAGACTCACCCAACTCTACATTGAACCTGGGTGAATTTTATGGTATGCAAATGATACCTCACCAAAGCTGCTAAAAAGTGGATCAACAATCTGTATGTGTAGCCAGAACATCCAAACCAGCTCACCTTCTCCACCCACCTTCTCTGCATTCCCACATTCCCTGTTATCTTGATGAATGGGTGTCACAGCCACGCTGAGCGTCCACCATCTTTCGTCTTCCCCACCTACATCTGACCAGTTCTACCTCTTAAATATCTCAGGAATCTGTTCACTTCTCCCTATCCCTCATGCCACTACCTGCTTGGTCAGGCTGTCACAGTTTCTCCTGAAAGGTGGCGATGGCCTCCTGATGCTGGCCCTGCCCTCACCTCTCGGTGCACTTTCTCCTCTAGGAAACTCCTTCACCTGCTCCCCTTTCATCCCTGGGACAAAACTCCAGCTCCTCAGCAGGGCACAGTTTACAAGACCCATGACCCAGCATCTGTTTATTTGCCTAGGCTTACCACTTGGCAAAACAAATGTAAAGCCGTATTGACCTACTTAGCTGTATCTATTCCCTGGAACAAGATAAGGTTTCCTTCCCGCCATTGCTCACACAGCATTCTCTCTACCCACGACTCTGACAGAGACAGGTGTTTGCTTCTCAGTGGTTCCTCTTCTTCTTTGGTAACCACACTGGCTGTTACCTGGCATACTGCCATGCAAAGACCTCTTTCCCTAGCCTCCCTTACAGCTTTGTGGAACAACATAATAAGTTTTTTTTTTATGAGAAAAGCATGACATATCAGAAGTTCTTCTTACAAAAGAATTCTTTCCTTCCCTTCCACATTTATGCTGCTTAGAATGAAGATGTCATGGCTAGAGTACTTGCAGCCATTCTGGATCAAGAGGTAACCTGGGAGGATGGAAGCTATGCATGACCGTGCAACAAGATAGTGGGTCTTGGGTTGCTGACACTATAAAGCCTCCATATCACCTCTGTACTTTGATTATGTGAGAAAAATCAGCTTTCACACTAATCATTTTATTTTAAATCCTTATTATTTGTAGACAAATAAGATCCTAACTTCAATGAAAAGAGTTCTTTCATGCGCCATTTTAACTGGTAGACTTTCTCTTCTCTCCATCTAACCCTTGTGTTTCCTATAACATTCAGTTGAAGGGTCACCAACTTTGGGAAGCCATTCTGGCCTCCCAAAGGCAGGTCAAAGGCCCTCCTTTGACTTCTAGAGCACCCCCACCCCCAGCGCTTCTTCCCATCAGGCACTGTGTTATGAATCAAATCTGACCACATTTTGCCCATATCATCACATTCCCTACAGGAACAGGAGGCCCCTTCCTTCCTTTTTGTATGCCCTGCACCAGGCATTGTGCCTGGCACAACAGGTTCTCAATGCATTTGCTGGATAAGAAACTGTGTTTAACACCCAAGTGATTAACCCAGGTGGAAAAATCATGCTGCAACCTTGAAAGGGAGCCAAGTGAGCAATCACAGCATTTCAGTTTTATGTCAACTCCACCCCTCAATGTATCTGTAAAGGACAGATCCACATCGATTACATATATTAATAATTGTCACAGAGACAATAAAAACTTCCCATGCGATAGCAAGAAACATGAATTGGTAAAAGGTTAAATAACTCAAAATTTTTCTCTCACTGCACCTAAGAACATACTGCAAATTTACTAACCCAAGGAGGAAAATACCAAGAACACAAAAAGAGAAAATGACTCCTCTATGATGACTTAGGGAAAAAATAAAATAAATGTTCTGACTGGTAAATACATTGATTTGAAATAGATTCCCGTCTAGTGACAGATGCCACCTACCTGAAGGTGCATTGTCCTCACAGATCTCAGTATGCCAGGTTGGATACTTAAACCATTATTTTGGGTTTCATGATCCAACAAGCCATGGGAACCAAAGTGGAAATTCAAGATCTTAAAGCTCAAATGAATCTCAGACGGAGGGAAGGGGTTACAAATAGGAGTAATTGTGAAATAAAATTGAAAGCTGAATCCGAGTCAGGTTGAAGTTGGGGGTGGACAATACCCCAAAGGAATGTGGAAAAGACACAGCTTCTGAGAATGAAAAGCAACAGCTCAAAACTTGTTCTGGGCATCACCACAACCGATTTCAAAGGCACAGCAGTGTTTACAGTAAGGGTGATCTCATCTGGAAGTGTCTGTTGATACTGACTTGGATTGCATGGGAAAGCATTTTCGTTCCTTGCAGGATTTCAGCATCCACGTCATGAACATGAGCGAATGTCTTGCATGTGAGTCTAAATTGTGATATTTTAATGTGCCTAACCTCTGATAAAATCATGCAAGGTGTCGCAGCAGGAAACTGAACCCCAGGGAGGCTATTAGCAATTTAGCATCTCATTTCACATGGGAATGTAAATGCCACTGTACTCCCTGTACTCATAGACTCAAGTAGCAACAATGGTGCTCCATGCCACACTGGGTTCTATATTTTCAATTCACCCACCTGCATTATTTGACTTTTCACTTCCTCCTCCATCTCTTTCCCTCCTGGGACTCTCCAAGTAGCAGAGGTCTCTCAGAGGGCTTGTTAAGAGAGGGTGCGAACGAAGGTGTGTGACTAGCAGCTCTGTATGCTGAAGATATAGGAGAAGCCATTTAGGAATGAATATTGCCTGTTCACAGGCTCAGGGATAGGGTAGGGTATGGAGTTGGGCGTGGGGTAAAATTAAACTCTGAGCTAAAGTGTCAAAGATTCTGTAATTCTTGGGGTATTTGCCTCCAGATGTTGGGGGTGGGTAGCAATAATAACTTGCTCAACACCTACCCCTGGCCCCAGACAACTGAAAACCTCAGACTTAGAAAACGAGAGATGGGGACAGCCAGTTCAGGGGACATATATCACAGAAGCTCTGAAGCAGCATCTTCAATCCTTTTGGTTCTTAGGATGTGATTGTTAATTCCATCACGCTTGCAAACCACCAGAAAACCAACACACTTCACTTACTTGGACTAATAAGGAGAAAATGATTCGGAATCAGTGAAAAGCTTGAAGGTATCGGTGCCATAGTATATTTATTTAAAGAAACATTCTTTACTCACGAGGGCAATGAAAAACACCTATTGCAGTTAGGTGATTATAGATAACGATAAGGTACTAAATATTTCAAAAATCTAGAAGAAAGGATTTTGAATAGTTTACCACAAAGCAGTAATAAATGTTTGAGGAGACAGATAAGCGTACCCTGTTTGAACATCACACAATATATACATGTATCAAAACATCACATGGTACCCATAAATGTTTATAATTTTTATGTGCCAATTTAAAAAAAGAACAAAGCAAAACTCAGAAAAAAGTAATGTATTTTGTAAGAAATAATGAGAATAGCTGTAGTAAACTTTATTTTTTTTTTTGCATCACAAAGTTCTGATCTTTTATCTTAGTTCCTATTAAAATATTAAAGATCCTACAGTCTTTAAAAATTTAATTTGAATTGGAAGGCAGAGGCCCTGTTAATTAGCACAGTGGCCTTGTCCCTAAAATATAAATATATGTATATATTTATTTTTAATTTTATTTATGTATGTATGTATGTATGTATGTATGTTAGTTACTGGGGTGTTTTGTCACTGAATTACAATTTTATTTTTATTTTGAGACAGGTTCTTGCTAAATTGCTGAAGGCCTGTTAAGCTGCCCAGGTTGACCTCCAACTTGTGATCCTTCTGTCTCAGCCTCCTAAATCACTGGATTACAGGCATGCACCGCAACACCCAGCTGTCCACTAATATTAACAGCAATACTAGGACACATAAGCAAGCCTGGTGTCATCATGTGGCTTTCATAAATTATATATCTTTTTCACAATAAAATAAAATACAGTAAAATAGACTTTGATCCCATTTTACAGACTGGGAAACTGAGAAGAAAATTAAGATTACACAGCTAGCCAGTGGTGGAGCTGGAGTTTGTACCTACTTAGAAAGTTACATCTGTTCACCTGGATGCTGGCTTCCCCACTCAGCATTCAAAACCTCAACTTTAATGACCTTTGTTTCTCACCTGATAGATAAGGTTTAGGCCTAAACAGTCTCTGTGTCACCTGCTGCTATAAAATATTCAACTTCCTAGTTCCTGGATAGATCCAGCCTTGGTTGCTAATTGGAGGTGTTTTTGAAGAGTCATTTCATCATACATAGGGATCAATGTTATAATTTATAATAAAATGTTTGTGTTTGTAAATGTGTGCTTCTAAATGCCAGACATCCCTGAGAGGAGGTTGGTCTTCCTGACATCTTGTTCACACTATTAATTTGTTTGGTAAACCTTTTTTAACGGAGGGAAAAAAAAAAAAAAAAGAATCTGCCGTGGCCTCTGTTTATTCTAGGGTCAATAACATCAGTATTGCTTGGTAACTCATAGAAGGACACATTTCTGCGGCTGGCTCCAGACCTGCTGAACAGAAAGAGGTATGTAGGGGGCCTCAGCATTCTGAATTTGAACAAACCCCTTCCTTCAGAGCCTTCTAATGCACACTCAAAAAAAGTTTAGGGATGCTGGTTTAGGATCACCAATTTCCACTTTGGGGCACCTGAGTGAATGAGGTGTTCCTAAAATGTTGACTGGGAGCCAGGGTTAGCAGACCGGAAATCCATTAGATTAATAATAGAATGCCATTTTAAAATACTAAAGTATTTCTGGGTGCCATCTCCCTTGCAGGGGAGGACTGCAAAGAGAGGGACTTTCTGGTAGACTGGGAAGGCAGAGGGTGGGGTTCTGGCAGCCCGGGGATGGTGGGAGGAGAGGGGAGGAAGAGGGAGTAGGGAGCCCCGGGGCCTCACAACCCATCTGGTTGGAAACATCCCGCAGTGCCCCGAGCCACAGGAGCCGGAGCCAATTACAAGTTTACATAATAGAACAAGTCTCCCGGGCCTCCCCTCCTCCGCCCCACCCCTGCCGGCTTTGGGGATGGGGCAGGAAACGCTTTCTCTGAAATTCAGGATCGATCTAGGATGGAAGGTGCCTTTTCTGGGTTTACATCTCGGGGCCAGTTCCCCATCTGAGAAACTTCTTGGGTCCTGCTTGGGTCCTTTGTGTTCTACAAACCTCCGGTGCCTCGCAGCCCTTTCTGCGCCCGGGAAAGGGGCCTCCACTTAAGTCCCGGAGCTAAAAGAGGAGGTGTCTGGGTCGGAGCGTTCACGCGGCTTCCCCGTGGCTCGGTGTGAACTCGAGGGCGTTTATGTAACTCCTGCCCTTCACGCAGGATCGTGTGACACACTGAATCACGGAGGAGGGGGGAGAGGAGGAAAGAGGCGGGGAGACAGGGGGCCCGTGACGCCCCGCCCACGTGACCCGTCAGATGCCAGCGTTCTAAGTTTGCACGGGCTCTTTTACCGTAAGGCTGAGGGCTTCTAATCAACATCGATTCGCAGCCATCCCTGAGTGACATTTGATATGAGCAACAGCTCAAGACTAGGAAATGGCAACGTGGATGATGATGGAGGAGTGGGGGCGGGGTGAGGGAACGCGGCTCCAGCCGCCTCTGATTTTGTTTGGAACCGGCGGGGGTTAGGCTGAGTCAAGGAAACCTACTGCAAAATTGTCAGGGAAGACAAGGTCTCTTCTCTAGAGGCCTTAAATTCCTCTGGACTGGAGGCAGAGACTCCTGGAAAGACAACAGCCCACTCAAGCTATGCTCCTTATTTGTGGATTGGTTTTAGAAGTTGCATGAGATCTGTCTGGACACCCCTTCAGGTTTAAAGTGCTAGTTCAGTGATCAGCTAGTTGCCTGTCACAACTTCCCTAGGCTCTAGCCTAAGGACCAGGGACCAGTTCCATCCCTCCCACCAGGGAATCTGTTAGGATGCAGAGTCTCTGCTGCATCTCGACCTCCAGGAGGAGATTGTACCTGGAGGATATGGCCAGGCCCCCAAGAACACAAGCTGTAGAGAAAAGTGTCCTGGCCACTGAGGGAAGGAGACTATCACAGACCTTTTGTGTCCTCCTGCTGTATTCTGGAGTTTTTGGGGGCGTGAAAAGTCTTTGACTTTTCATTAGCTTAAGTATGGGAAGCTTACCTTCCAGACTCAACACAATGGGAATCAAAAAGGGCTGAATATGACACCCTTGACTATACCACTACCATGCCATAGCATCACAAGCACATCCAGCTGCCATGTGACTTATTTATTTAAAAAAAGGTGGAAGGGGTTGGGGTGTAGCTCAGAAGTAGAGCTCTTGCTTAATATATGTGAGGCTCTGAACCCAGCACTGGACGGGGATTGGGGGGTGGGGGGGTGCCTGCTGGGAGAGAGGGTGGGGGGAGAAGGGAGGAAAGGAAGAAAGACAAGGTGGTTGTTAATAGTTAAATGAAACCAACAAACAGAAAGTCAGCTCCTTCCTTTCACTGGCAATAGTTAACTCCACAAGCAATTTCCTCACTTAAAAGAAAAACAAACGAAGTAGGGTGGTAGGCTTTTAAAAGAAGGAGTAGAGAGAGCTCTGGCGAGTGGAATCTGCCTTTATTTACTTTAGGGCCTTGTTAAGACACATTTGCCTTGAGATAAAAGGTTTTCTTTTGGGACAACCCCAAAATGACTTTGCTTGATTCAATTAAATAAGATCTAATGAAAGAGAAATCCAGCTTTGAGATAGGCATCATCTCACCAGGTGAGTTGTAAATACATTCTGACCAGGTTTAAGAGGCCGAGCTCTTGAAAATTTAATCTATTTTAAAAATGCATATCCTTGCCACAAATTGCTTTGAAGAAGATTGCTGCACTGATTGCATGCTGAGATAATTATTCTGTATCACCAGTTAGGGAACAAGATTTTTTTTGATAAATACTACAGTGTCAGTCTTTGTTAATGATTTGGGAGGGGAAGGAGAGAATCCCAGAAGGCTGAGGCTGGCTTTATTTGCCTGCTTCCTTTCTCTGAACTCAGGCTGTGGGAACTGGTAGAGTCTTGAACTTGAGCTTTGAACCTATTAAGTAACCTCTGCTCACCTGTCCAATCTCTAGTCCTCACGTGAAAGTGAGATTTATATACACCTGAGGTATACAGGTGGTACTGAGTCTTCACCCTCTTGTCCTTGAGACCAGGCTTTGTGATTCTGAGCAGTAGGATGCTCCTACTTTCCCTCTTTAAGGACTAGCTCCCTGGGGGCTCAGAGAGTGGGCTGAGGAATCCCTTCAGTGAATGAATCTATGCTAGTATGTTGCTGGGTAGTGATGAAGGAGAGCCCCACCCTTCCTTCCAATTTTGATAATGTGATAGGTCAGGGCTCACACATAGAGGGGCATATTTCTCCCAGTGCGTGGTCCCACTGAGCCTGGATATGACCTCACAATCTTTCTTAGAACTGCATTTCGAATCCTTTCGTAGCTTCATTCTTCAAAAGCATTTATGAGGAACCCATTATAGGTCAAGTACTGATCTGATATAGATAGAGAAAGGCATATGATGGATGAATGGGAGCAAAAGCAAAGCTGTAAGCTATGAAATAAATGAAAATGGGCAATGGTTAGTGATTGGATAATGATTGGGAGGGGTAATTTTAGATTTGATAGTCAGGGTGAGCCTCTCCTTGGAGGTAACAGGAAGGTTTTCTCAAGAGCCACAGGGGAAAGCTGGTCAAAAGAACAATGAATACAAATGCCGTGGGGGCAGAAGTGAATTCAGCAAGGTTGAGGATCAGAGTCAGGAGTTGGACTGTGTGAATCACCCTTGAAGCAAGTTCTTGGCATTTATGGGGTTTCCTCTTGTGATCTCTAACTCCTGGTTTGTTAACTTTTCTTGACTGTGACCAAAATACCTGACAAGAACAAGTTAGAGGAGGAAAGATTTATTTTGGCTCATGGTTTCAAAGGATTCAGTCCCTGGTTGACTGGCTCCAAAGCAGAGATATTAGGGTGGAAGGGCACGCTTCCAGGGCACGTCCCCAATGACCTACTTCCTCCAACTAGGTTCCACCTCCTAGTAGTTTGTCCACCTATCAATGGATTAATCCACTGATGAGGTCCGGTCCTTTGTGATCCAACCACTGCCGAAAGCTCCACTTCTGAACCTTGCGGTACTGGGGACACATGAGTTTTTGTGGGGATGTTCCAGAAACAAACTATAGCACATATTTATTGGGCTGAGTGAGACTGGGACTCCCAGGTATGTAGAGTAGGGTCTGCAGCCCCATATGGCTGCTCACCTTCACCCAGATAGCATTTCTGGTGAAGGAATGGCCAGATGGCATTTCATGGGAGGTGTGTGAGGAAGCATTCTAGCATGATGGCCAGGAGAATGAGAAGATCCTCATTCAGGTCACAGCTCTTTTTACTGACATTCTGAACAACAAATTATTTCACATATTCTATGCCTCAGTTTTCCCATGGAGGTAAAACTCTTCATAGGAGAGAAAACAATTCACTGAACAGCTAAGTCACCAAACAATTAATTCAGCAAATTTAGTAATTTACCAAAACATTAAACAGTTTTTCACATATTAAATGAATATGAATATTCTTCAAACACACACACACACACACACACACACACACACACACACATATATATATATATAAAGTTAATTACAATCTATGTAGCACATTAATAGATTCCTCATGAATATTGCCATTTAGTTTAATCAAATAGAGAAAAGTATTAGGAAACAATTCCCTCCTCTATATGATTAAAACATTTCCAGCAATAATCATAAAGTGAAATGAATAACAAAAATGGTATGAAAGGAGGGGGGATAGTAGAGGATAGGAAAGGCAGCAGAATACAACAGACACTAGTATGGCAATATGTAAATCAATGGATGTGTAACTGATGTGATTCTGCAATCTGTATATGGGGTAAAAATGGGAGCTCATAACCCACTTGAATCAAATTGTGAAATATGATATATCAAGAACTATGTAATGTTTTGAACAGCCAACAATAAAAAATTTAAAAAAAAATGGTATGAAAAATGCAAACAATGAAAATTTCCTTAAATTTAATATTTGTTTATGTGATCTTTCAGTAAAAAAAATAAAAGTAAAATGGATATTGTGCAAAAAAGGGAAAAATCTGATTATCATTTTTGATCTTCTTAAGATCAATAATCTTTATTTTTCATAGATAATTGTTCATTCTCTGAGTGAATCTTAATACAACCGAAATAATCTAAAAGAGGTAAATTTAGGCAAATACCATTGTTGTAACAATTTATTTCCTTGATTTATCCTTTTGTTTAAAGCAAACAACAATTAGAAAAGAATATATTTCAATGTCAAATTCAGTAAAATATTTCATGTATGCACTGGATAAAATTTGCACTCATGAAAAGAAAGTGTTATGCCTTGTACTTCTCACTGTTTAACTGTCTTAAATTTTAAAACACAAATAAAAGCTCATGTGGTTGCATAGAATGAGAGAATTGAAGTACCTCCAGTTCTGTTTTCCTTTTATATAATCAGTTTACTATCAGTGTTTACTTTGAATCTACACTTCAAAAGCAGGTATATGTCAATTGACAAAATCATGCTATGCACATATGTAAATATACCACAGTGAAGTCCACATTTATGTATAGCTATAAAACATCACTTAGAAAAAAACAATAAATAAATAAAACGAAGAGCAGTAGAGGAAGGGGAACAGGGGAGGGAGGAGGGGAGGAAAAGAGGGACTGGGGACTGAAGGGAAGTAAATTATATTTCATGCATGTATGATTATGTCAAAACGAACCCCACAGTCATGTAGACCTATAATGCACTATTAAAAATATAGTTTAAAAAGCAGGTATAAGTAGTAGCAGGGGGCTGGAAATGCCAGTGGGCAGCTCTAAACTGTTACAGTGACAAACTTCTCAAACAACCCTGATAGCAGAGGACTGCCACGGGGGATGGACTGGGATTGTGAATTCCCTGAATTAACTTCCATATAGAATAAGATTGATTAAAAGATAAGTAATAAGAATATTTTAATTTAAAGCTTACATACATAGAGATGCCCCTTAACTTATGATCAGGAAAACCCAGCATAAGTTGAAATGCATAAGACCAACATGCATTCAATAGATTTAACCTAGCAAACTCCCTAGCTTAGCAACCGACATGTGGTAAAGTATCAGTTGTTTACTCTCATGCTTGCAGGGAAGACTGGGAGCTGTGGCTTGTTGCCACTGCCCAACATCTGAAAGAGAATGGTACTGCTTATCGCTAGCCCAGGAAAAGGTCAAAATTCAAAATTCCACATGCAGTTTCTATTGAATGCATATGTCTTTTGCACTATTGTAAAGTTGAAAAGTGTAAATCAAACAGTTATGCGTGGGGGACAGGCTGTACTTCACTCACCTCAATGATGATCCCTGCAACTGTTAAGAAAAACCAAACAAATGTTTGGGGAGGGGAAGTATATTTCATCATAGACATTATTTAGAACTGTCAAGACATGACACTGCAAAGAGAAGATCGATTTCGGTTGGTTTTATTCTTGCTTTTAAATTCTCTGTGGACAAGGTATCTCTCCTACCACTTTGCCCTCAGTGAATTTATTAGCCAGTTTTCCAATTCCTCTTTATAACTGTGATACTTAAAACAGGTATTACAAGGTACTATAAGACAGTAGAGTATCTGTGTGTATCAAGGAGGACTTCCTTGAAGAAAGAATTTTTTAAAAATTTAATGATTTGCTTATCGGAATATGCATCTTTGGGGTACAGGGTACAGTTCAGTGGTTCTTAGAATTTTCATGGAGTTTTGTAACCATCTTTAGTATCTAATTTTAGAATATTTGCATTAGTCCCCAAAGAGTACTGATGAACTGTCACTCTGCATGCCCTACTCCCCTCTAGCTGCTGCAGCCACTACTGATGTGTTTTGTGTGAAGAGATTTTTTTTTTTTTTTTTTTTGGTACTAGGGATTGAACTCAGGGGCACTAAGCCACTGAGCCACATCTCCATCCCTATTTTGTGTTTTATTTAGAATGGAGTCTTACTGAGTTGCTTAGCACCTCGCTTTTGCTGAGGCTGGCTTTGAACTCTCAATCCTCCTGCCTCAGCCTCCTGAGTCACTGGGATTACAGGTGTGCCCCACCAAGTGATGCTCTTGAGGTGAGATCTGAGGCATAAGTAGAAATAACTTGTCAAACAGAGAGGGGAAGACTATTTCTGGCTGACAGCCTCATGGTCAGCATCTAACAGAGGAAAGGTGCAGACAAGGAATTAACAGGGATCCTACATCACCAGAGCACAGAATATGAGGGTGAGTGTTATGGGCCAGCATGCCATTGAAATCATGGAGCTCCCCTAAAGCACTTTGTCCTCCTAATAGCAAGGAGGCCAGAGGTTTGACACAGAACCTTCCACACAGGTATGCTGAGAAGACATTTCATAAACAAGTAAATTCATTCTTCATGACCTTTTAGAACAT
Source organism: Marmota flaviventris (assembly GCF_047511675.1). Classification (NCBI taxonomy): domain Eukaryota; kingdom Metazoa; phylum Chordata; class Mammalia; order Rodentia; family Sciuridae; genus Marmota; species Marmota flaviventris. The sequence goes on from NC_092499.1 coordinate 148,647,568, forward strand.
CATTAAGGTGCACATGTATGATCCCAGCAACCTGGGAGGCTGAGGAAGGAGGATTCCAAGTTCGAGGCCAGCCTGGGCAACATAATGAGACTCTGTCTGAAAAAAAAAAAAAAATGGGGGAAGACTGGAAGTATAGCTCAGTGGTAAAGCACTCCTGAGTTGGATCCCCAGTATTGACAAAAAAGTCATATAGGATTACTTTTTAAAAATATTTATAATATGATGTCAGAAATATGAGGGACTTACATGCCTGCTCCTACAGTCATGGTGTAATAGTGCTATTCGTTTTCTAGAAATCCGGTTTAGACTTTTATGCTAAACAAATAGCTGAATTGTACTTGGAAGTCAGTTCTAACTTATCTCCTCAGGAAGCCCTAATTCCAAGCTTGTTGGAAATTCTTGTTGATGCTTAACAGAATGGAAGATGGAATTCAGACTAAAGATTTGGGGTGGGTGGAGACTCAGAGCATTTTCTTTCTTATTTGAATTTCTTTCTATTGATTTTTTTTCCTGTTTTTATTTGAAATGTATTTATCCATTTGGTGTTCCAAGATAAGGTTTTGGACCCCTCTCAGGTTGTCAGACCTAGACCCCAAATCTTAGCCATTGCTTTATTGCTGGTTATTCTGTTCCATCTAATGCTCCCCATAACCACTTTGATTATTTTCTGGTATGTTCACTCACTGTTGTTTATGCAAATACATGCTAATGTAAATATGCCATCTTATGTTCTCCCTTGCTTGCAGAAAAGATAGTGTAGTTTTTTAAAAAAATTAATTAATTTTAAAAAATTTGTTCTACTTAAGGGTAGCATAGTGGAGAATAGCAAAATTCTCCACTTACTATTCTATGGAGAATTTTCCCTATTAGGCTATAGAGAGACTCCGATTCATTTTTTATAACAGTTGCATGGTATGATGTGGTTTATTTAACCAGTCTCCAATTGATGGACGCTTGAGATGTTTTACATTTTTTGCCTCTTACAATAATGAATCTCATTCACGCATAATTTTATCCATTAGCAGCTGTATTGGAATGCTCAGAGGCTGGACCACTGAGCACAGGTAGTGGGTTAACCTCTTCAATATATGCTTGAGCACCAGATCATCCTACAAGACAGCTGAGCCATTTTGTTTTCCATCACTCCATTGCTCACAGACTCAATGGCAGAGTGTCTTCTCAAACTTTTTGATGGATGAAGAACAGTATTCTAGGATAGTTTTTTGTATTTTTTTGCATTTCCTTCATTAATCATAAATTTAAGATCCATTGGTATTTCTTGTTTGTGGAATCTCTATTCCAATCCTTTGCCCATTTTTATTGAGTTATTGGTTTTTCATACTCTCAATTTCTGGGAGCTCTTCACCTATTGGGCAGAAATGAATTCCAAATATATTTTCTTAATTGGTCTTTTGACTTTTCTATGGTAGTCTTTACTTCTCTGGAAAGTATAAACGATTATTTTTACACAATAAAACTTCTTTATCACTTCTGGATCTTTAAGCCATATGTAAGACATCTCCACTGCAAGCTTCCAGAGATATTTGTCCATGTTTCCTTCTTACACTTTTATAATTTCATTTTAATATCTAAATTTCAATGTATCTGGAGCTCATTCTTTATTGGATGGCTGTCCATTCAATCAGCTGTTCATTGAATAAGATCAATCTTCATTGGATGGCTGCCCACTCATTCTAGCACCATTTATTAAAAATGTTAACAATATTTACCTCCACTGAAATGAAATGCCTTCTAAATTCTTATATGTCTCTGGGTCTATTTATGGATTTTCTATATATACTTGGTACTATGATTTAAATGTGGTTTGTCTCCTACAAAACTCATTGAAATTTGGTTGCCATTGTTGGGGGATTGAGAGGCATGGTCTTTTAGAGGTGATGAGGTCATTAAGAGGGACAAATGCCTTTCTCACACGAGAGCAAGTTCTCATTTTCATAGGACCAAATTAGGTGCCAATGAGTGGGCTGTTAAAGAACAGCTGCCCCTCCTGGTTTGTCTCTTCCACACATGCCATCATTTGCCCTTCTGCTTTCCATGATGAGTTGAAGCAGCATGGGGCCCTTGCCAGCACCCTGCTCTTCAACTCCCCGACCTCCAGAACTAGGAGCCAAACAATAACAAAACAAAAACCACCACCAACAACAAAAACAACAAACAACAAACAAAACAAACAAACAAACAAAAAAACACCTTCTTTCCTTATAAGTTACCCAGTCTCAAGGATTTTGTTATAGCAACAGAAGGTGGTCTTGGACATTTCACCATTTCCTCACTATTTAATGGTAAAGACTTGATGATATGTTTTTCCTAGAGGGTTAGTTCCCATCTCACTGCACTTTTTTTGTCCAGTTTTCCTGTTCAGTTTTACTTATTTGTTTTTCCCCATATAAACATTACAATCAACTTGCTTTAATGGCAGGTAAAGAAGTAGGTTTCTTCTTCATGATTATGTTACATTTCTCCTGGTTTTTTGGACTCATTCACCCCTTAGTTGCTGTTATGCACACACTGGGGCTCTTGATTTGCTCTTTGGATCCCTTTTTCCCTAGTCAATGCGTTCCTTGAGACTATCTATACCAAGTCCCCCCTCATCTGCCCTTTTATATTAGCATATTCCTGGACAGGTGCAGAGCCTATGAAGATAGACATTGCTCCTGGTGCTCTTGGGATGTTCCCTCTATCACTCTCACACCCTGGAGAGAGGACAGGGCTCCTAGTTTGCCCCTACTTAGTGTGGACTGATTAAATTGAGCACAGCAGACAGCCAACAGCATGTGTAGTAGGGGTGAGGGACTAACCCAGAGACACCACTGGAGTCAAGGCTCAGGGCAGAGAGGAAATTACAAGTTGATCAGCTGCATCTGTTTCTGCATTGGCCACTTTTAGGAAGATAAGTAACATAGTAGCATTCTAATAGGGAGTGCTTTGGACATTTCCTCAGTTAGGGAACCAGTCCTAGGGAAAAGGGAATAGAAAGTGGAGGCTCTGGTTTATTTTCCCTTAGAAGTCATCCATTCATGAGTTTTCTGCCTGCTGGACCACCCACTTCCTCCAGGGAATTGGGAGAAATGAAGCAAATATGCTCCTGGGAAGGTAGGTCCGGGAATCCCAAGACTCCTGTCTAATTCATCAGAAAGATCAGAACAGAGACCTTCACCCTTTCCTTACCAGGACCACAGCAATGTTTATGATAGAGAATGTGAAGTCAAAAACCCTGAATGGTAAAATGTGAAAAGAAAATTATTATGAGCTCCCTGTGGCAAATCTTTTATAGCTGAGTTCTTTCAGCAACTGCTTTTATTTTTCTCTTTTTAGGTAGTCACTTGGTTCTCTAGACAAGGGTGACCTCAGGGATGGTGGCAGCTGAAAATCTAGGCAAGGAATCACTTGATTACAGACATTCCCTGAGTTTTCTTTGGTTTGCTGTTCATAGGCGTTGCCTGGGCAAGCTTATTTTCATAAGCCCGTGCTGGCAGGGTCTGGTTATCTTTGCCTCCCCTTCCCCCGAAACTAGCTCAGTTCTAACACTTGGGAAGGGCTCAATGAATCATTCCTTTAATTGATCTATTGATGACCTCATTTGGGGCAGGTGTTTTCTTTCTTGAATCAGGAGGAAGCCCATCAGCAAACCCATTTAAGAGAATCCATGTGGTCGGTTAGTTGTCGGCTTTGTTCAGAAACTTTTGCTCAAAGACATGTCCTGAGCCTGCAGCTATAAATTAGCTCATGTTCTGGCACAGTCTCAGCTGTCTGTGACATCACCTCCACCTGACAGCCCTGTCTTCTTCTGAAAGATCTTGCCACATTTCTCCACCTTCCCTTAAATCTTGTTTACAGAATCATATAATACTTAACTTCTTCCTGGTCGGCTCAGAAAGTTTGGGCAACCTGCCAAAGTCTGAGCTGCCTGACCAGGCAGAGATGTACAGGCCCCAGGAATGTGGGGCAGGTGCTTTGCTTCACCTGGGGAGACCTGTTGGTTTGTATCATTGAGGGCATCAGAATCATTGCTTGCAGTTTTAGTTTTCTGAAGGACTGAAATATTCACATAGCATCAATGTCCTACCAGCCCTGTGCTCACAGGGAGATGGTGTGTCCATCCTGGAAATGGGAGGATGCTTGAGGGCTGAGCAGGGTGGCCACATGGCTTTCTGTTGCCTTTTGCAGGCAAGAGGATAAAACAGCTGACATCTGTTTAGGGCGTGGGAATCCCACTACACTGGAAGCCTCAGATAAAGTAAACCAAAACATTTCATTAAAATTCATTTCCTTTTCTCACATCTTACTGAAAACAGAAAAATATTTCAACCTTGGCATAACTGCTGAATTATTCATCCGAAAATTAAAAACAAAACAAAATTAAAAAAATAAAAATAAAAATAAAACTCTGCTGTAACATAAATTGGATCCTCCTGCCCTTTGCTCTTTGCTAACTCCTTCCTCTGAAGTGAGGCTGGGGGTTGATCTCCCACTGTGGCCAGTGCCAAGGAAAGCATGTTCCCTCTTGTCATCTCATGGGGGCAATGTGGGTCCCTAGCCCTGAGGACTGCGGGTTGCCATGAACCTATGAATTCTGAGGGAAATGGGGCTCAGGACAGGGAACACCAGAGAGGTGCAGCCACTAGCCCCGGAAGGAGGCCTCTCATGGCTCTCTGAGTTAGGGGCCAGCCAGTAGGAAAGCCAATGACATACCACCATGTGACCCAGTGCCAAGTGGTGCTCCTGGGCAATCCCCCTGCAGCTACCTGTGTCTTCTTCCTGGAGGCTGATGCTGAAAGACAGCAGCAGAGACCTGGAGCTCACTTTATTTGACTCACTTGTGGGCAGGCACTTAGCAGCACAGGGAATGGGGCAGTTAGGGACTGTCCTCTGGATGCCTCCTCTTGGGGTTATTCATTTGGGACTTTTCCATTTGAAGGCTGTCTCTGGTGCTCATCTTAACCAGATGGTATTTGTTTAATAGTTTGGGGGAGGAGACTTTCTTGGCCCCAGACATGGGCTTTTGGGTTTGCTGACATCTCTAGATCTGGCTGCTCTATCAGTTTGTAGCCTTTCTTCTGATCTTCCTCCATACCCCTTAGAGAACCTCCTTTTCTTGTCCCCTCAGATAAACAGAGGCTCTCTTCATGAGCCCTGCATCTGTAGTGACTATATTTTCTGAATCTAAAAGCAAACCATGTGTGCGTGAGAATTCTTGGGGTTTTGAGGGAAGTAGATCTTTGAAATCACAGCTTCTCAGGGAAGCGCATGGTGTGTGTACCTCTGCTCATGTGGCCTTGCAATAATGGGGCTTCCGTTTCGGATATGGTCAGACTAGTGGCATGTGTTTTCATTTTACTTGTTTCCTAGGTTTCTGCCTCATGAAATCTATTTGTTTCAGTCACTGCAAAGTAGTTTGTACATGACAATTAAGTCTTCTTGCACTGATGGCCCAGGTACCTTAGAAGTTCTAGGTAAGCCAGATGACCCAGACACCAACAGCCACCTCCACACATTCTAAAGCGGGGGAGTGCTAAGAACCCACCTCTTGCTTTGATTCTGGCAAAAGGCCCTCCCCCCAGAAAGCGGTCTAACTATTTACTGTAACTATTATCCCCAGGATTATTGTCAATGTCAATAATCCTGGGGATACTCAACTGTGTTTCATTTTGTTGCACAAATAAAGCCTAAGGAGAGGTGAGAGATTCTGGCTTCCCCTAAAATACTCACTCACAGGCTATAGACATTTTTATGAGAAGAGGATTCTTAAAGTGGAGGTGTGGTCCTTGAATACTGTGATCCATACCAGGTGTGTTGACTGTAGTACCAAAAGTGTTTCAGAGAGAGAGAGAGAGAGACCTGGGGCCCCAGGGGGAGAATAGATGGGCAGAGTAGGGTGGGCCTGGAATGGAAAAAGTCAAAATAGAGATGGAGCCAAGAGCTGAGACCAGCTGACCAACCCCTCTCTGGATAGTTGGGACAAGCTTACCTCAAACCTGGTGATGAGTGGAGCTAGGCCACATGAGTTTGTTTCCTAGAGTCACCATAACAAGGTACCCCAGCACAGGCTGGGTAGCTTATTGTTTCACTGTTTGGAGGCCAGAAGTCTGAAATTTAGGAGCTAGTGAGGGAGAATCTTTAGGGAGCTTTGAGAGAGAATCTGTTCCAGGTCTCTCTCTTACCTTCTGGTGATTTGTTGGCAGTAACTGATGGTCCTGAGTCTACACATGCTTAGCCTGTCTATCTGCCGTGGGTGTTCTTGGGGTGTGAATATGTATTTGTGTAGGTGTCCAAATTTCCCTTTTATAAGGACATCAGTCATCTTGGAGAAGGGACCCATCCGATGTGACCTCCTCTTAACTAATTCCATCAGTAACAACCCTATTTCCAAATGATGTCTCACTTACAGATACGAGGGATATGACTTCAACATATAAATTGGGGGGCGGTAAAATTCAACCCATAACACCAGGTCTTTTGGGTGAGGTAAGGCCTGGATCATGCCTCGGCAGTCAATCAGAAATGGGATTTTGGGGGAGGGAGGGGTGAGGAGGGGCCACGGGGGCAGGAAAGATGGTGGAATGAGATGGACATCGTTACCCTAGGTACATGTATGACTGCACATATGGTGCAACGCTACACCATGTACAGCCAGAGAAATGAAAAGCTGTGCTGCAATTGTGTACAATGACTCAAACTGCATTCTGTTGTCATGTATACCTAATTAGAATAAATAAATATTTTTTTAAAAGAAAGAAATGGGGTTTGGGGTGGGAGTAGGGTCCCAGGAAGCAATAAGAAAATTGTGATTCCAGGGGCTGAAAAAATCAAGGAAAGAAGAGGGAGTAGCTGAGGCTCAAATGAAGATGGGTTTCTGGCCCAGAGCTCCTGAATGGTTTGGAGAAGCGGGGCCCATGCAAGGTTGCTCTCCTTGATTCTTCAGCCTCAGTCCTGGAGGTCATTCAGGTTCTTGCGTATTTCCTAAAGTATGCATCTGGAAATGGGGCATTCAAGCTATGAAGGAGTAGCACCCAACATTCATAACCTCAGGGATGCCCCTAATGGGGTTCCCTGATGGCACATTAATGGAAATGGTGGTAAGGCCAGTGTGCCTCAGTAAGACTGAGAAGATAAATTAGCAGTCATGGAAAATGAGCCTCACCTAGGCTGTTTGGCACTGTGGCATAAACTGTTTTTCCCCCCAATCTCTAGTCTCTTTTTCTTCTACAGTAATAAATTTCCTGATTTTTAGCCAGGCATATAGTCCTGACTAAAATAAATTAAAACTACATTTTCAGCCTCTCTTGCAACTATGTGATCATGTGACTAAATTCTGGCCAATGAGAAATAAATAGAAGTTCCTGGGGGAATTTCTGCCCTTGGGAACATTCTGCTTCAAGGAAACCTTCCTTTTTACTTCGTCCTTTCTCTCCTCCTGTCCTCTTTCCATAACTCTCTATTATTGAGCATTTAATATAAATCAGATACTTTTCTACACACTTTAAGAATTTTACTTTAAGAATATCACTGTTTCTCAAAAACTCAGAAGTATTCTTTTTAAATTTTATGTATTTTTTTGATACTTGGGACTGAACCCAGGGGTGCTCTACCACTGAGTCACATCCATAGCCCTTTTTATTTATTTTGTGACAGGGTCTCACTAAGTTTCTGAGCGCCTCCCTAAGTTGCCCATATTGGCCTTGAACTTGTGATCCTCCTGCCTCAGCCTCCCAAGTCACCCGGGATTAAAGGCATGCACCACCATGCCTCAATTTAAGTAAGTACTCTTATTTTATTTTATTTTTCTGTTTTACAGATGAGGAGACTGAAGTACACATGGCACGTGTTCTTATTTCTGTTTGATTTTTGGTTGGGGTTTGTTTTTCCTTCCTCGGTCTGGTAGATGCAAATATCCAAACTGACCCAGGAGCTGAATTATTTAGAGAGTGATGACACATTCAGAATTTAGCTCAGTGGCTCTTCAGGTTGCCAACTAGAAAGCAGCTTTGCTGGCTGCCACTTTTGATCCAGGGCCAGACCCTGAGGGTGACACATCACTGAACTGCAAGGAGCCGGGAGGATCATGGGTCCCTGTAGCAGAGACTGCTCTCCAAAGCTATTTGTCCTTCTTCTGTGGCACAAAGCTAGACTATATTCTTCAGCCTCCCTTGGAGCTTCTAATAATTTCTAGCCAATGGAATGGGATGGAATTTGCATAGAAATGATGGGTGCCTCTTTTAGAGATGGTCCTTTATAATCCACACCCCCTCCCCTGTCTCTGCCCATCATCTGGCTACATGCACAGGATTCTGAGGATTTAGAAAACAGAAGATGGTAGAAATCTGTTTTCCTGGTTCTTTGACTAGATTTCATTAAATGCTTATTTAACTAAGATTTATTCTAGTAATCTTACAATCGGCTGGAACTTCATGAAGGAAAAATGCCTGCTGATGAGGAACACATACATTGGACAGTTGAATAACCATGGGAAACAACTTTTCTTATATTAAGACATTAAAATTTACAGGCTTGTTTGTCACCACAGATAGCATTGACCTGAACGGTCCTCAAGACCATTATGCAATAAGCTAGCCATACTAATCCTGAAGAGCCCACACTGGGACTTCTAGATGACGAAAAACAAATCTCACTTCTTGCATTTTCTCTCTATAACTTCTATAATTCCTACTTGTTACTTGATATTTCCATCTATCTACAGATGAGTATAATCTCAAAAGAGAAAATGATAGTTACCTTGATCCCTCTTGCTGCTTCCCTAACTTTGTTTTTTGTATCTGTTTTGTTCGAGTGGCATCTAACTTTGACCTTTGGGTTTCCAACAAATTTTAATTTTGCCAGCTTTGACCCTCAGAGTCTCCAAAATGCCATTTACACCAAGAATGCTGTTTGATGCTTCTAGCCCAGGTTATTTCAGGTAACCAGCCCTTCTACCTTAAAGGGCTGGGCACCCTGATGCAAATATCCACACTAACCTGACAGATGACTCAATTAGTGGACAACTTATATTCAGCATTTATTATAGCAGGCTTTCAGGTTAAGATCCTCCCAGCTGACTATTTAAAAAACTTTGTCTGTACAAATTCTTAAAAAAAAAAAAACAAAAAACAAGAACAACTAACTTCAGAGTCGGCTCTTTCATTAAGACTCAAATATATTCCATATAGTCAAAAGCAGGTCCTGCAAATAGCAAGATGACTATGACACCTGGTCATGAACCAGGTATTGCTTCCTCCAGGTCTGTAAAATCTCATCCTTCCTTTAGCCTTCCATGAATAAACCACAACTCTTGATAAATCTTGCCTTTTCAGCAAGTTGGAATAAATGCTCATACTCTAGAAATCTCCCAGGATCTAGACAGCATGGAACACTGGGTGGGCTAGGAGATCAGCCATTGGAATGGTGGAAAGAGAGCAAGCTGGAAACTAGACAGACCCAATTTTCAATCCCAACTCTACTAAAATGCTCAGGTTTTTCATTTGCAAAATGAGGCATATTCGTACCTTGTGCAAACTAGATGTATCGAATATGGTTATTTTGGGAAGTGACTGAAGTTCTCTTGCCTTGCAAAATTTTGCATGGCTTGATGTTGTTTTGTCCTCTTCTTATTCTACTTCTGGGGCCATTGACTCTAGTTAGAATCCCAATCCTGCCACTGAAGGAGGTATATGACTTGTTCAATTAATTTAATCTCTTTATACTGTTTTCTAGTTTTTAAAAGGGGGATACTAATAGTACTGCTGTGAGGCTCCAGTGATTTAAAGTATGTTTGGCATGTAGAGCAGAGTTAAGTGCAGAGAAATATCCAATAAACTATTCTTATCCTATGAAGGGATTACTTGCCACATCTTGTCTCTCTTTATGGACTGAAAACTCCTTGGATCCTAAAACCTCTGCTCTACGCTTTACCAACTGCAAACATCCATTTGCTATTAGTCTTAGTCCTTGGGATGTTCAGTCCATTTGTATGGACTTCCTGGCCAATTTGCTCATGCCAGGCAGGGTAGGGTATGACCAGTTTCTAAGAGGATAAACCTTTTGACATTCACTTAGCTTCTGAAACCCAGGGGCCATCTCTAAGTAGATGGAGTCCTGTAGTTGTCTGTGCCTGAAGCCCTGGTCCATCTGTTACCAGAAAGAAATCTTACTGCTAAATAATCACTCATCCATGCAGAATCTAGATCTACTGTGTGGGATGTTTTTAATCATTTCCTGATGAGTTACTTACCAGTCCAAACAGATGTGCATCTAGGGGGCTGGTTATCCTCTTTGGTGTTCTCTCTCATGTTCCTCCTCCAGCATCTTCTCAATCTCTCTCTCTTTTTCTTTCTCTCAGCCCTGACTCCTCACTACTCCACATTCACCAGCGTTTCTCAGTTTGAGGCCTGCTGGATCCATCAAGTTTTCCTCTTTCAGAAATTGGAAATCGGAGAGAGGTGGCTTCAGATGCCCAAGGATGGGAAACCTACCTGTCGCACAATTTTTCTTTGGCTGCTATCAACCTCTCATTTTGCAGGCTCTGATCCCAGGCTCAGCCTCTTCTAGCTGAAGCCAACCTCCTAGGAGAAGGATGCAAGGAGGAAACCATCCTGCCTGGAGTGCAGATAAAACCACCATCAGAGTCTCCTGTAATGTCACTGTTCTTCAGCCCCATGGCTCACAGCACTCACCTTCATGTCCAGGATGAGGTCTGCACTCCATGGATCTTAGATCTCCTTCTTCCCCTTCTTCCACCCCTGCCTGGAGCTTTCCTTCACCCAGCTGATTCCCAGAGAGACCATCCTGGGGCCTGTTTCCAAGTTGTCACAAGAAAGGTTTTTCTTAGTCCCCAGAATGGTGGGATGCAAACCATTGATTACCCCATGGACTGTTTGAGCAGGACCAAGTTTTGACATCCCAGAGGAAGGGCCTATCCTTGCACTAGGAGGCTCAGGTAGAGAGATGACCCAGCTTGGGGTCTTCTCTGTGTGAGCAAGACCATCATGGGGGATCTACATTCACAGGTGTGTCTATCTCCATGTATGTCCCAGCATATGCACCATCAGGAACCTGAATTTCTCTCCTCTTTCCCCTGTGTGAAGACTCACCAATGAATCCCACCTTAGGAAGGACACGGAACATTGGATTGAGCTTTCCCATCGCCTGAGAGCAAAAGGCTACATCCTCATAATGTTTTTTTCAGTGTGATAATTAGACTTTTTCTTTTTTACAATCTCAGATAACCTGGAGATAGATAGATATATTTATCTAACTCCGGGTTTTGTTATCTTTGAGGACTACTTGATATGTAATTAAGTTAAAAAAAAAAAAAGGCTTAACTGATAGCTAACCAGCCATTGCAAATCAACAGAGACATGTTATCCTTTTTAGATCCACTGGGGGAGCAAAGGCACAAGGAATTAGGAAAAAATTCTACAAACGGCACTGACACATATCATTAAATACAAATGTGAGCAGCCTTGATTACAAGTGTTGTTGTCCTCTCTTAGCAGGCGCACACCCCGAACTTTCATTAACCCCAGGGAGCTGAATAGCAGCTTGTCCAACCGAGGTGCCTGGTGCCGTGCATTTTGTCAAAGCCTGCCTTAATGAAAAAGGCAGGGCCACCTACCATGAACTTCTCTCTGTGACTTCATTCTTCAGCCGTGCTCAAGTGTAAATAAACTTGTTTACCAGGATCAGAATGGCCATGTTAATGAAGTCTTATTTGTGTCACCACAATGACAAGTAATCTGTGCAAAGTTGAATTCAGGAGAGTGGAGGAAACCAGAGAAATTGTATTTTTGTTCTGAAGTTTCTGTACAGATGTCTTTGGGCCAAAGTTAGTACAGTCAATATTCGCCTTTTCTTTTGATTGTGTGTCCATGGTAGAGAAAAACCTTGTTACTGTGCCTAATGTGGTAAACAAAATTATACTGTACGCCATGAGAAGAAAAGTGAAATAAGAAGCATTGATGAATGTACCAAGGGGTGTAACCTCAGTGGTTAGTGTGTGGTTTTTATGAAATGAATGCATGAATATGCGGACCCTAATTATTACTTTCAATTGACAAAGTATGGTGAATATAGAGAACACTGCAGTACAGCTTTGGCTGAGTCTCAAAGCAACTTTAGAAGTAAATATAGAAATTCTTGTGTACGTTGTATTATATGAAAAGATCATTTTAAAAAAATTGAGACTATTTGTTCATACCTTATTGAGTGGATCTGCAGGATGATCAATTTTGTTTGTTTGTGTTGTTCTTTAGTAGGGATCAACAAACTATTGTTTGTTGTGGGCCCAATGAGGCCCACTGTGGCCCACTGCTTACTTTTATAAATAAAGTTTTATTGTAAAAAGACGCATTCATTGTTTGTGGCTGCTTCATCTATAATGGCAGAGTTGAATAGTTTTGACAGAGGACATATGATCCATGAGGCCTAAAATATTTATTATGTGTTCTTTTTACAGAAAAAGCTCACCAGCCTATGTTCTATTGGAAAGAGTTATTTCAAAGAAGGTTCACGTACTGTCGGTGAATTGATGCCCAGATGGAGTCGGGAAAGAAAAAGTCACATGCCAAGATAATGGGAAGGAAGAAACAGAATAGAACATAGGCAGGGAAAATTGGGCCCTTCCATCAGAGATGGGTTCCAATGTGAACAGGGCGAGGAGAAAGTTATGTGGGTTGTGATTCCATTCTTTAATAAGTAGTCTATGTGGAGTAAATATCTAAATGGAAATGCTGGGTACAAAGAGAAATTACCATGTAGGTTTTTATGGAGGTATTAAACATTTTATCAACTCATGGGATCTCTGACTCACAAATAAATCATGTCAGGGTCAGAACCTCAGTAGAGCACAACATCTCACTGGAAGCTCCGCCATGGGAGGGAAGGTTCCTAACTTTCTCTGGTCCTCTGGTGGAGGTATTTAAAGCAGCTGTGTTCTCTGACTTTTAAGGCTTTGCAAGAAGGCCATCCCTGCATTTGTGCTGTAGCTGCAAATTGTGAGAAAAGAAACATGGAGCATCATTTTTTTTCCCTCAGGCCAAAGGGACCTATTGCCTAATAGGGTTCATTATATTAAGCCAGTGCCTACCTGTTTAATAATTCTGTGTCTGGATTCAGGAGCCCAGTGGATCATAAAGTGGGTGCCAACCAGGAATTTTACTGGAGATGGGTCTTTGAATTCCAAAGGTGAGGTTGTGAGGTTGCTCTGGGTAGACGCTAAATGATGTGACTATTAATACAGCAAGGACTCGTTAGCTCAGAGAGCCCAAATGAGTGGGCCCTCTTAGTCACACAGAAAGTGACTTGTAGTTCAAAACTTTTACTGTTGCTTTCTCTTTTCTGCTCTCTTGGTGAGAAGAGGGCTGCGTACACAGTCTAGACGTAATAGGGCTGTGTGCTCATCAACAATAGTGATAGTGGCTAACTTTTACCTCAGGCTCTGCCCTGAGTGCTTTCCATGAGCTAACCCTCTCTGTGCACACAATAGTACTGTGAGGAGTTCCTAGCAACATCCCCGTGTCATAAATGAGGAAACTGAGGCATAGAGAGGGTAAGGAACTTGGGGAAATCTAGGCAGTGTGGCTCCAGAGTTCATGCTTGAAAAGATTAAAAAACAAACAAACAAAAAACTCAGAACAACAACAACAACAAACAAGTGAAGATCTCAGGTAAATAGAATTGGATTAATTATAATCCTTGTCCATAACACACTTTCTCATGCCTAGGTCCTCTTTTACTTACAGTTAATGAAGTTACAAATCATTTACCACATACACACATGCACACGTAACAATCCTTGACTCCCACAGAAGCAGACATGGAGACAGGGTTTTGAGTGTAGGTGGTTTATTTGGAAGGTGATGGAAACAGCAAAAGAGTGGGGAAGTGAGACAAGGAAAAAGAAGGCAGACAGTAAAAGAAACATTCCAGAGCCACAGCCACAGAGGGTAACTGGAGTTTAACCCGTGGGAAACACATGCTTTAGAAGTGCCGGGTACATCCCAGGGGTGAGAGAATGGGAGTCTTTATACACCAACGCCAGTCACTTGTGGTTGATGCATTCTCAAGAACAGAGATGCAGATCCGGGTAGTTGGGAGTTTTCAAGGAAACATGAGAAAACTGTCCAAAGCACTGGTTCTCAATCCTTTGTTTTTCATCATTGCCAACCTTAAGGATCTTTTAAAAACATTTTCCTAATTGCCTCCCCACCACAGTTTCTATACTGTGGCCCCTTGAAAAGCCACAAACAATCTGATGCCTGTATACATCAGGCCCCACAGCATCCTGCCCATGTCTCCTATCCCTGTTCATTGAGGTGACTCAGTGCTGGAGTGGTGAATCCATAGGAACAGAAAGATAAAGGGACCACTTCACTTCATTCTTTTAGGATAAGGAGTCGGGGGTGGGGGCAGGGGAGCAAGAGATAGAAAAGGCAACCAGATTTGAAGCAAATGATTAGCAATAATCATCACTACAGCAGAAAGGAGGCTACAATTTTCATTATTTTCAGAAGACTGTTCAGTTTCAGTGTCCCCAAAAGGAGCCCTGGCACAAAGCAATTAGACCTGCCTTGGTATTTCTTTGCTGTTGAAATCAGATCGTAGAGAGGATGTGAACAGCCCTCTCTCTGCCTGAGTCCCACCACAATCTCACACCAATGTCAAGCTAACTTCTCATGTTCCCAAATCGAAAAGTAGTTGAACAGATGGTGGCTGACACCTTTCTCAGGAATCCTGGAAACCCACCAGTCTACCCACTGAGGCACGAAAAAAAAGAAAAAGAAGAAGAAGAAAAGGGATCTGAAAACGTGGTGTAGAAAAGAAAAAAAAAAAAAAAAAGAGGAAATGGGATGAGCCCAAGAGAAGCCCATTCTGCCTGGTGGGATGGAGCAGCATTCTCTCTGTGTTTTCACATGCCAGGAGATTGGGATGGGGGCTGGGCACCTGCAATCTTCAAGGTGAGAGATGCCACTGCAGTCAGGAAGTGGAGACCAAACAGCATCCTGACCAAACCCAGTCACTCAGAAAACTTCTCCAGAGATTCCAGAGATGAGGTGGAGCAAAGCATTCCAAATTTTTATGCTTGCCTTAAAATAACAGAATTTCTTCCAGGTTCTAAATGGAAGCTTAAGTTGTGAAAACTAGATCATAAAAAGAAAAAAAAAGTGAAGAGAAGAAAAGGAAAATCAATGCAATATGGTACCTTCTTTTTCCTTGAGAAAGCAAAACTTACAAATCTGTATCATCTTTAGCACTGAAGATCAAGCAAGCACTTTTTTTTCCTGCTGTTTTCTTTTTTTTTTTTTGTAATCTTTTATTTATCTATTTTATTATTTTTTCTTTTTATTTTATTTTTTTACTTTTTATTGTTGGTTGTTCAAAACATTACATAGTTCTTGATATATCATATTTCACACTTTGATTCAAGTGGGTTATGAACTCCCATTTTTACTCCATATACAGATTGCAGAATCACATCAGTTACACATCCATTGATTTACATATTGCCATACTAGTGTCTGTTGTGTTCTGCTGCCTTTCCTATCCTCTACTATCCCCCCTCCCCTCCCCTCCCCTCCCCTCTTCTCTCTCTACCCCCTCTACTGACATTCATTTGTCCCCCTTGTATTATTTTTCCCTTTCCCCTCACTTCCTCTTGTATGTACTTTTGTATAACCCTGAGGGTCTCCTTCCATTTCCATGCAATTTCCCTTCTCTCTCCCTTTCCTTCCCACCTCTCATCCCTGTTTAATGTTAATCTTCTTCTCATGCTCTTCCTCCCTACTCTGTTCTTAGTTACTCTCCTTATATCAAAGAAGACATTTGGCATTTGTTTTTTAGGGATTGGCTAGCTTCACTTAGCATAATCTGCTCTAATGCCATCCATTTCCCTGCAAATTCTATGATTTTGTCATTTTTTTAATGCAGAGTAATACTCCATTGTGTATAAATGCCACATTTTTTTTTATCCATTCGTCTATTGAAGGGCATCTAGGTTGCTTCCACAGTCTTGCTATTGTGAATTGTGCTGCTATGAACATCGATGTAGCAGTGTCCCTGTAGCACGCTCTTTTTAGGTCTTTAGGGAATAGACCGAGAAGGGGAATAGCTGGGTCAAATGGTGGCTCCATTCCCAGCTTTCCAAGAAATCTCCATACTGCTTTCCAAATTGGCTGCACCAATTTGCAGTCCCACCAGCAATGTACAAGTGTACCCTTTTCCCCACATCCTCGCCAGCACTTGTTGTTGTTTGACTTCATAATGGCTGCCAATCTTACTGGAGTGAGATGGTATCTTAGGGTGGTTTTGATTTGCATTTCTCTGACTGCTAGAGATGGTGAGCATTTTTTCATGTACTTGTTGATTGATTGTATGTCCTCCTCTGAGAAGTGTCTGTTCAGGTCCTTGGCCCATTTGTTGATTGGGTTGTTTGTTATCTTATTGTCTAATTTTTTGAGTTCTTTGTGTACTCTGGATATTAGGGCTCTATCTGAAGTGTGAGGAGTAAAGATTTGTTCCCAGGATGTAGGCTCCCTATTTACCTCTCTTATTGTTTCTTTTGCTGAGAAAAAACTTTTTAGTTTGAGTAAGTCCCATTTGTTGATTCTAGTTATTAACTTTTGTGCTATGGGTGTCCTATTGAGGAATTTGGAGCCCGACCCCACAGTATGTAGATCGTAGCCAACTTTTTCTTCTATCAGACGCCGTGTCTCTGATTTGATATCAAGCTCCTTGATCCATTTTGAGTTAACTTTTGTGCATGGCGAGAGAAAGGGATTCAGTTTCATTTTGTTGCATATGGATTTCCAATTTTCCCAGCACCATTTGTTGAAGATGCTATCCTTCCTCCATTGCATGTTTTTAGCCCCTTTATCAAATATAAGATAATTGTAGTTTTGTGGATTGGTTTCTGTGTCCTCTATTCTGTACCATTGGTCCACCCGCCTGTTTTGGTACCAGTACCATGCTGTTTTTGTTACTATTGCTCTGTAGTATAGTTTAAAGTCTGGTATCGCTATACCGCCTGATTCACACTTCCTGCTTAGCATTGTTTTTGCTATTCTGGGTCTTTTATTTTTCCATATGAATTTCATGATTGCTTTCTCTATTTCTACAAGAAATGCCATTGGGATTTTGATTGGCATTGCATTAAACCTATAGAGAACTTTTGGTAATATCGCCATTTTGATGATGTTAGTTCTGCCTATCCATGAACAGGGTATATTTTTCCATCTTCTAGATCTTCTTCTATTTCTCCCTTTAGGGTTCTGTAGTTTTCATTGTATAAGTCTTTCACCTCTTTTGTTAGGTTGATTCCCAAGTATTTTATTTTTTTTGAGGATATTGTGAATGGAGTGGTTGTCCTCATTTCCATTTCAGAGGATTTGTCGCTGATATACAGGAATGCCTTTGATTTATGCGTGTTGATTTTATATCCTGCCACTTTGCTGAATTCATTTATTAGCTCTAATAGTTTCTTTGTAGACCCTTTTGTGTCTGCTAGGTATAGAATCATGTCAAATGCAAATAGTGATAATTTAAGTTCTTCTTTTCCTATTTTTATGCCTTTAATTTCTTTCGTCTGTCTAATTGCTCTGGCCAGTGTTTCGAGAACTATGTTGAACAGAAGCGGTGAGAGAGGGCATCCCTGTCTTGTTCCAGATTTTAGAGGGAATGCCTTCAATTTTTCTCCATTCAGAATGATGCTAGCCTGAGGCTTAGCATAGATTGCTTTTACAATATTGAGGTATGTTCCTGTTATCCCTAGTTTTTCCAGAGTTTTGAACATAAAGGGATGCTGTACTTTGTCGAATGCTTTTTCCGCATCTATCGAGATGATCATATGGTTCTTATTTTTAAGTCTATTGATGTGGTGAATAACATTTATTGATTTCCGTATATTGAACCAGCCTTGCATCCCAGGGATGAATCCTACTTGATCATGGTGCACAATTTTTTTGATATGTTTTTGTATCTGGTTTGCCAGAATTTTATTGAGGATTTTTGCATCTAGGTTCATTAGAGATATTGGTCTGTAGTTTTCTTTCTTTGAAGTGTCTTTGTCTGGTTTAGGTATCAGGGTGATGTTGGCCTCGTAGAATGAATTTGGAAGTTCTCCCTCTTTTTCTATTTCCTGAAGTAGCTTGAAAAGTATTGGTATTAGTTCCTCTTTAAAGGTTTTGTAAAACTCTGCTGTATACCCATCCGGTCCTGGGCTTTTCTTAGTTGGTAGTCTTTTGATGGTTTCTTCTATTTCCTCAATTGATATTGGTCTGTTTAGGTTGTCTATATCTTCCTGACTCAATCTGGGCAGATCATATGACTTAAGAAATTTATCTATGCCTTCACTATCTTCTAATTTATTGGAGTATAAGGATTCAAAATAATTTTTGATTATCTTCTGTATTTCTGAAGTGTCTGTTGTGATATTGCCTTTTTCATCCCGTATGCTAGTAATTTGAGTTCTCTCTCTTCTTCTCTTTGCTAGCATGGCTAAGGGTCTGTCGATTTTGTTTATTTTTTCAAAGAACCAACTTTTAGTTTTGTCAATTTTTTCAATTGTTTCTTTTGTTTCAATTTCATTAATTTCAGCTCTGATTTTAATTATTTCTTGCCTTCTACTTCTTTTGCTGTTGTTTTGCTCTTCTTTTTCTAGGATTTTGAGATGAAGTATGAGATCATTTATTTGTTGGTTTTTTCTTTTTAAAAAAAGAAATGAACTCCAAGCAATGAATTTTCCTCTTAGAACTGCTTTCAATGTGTCCCATAGATTCCAATATGTTGTGTCTGTGTTTTCATTTATCTCTAAGAATTTTTTAATTTCCTCCTTGATGTCTTCTATAACCCATTGATCATTCAGTAACCTATTGTTCATTCTCCAAGTGATGTATGCTTTTTCCTTCCTTCTTTTATCGTTGATTTTCAGTTTCATTCCATTATGATCAGATAAGATGCATGGTATTATCTCTACTCCTTTATATTGTCTAAGAGTTGCCCTGTGACATAATATATGATCTATTTTAGAGAAGGATCCATGTGCTGCTGAGAAAAAAGTGTAACTGCTTGATGTTGGGTGGTATATTCTATATATGTCAATTAAGTCTAGGTTATTAATTGTGTTATTGAGTTCTATAGTTTCCTTATTCAACTTTTGTTTGGAAGATCTGTCCATTGGTGAGAGAGGTGTGTTGAAGTCTCCCATGATTATTGTATGGTGGTCTATTAGACTCTTGAACTTGAGAAGAGTTTGTTTGATGAACACAGCTGCACCATTGTTTGGGGCATATATATTTATGATTGTTATGTCTTGTTGGTGTATGGTTCCCTTGAGCAGTATGTAGTGTCCCTCTTTATCCCTTTTGATTAACTTGGGCTTGAAATCTATTTTATTTGATATGAGTATGGACACTCCTGCTTGTTTCCGAAGTCCATATGAGTGATATGATTTTTCCCAACCTTTCACCTTCAGCCTATGTATGTCTTTTCCTATCAAATGCATCTCCTGTAGGCAGCATATTGTTGGGTCTTGTTTTGTGATCCATTCTACTAGCCTGTGTCTCTTAATTGGTGAGTTTAAGCCATTAACATTTAGGGTTGTTATTGAGATATGGGTTGTTCTTCCAGCCATATTTGTTTATTTATGTTACTAAACATGGTTTGTTTTCCTCTTTGATTATTTTCCCCCCTTTACTGTCCTACCTCCCACTGTTGGTTTTCATTGTTATTTTCCATTTCCTCTTCCTGTAATGTTTTGCCAAGGATGTTTTGAAGAGATGGTTTTCTAGCTGCAAATTCTTTTAACTTTTGTTTATCGTGGAAGGTTTTAATTTCATCTTCCATCCTGAAGCTTAATTTCGCTGGATACACAATTCTTGGTTGGAACCCATTTTCTTTCAGTGTTTGAAATATGTTATTCCAGGATCTTCTAGCTTTCAGAGTCTGTGTTGAAAGATCAGCTGTTATCCTGATTGGCTTACCCCTAAATGTAATCTGCTTCCTTTCTCTTGTAGCTTTTAAAATTCTCTCCTTATTCTGTATGTTGGGCATCTTCATTATAATGTGTCTAGGTGTGGATTTCTTATGATTTTGCACATTCGGCGTCCTGTAGGCTTCTAGGATTTGGGATTCTGTCTCATTCTTCAAGTCTGAGAAGTTTTCTCCTATTATTTCATTGAATAGATGCTCATTCCTTTGGTTTGAAACTCTATCCCTTCCTGTATCCCAATGACTCTTAAATTTGGTCTCTTGATGTTATCCCATATTTCTTGGATGTTCTGCTCATGGTTTCTTAACAGTCTTGCTGAGCTGTCTATGTTCTTTTCAATTTGAAATACTTTATCTTCATTGTCTGATGTTCTATCTTCTAAGTGTTCTACTCTGCTGGTAGTATTCTCCATTGAGTTTTTAAGTTGGTTTATTGCTTCCTGCATTTCTAGGATTTCTGTTTGTTTGTTTTTTATAACCTCTATCTCCCTGTATAGTTGATCTTTTGCTTCTTGGATTTGTTTATGTAATTGATTGTTGAAGTGATCTTTCATTGTCTGATTTTGCTGTCTGATGTCTTCCTTGAGACTCCAGATCATCTGAAGCATGTATATCCTGAATTCTTTATCTGACATTCCATCTGCTGCTGATATTACCTCTTCTAACTTTGAGTTGACCTGCATTGCTTGTGGTCCTTTCTTTCCTTGTCTCTTCATACTGTTTGCGTTTCTTTCTGCTTGGTGAAACTGTTGTGCTATTGAATTTTCCCCCTATATATTTATATTGGTCTTGTATAGTTGCAAAGTCTCCCTCGCAGGCGCGGGTGGCGGCTCTGCCCCTTTGCGGGCCGCTAGGCTTGTTCTGTCGGTGGTCGCAGTTCTGCCTACTTTGCAGGCGCAGGCAGTGGCACTGCCCCTCAGCAGGCCGCTGCGCCTGTTCTGCCGGTGGGTCGCAGGCCCGCCTACCTTGCAGGCGTGGTTGGCAGCTCTGCCCCTCCGCGGGCCACTGGGCCTTTTCTGTCAGTGGTCACAGTTCCGCCTACCTTGCAGGCACGGGGGGAGGGGGGCGGCTCTGCCCCTCAGCAGGCTGCTGGGCCTGTTCTGTGGGTGGTCACCCTGCTGTTTTCTTGATAGAGTAAGAAAAAGAAATCTGAGCAAATAATGTCTTTAAGTTAGAAAGAAAAATCTCAGCTTTCATTGGAAAGAAATACCTTAGTTAGGTATTTCCCCCACACACACTCCTCCTCGTCCTCCTCCTCCTCCAACTCCTTCTTTTTTTCTTCTTCTCCTCCTTCTCCTTCTCCTTCTCCTCCTCCTCCTCCTCCTCCTCCTCCTCCTCCTCCTCCTCCTTCTTCGTACCAGGAATTGAACCCAGGGGCACTTAACCACTGAGCCACTTCCCCAGCCTGTTTCTGTATTTTTATTTAGAAACAGGGTCTTGCTAAGTTGCTTATGGCCTCAATAAGTTGCTGAGGCTGGCTTTGAACTGTTGATCCTCCTGCCTCAGCCTCCAGAGTGGCTGGGATTATAGATGTGTACCACTGCATTGGGCAGTGTCCCTGCTTTTGTGCCAAATAATTTCAGAATTTTAAAAAATAAATGAAGAGTCTATATTTTCTCCAAGGTACGTTTTTGGCACCTTTGTCAAATATAAGATAACTGTAATTATGTGGGTTAGTCTCTGTGTCCTCTATTCTGTACCATTGGTCTGCAAGTCTATTTTGGTGCCAATATCATACTGTTTTTACTGAAGTATAGTTTAAGGTCTGGTATAGTGATGCCACCTGCTTTACTTTTCTTGATAAGGATTGCTTTAACTATTCTGGATCTCTTATTTTTCCAGATGAATTTCATGACTGCTTTTTTCTATTTCTATGAGGAATGTCATTGGGATTTTGATCAGAATTGCATTAAATCTGTAGAGTGCTTTTGGTAGTATGGTCATTTTGACAATATTAATTCTGCCCATCAAGAGCAAGATAGATCTTTCCATCTTCGAAGGTCTTCTTTAATTTCTTTGTGTGTGTGTGTTCTGTAGTTTTCATTGTAGAGATCTTTCACCTCTTTTGTTAAGTTGATTCTCAAGTATTTTATTTTATTTCTGATGCTATTTTAAATGGGGTAGTTTTCCTCATTTTCTTTTCAGAGGATTTGTCACTGATATGCAGAAATGTCTTTGATATATGGGTGTTGATTTTAAAGGCATCAAAAATGTACATTGGAGAAAAGATAGCCTCTTCAACAAATGGTGCTGGGAAAACTGGAAATCTATATGTATATATTACATTTGTCCTGGTGGCAAACTCATCTTTCAATCCCAGTGGAAATATTTTGACTGACTACTAAAAAATTACTAGAAGTTATGCTCATTTAAAGTTCTGATTTTTCAATTTTTGCAAATTCAAGGCATTAGAACCATAGAAACTGTTAAGGAAACCAGAGAGAATCGTAGAATGCAGGATATAGTATTGTATTAGGATCAGATAGACTTTTCAAGAGCATCACATCAAATCAATCCCTTCAATTTGCTGTAGCAGAAACTGCACTGGAAAAGTTGAGCAGTTTACTCAAGGTACTGGTCAGCAACTGTGCCAGTCAACTCTCTATCACTATAATAAATATCAGATAATCAATTTATAAAGAGAAAAGATTTGGGCTCACAGTTTTGGAGATTTCAGTTCATGGTCGATTGACTTCATTGCTTTTGGACTTGGTGTGAGGTTATGGCAGGAGCACCCAGTGGAGTAAAACCACTCACTTCATGGATAGGAAACAAAAAAGAGAAAAGAAGAAACTCTGGTCCCATAACCCCTTTGAGGGCACACTCCTAGTGACCTAAAGATGAGGCCCTACCTTTTAACGTTACCACCACTTCCTCATATTGACACAGTGGTGACCAACCCTTAATAAACCAGTCTTTCTGGGACATTCAAAATACAAACTATAGCGGTGGCAGACAGGTAGACAAAACTCAGGTGTCCTGAGTCAAGCAGACCTACTTATCCCTCATTATACAAAATGAGAAAATGACCCACAGGTTCACTGAAAAGCCTTCTAAGTGAAAACCATATGGAAATTATAGAACAGAGGCTACATGATATGGAAGATGGCTTGAGCAGAGTCCGTGGAGAGTAAATAGAATGATGTGGAGGCAGTGTTTGGAAAGATCATAGCTGAGAATTCAATCATGAACCATTCTATGATGTATTCAACAATGAATTCTAAACAGAGTAAATAAAAGAAATACAAACCTAGATATAGCATAGTGAAACATCAACACACTGCAAATATGTAGAAAACAATCAAAGAACTAGAGTAACAGACCAACAGCCGATTTATCAACTGTAACAATGGACATCATAAGACTGTGGATTGATAGCTTTACGAAGAAGAAAAGCAGGTGATGACCAAGGATTCTATATTCAGAAATAGCATTCTTAAAGAATAGAGACAATATAGGACTCATTTTCCTCCAAAGCTTCTATGAATGAGGGGAACCAGGTGTCATACCTGAGGTCAGCTGAGCCAACATTTCTTTCCAGCTTTAAGGAGCAGGTGGGAGCAGGGAAGGGCAAATCACAAAGAACAAGAGGCTCTATCCTCAGCTCTCACATAAGGGTAGTAATCATAGCGACAAAGAAGATTAACAGTTCCAAGTAGTTGTTTTTAAGAATAATAGCAAAAACAAATATACTTTCAGAAAGAGAAACTATGAGGTCACCATTAGCAGGCTCTCATTAAAAGATATTCTGGTCAGGCAGGGTGGTGTGCACCTGTGATCTCAATACTTGGGAGGCAGAAGGAGGAGCAACAAAGTTCAAGGCCAATATGGGCAACTAAGCAAGACTCAGTCTCAAAATAAAATAAATAAAAAGGGATGGGGATATAGCTCATTGATAGAGCATCCCTGGGTTTGAATCCCTAGTTACTGGAAGGAAAAAAAAAAGGATGTTCTAGAGGCAGAAACAAATTTAAGAAAGAATGAAAATAAAGAAAACAGAAAATACGTAGCTGATTCTAAATAAACATTGACTGTATAAAGTAATAATAATTTCTCCTGATGCTTACAGAAAAGAAAAAATTCAGTGCTAGCAATAGCTTTTTTCTTGCTTTGAATCACCACATAATTAAAAAAAAACAGCAATTAAAACAAAATTTAGGGGCTGGGGCTCAGTGATAGATGCAGTGCATGAGGCAGTGGGTTTGAGCCTCAGCACCACATAAAAATAAAATAAAGGTATTGTGTCCATCTACAGATATATATATATATATATATATATATATATATATATATATATATATATATATATATATATTAAAAATTGATAAGAAGACATCTCCAAAACCCTCAAGTGGATGTGTGGACAAATTGCCAATAACCACAAGACCTTCAAGATATTGGAGTCTGTGTAAGGAGAAGAAAAAGGAAGCAACAGTAGCAATCAACACATGGAGTTCAGCAGAATCCCAGCAGGAAGTTACTGAAAAGCTGGGAAAACAGTAGGGAAGAGAAGGTGACAGCTGAAGGGGCTGATCCAGGTTCATGAACTCTAATAACTGACCTTCCAGGGCTCTCTTCTAGGACTTGGCTCTACAGTGAGGGGAGAGTACTGGGAGCAAAATTAAAACTGAACAGGATAAGGGAAAAGTAGAAGAGATAGAAGGTCTATCCTAACAGAGGAGAAGGGACCAGAGACAGGAAATGTCAGGAAGTAAGCTATAATGTTTTTGATGCTATGGAAAAGGAAGTGTTACAGTTTAGACATGAGGTGTCTCCAAAACCTTATGTGTGAGACACTGCAAGAATGTTCAGAGGTAAAATGACTAGATTATGAGAGATGTGATCTGATCAATGGATTAATCCACTGATATGAATTAACTGGGTGGTAACCGTAGGAAGGTAAGGTGTGGATGGAAGAGGTTATTGGAGGTGTGACTTTGGGTTTTATATTTTGTTGCTGGTGAGCAGAGCTCTCTCTGTTTCTTGGTTGCCATGTTCTAAGCTGCTTTCCTCTTCCATGCCCTTCTACCATGATGTTCTGCTCACCTTGGGTTCAGAGCTATGGAGTCGGCCATCTATTTATTGAGACCTCTGAAATAGTGAGCCAAAATAAACTTTGGTCCTCTATGTTGTTTTTGCCAAGTGTTTTGATCAGAGTGAAAAACAAAGAAACAAACAACAACAAAAAAATCAAACATGACTAAAATCGGAAGTTATGTGATAGTAGGAAATTTTCCTTAAACTTACCTCATTCTAAAATATAGGTAAATGAATTCCACGTAGAGCACAGTAACAGAAAAATAAGAAGGTCAAATTCTGTACCAAGTTAGAATTTAAGAAAAAAAAAAAACAAAATAAGGAGCAAACACAATAAAACACATGAAAAAAGTATGCCTACACAATAGACTAAAAATGAAATCTACTATTCTGAAACAAGCTAAAAAACATTAAAAAATGGTGAAATATGTGAGAATACAGCAAACACTTCTCAGAAGATGATGTACAATTAATCAACAAATATATGAAAAAACATTCATCATCACTAGCAATTAGAGAAATGCAAATCAAAACTACTCTAAGATTTCATCTCACTCCAGTCAAAATGGCAGCTATTATGAAGACAAACAACAATTAGTGTTGGCGAGGATGTGGGGAAAAAGGCACACTCATACATTGCTGGTGGGGCTGAAAATAGGTGCAACCAATATAGAAAGCAGTATGGAGATTCCTGGAAAACTTGGAATGAAACTATCATTTGACCTAGCTATCCTACTCCTTGGTTTTTAAAATCAGCATCCTACAATGGTGCAGCCATGTCAATGTTTATAGCAGCTCAATTCACAATAGCTAAACTGTGGAACCAACCTAGATGCCCTTCAGTAGATGAATGGATAAAGAAAATGTGGCATATATTCACAATGGAATATTACTCAGCATTAAAAGAGAATAAAATCATGACATTTGCAGGTAAATGGATGGAGTTGGAGAATATTATGCTAACTGAAGAAAGCCAATCCCACAAAAACAAATGCTGAATGTTTTCTCTGATATGAGGATGGTGATCCATAATGGGGATGAAGGGGGCAGCATGGGAGGGATGGAGGACAAAGAGGAGGGAATGGAAGGGAGGGGGTATGTGGGTAGGAAAGACAGTGGAATGAGATGGACATCATTACTCTAAGAACATGTATGAAGACTCTAATGGTGTGACTCTACTTTGTGTACAACCAGAGACATGAAAAATTGTGCTCTATATGTGTACTATGAATTGAAATGCATTCTGCTGTCCTATATAACAAATTAAAATAAATTTTAAAAATTAAAAACACGAAATAGCAGAAAGAGAAATAGATTTTAAAAAGAAAGTTCAGAAGAAGAAGAGGAGGAGAGAAAAGGGTTAATAAGGATTTAGGAGAAAGTGACAAATGTTTAAAACAGCAGAAGAGCTGAGTGTGGTGGCACAGGCCTATGATCCCAGCTGCTAGAGAGGCTGAGGCAGGGGGATCTCAAGTTCAAGGACAGCCTGGAAACTTTGGGAGACCCTGTCATAAGGGTTGGGAATGTGGCTCAGTAGTAGACTGTTCTGGATTCAATCCCCAATAATACACACATACACAATAGGAGAGGAAAGTAAATATGAATAACATGAGACCCGAAGAAGCAAACCAATCAAAGAATCAAAACAAATCCTTAAGACTGAATGCAAGGAAACATGTCTAAAATATCTGTAAAGGACTTAAAAGTGCATGTCAAAGAGGAACCCATGTCCACATGAATATCATCCCAATGTTATTAACACCTAGAGGTATTCTACTATAATTACTGAATGTTAAAGAAAAATTTTTACAGTTTAAACATTACTTGAACTTTCAGAAAAAAGAGAATAGAGCTTGTAAGAAAAAAGGGGTTAGGTTATCATCAAACTTTTTAACAGCAGTACTTAATATTAGAAAAACAAATGCAGTCACATATTTAAGAAAATGTGGACACAGGATTTTCTATCCTGTAAAACTGAATTTCAAGCATAAAAACCAACAATTTTCAGCATGTAAAATCTCAGGCAATATCGTTCTCATGAGTTCTTTCTGAGAAATATACTAGAAGACAAGCTTTGGATACCAAAATGACTCTCACTGATGTGAGGGCAGCTGGTGAAGATTAAATTTATAGTAGTGGGACTAAGTCTAAATGATGACTGAGAGGCTGAGTACAGAGCACAATAGCTGTATGCTCTAACTGTGTATACAACAGCTATGAAAAAACAGAAGACAGGAAAGACATTTGTGAAAAGACTCATTTTGATATTTTAAATATCTCATTGATTTTGATTAAAGTTTTAGTATTTTTATTCCAAGTCTGTTGTGTGTTTTGTTTGGGATAAAACAAGTTACTAATTATGGGACAATCTAATGATACCATCACCTATGTTTTTAGAACCAGAATTCGTGGCATAGAAAAAAAAAGAATTATAGGCATAAAATAGAAATTAAAAAATTTTGGTAGTTTTGAATTAGTCTGGAAGTATCGATATTGACTCAAGATCTATTTTCTCTTTAAATATGTATTTGTGTATATGTATACAAGACATTTGTATTTGTGTTCTAATTCATTAGAAGTAGAAAAAACCAGAAGGGTGTGTGTGTGTGTGTGTGTGTGTGTGTGTGTGTATGTTTGTGTGTGTTTAGCTTCACTGAAAAGAAATAATGACCAATCTGGAGAAATGAGCATTCTCATAGCTAAAATGATTTATGTACGAGTATTACACATTCACATACCATTTCTCACTAAAAGAAGTTCTTGAAGGAATGACTGATTCCAGGTTTTGTGCCAGAAATGGAAGATGAGCCTGAAACATCCTGTCATATCAGAAATCAAAGACACTATTAAGGCCTTCTAGTGCCATGTCAAAAGGACCCAGGAACCACCTGAAGAGGATTTCATGGGCCAAAGTTGGGACCGCTTGCTCTGCAGTAGAGAATGTTTGAATTCATGAGTTCATAATAATATTTTACAAATAAAAAAGAACTGGTTACCCTTTTAGGATAATAGGGAACTAATTCATTTCCTTCAAAACTGTGGAATAAGAGAAGAGTCCAACATTTATCTTGTGTTTCCTATATGAACTGTATATTGCTGGGCAACCAGGCAACAGATAGAGAAGTATCTCCTTATAATAGTATTACAGGGACTGGGGTTGTGGCTCAGTGGTAGAGCACTTGCCTAGCATGTGTGAGGCACTGGGTTCGATTCTCAGCACCACATATAAATAAATAAATAAATGTCCATCAACAACTAATAAAATATTTAAAAAAAATAGTATTACAGCTATTAAATAATAACAATAAAATATAGAAAATTGCCATTTCACATCCCCAATAGATTTAGGCACTGCTATAGTTTGTATCTGAAATGTCCCCCCGCCCAGAGGCCCATGTGATAAAGGGTCAGTCCTCAGTTTTGCACTGTTGGAAGGTGGTGTAACCTTTAAGAGGTGGGGTCTAATGGAAGGTTTTAGGTCATTGGGGTGTGCCCTTGAAAAGTATTGTGGGATATTGGTCTCTTGTTCTCTCTCTTTTGCATCCCCAGAGTGAAGTAAGCAGTTTGCTGTATCATACACTCCTCAGCATGATGTGCTGCCTCACCACAGCCCAAAAGTAATGTGGCCAACTGACCACGGACCAAAACCTCCAAAATTGTGAGCCAAAGCAAACCTTTTCTCTTTTTAAGTTGATTATCTCAGGTATTTACTGCAGTAACAAGAAACTAATGCAAGTTCTAAGCATCAGCAACTGTGAATATCAACAAGAGTGACTGCTGGAACTGCATGCAGTGATGTATGCCTGTAATTCCAGCTACTCAGGAGGCTGAGGCAGGAGGATTATGAGTGTGAGGTGACATAGTGAGACCTCATCTCAAAACATAAAAAGAGAGAGAGGAGAAGAAAAGGAAAGAAAAGAAGTGACAACTGAGCATTATGTGTCTCCCATAGTCTTGCCAAACTCTAAATATAGTCTGATAAAAGGCTCAAACCTGAATCTGCTCCAGCTTCCTGACCAGTTGACCAATTTTCTGGAAATACAGATGGCCAAAAAATATGCTGTGCCATCAGACACAATCAGCAAAATATAAAGCTATAGGAAACTAAACTATTTATCTCACAGCTAGGGTTCTTTATGAGATAAACCAAGAGGAGAAAAGTATGGAAAGAGAACTTACAGATTAAAAAAGACGTAAGAAGTGTCAGAATTCTTAAAGGGACACAGCAATGTGATGCACATAGTGTCTACATATACATGTTTGGTTGATAGAGATTGAGAGGGGAAAGTGGAATTAAAGGGTTTGAAGTTCTTGAATTGTTTTGAAAGAGGGTAAAGGTGCTGATTAACTTTAAATATATGTTATTGTCATCTATGTACTATATACATACAAAAAAACACCATTCAGGTCGGAAACCTGAATTATCTCAGGTATTTTATAGTAGTAACCAAAAACTAGTACACAAACATCGGGCACCCACAAGCACCTTGGTGTGCATATATAACTCAGGTTTCTGATAAAATTAAATAATAAACACCTACTCTATGAAACTTATACAAAAATATGCGTATTGCAATTTATAAAATAACTGAAACAATAGAAATAGATTTATAATTCTCAGTGTAGTAGAGGAGGCATGGAATAGGCATGTTATGGGTCTCATTTTATCTCTCAATAAAGATGCATTGAAGTCCTAGAACCTAGTGCCTACAAGCGAATCTTTATTTGAAAGTAAGGTCTTAGTGGATATAATCAACTTAAGATGAGGTCATGCTGAATTACGATGGGCCCTAATCTAATATGGTCAGTGTCCTTATAAGAGGAAAAGAGACTCAGGCATGAGGGAAGGTATCTGTGGAATGACAAAGGCAGAGACTGGAGTGATGCAGCTGTAACTCAAGGAATATCAAGGATGAAGGCCACCACCAGAAGCTAGGAAGAGGCAAGGAAAGTGTTTCTCCACAACCTCAGACTATGACCATGCTGATCCCTTAATTTCATAATCAAAGTCTCTTAAACTATGAGAGAATAAATAGCTGTTGTTTTGAAGACACCCAGGTTGTGGTACTTTCTTCCAGCAGCGTGATGGTTAATTTTATGTATCAACTTGACTGGGCCATGAGGTACCCAGATATTTGATTAGACATTCTTTCTGGATGCGTTTAACATTTGAATCAGTAAATCTAGTAAAGCAAACTGCCCTACCCAATATGAGTGAGCCTCATCAATCCAGCTAAGGCCTGAATAGAATAAAAAGATCAGTAAAAAAGAATTCTTTCTTACTACCTGTATATCTTTGAGCTGAGGTGTGGGTTTTCTTCTAATTTTATACTCAGACTGGAACTTATACCAACCACTTCCTGGGTTTAGAGTAAATTGCAGATCTTGAACTTCTCAGCCTTCATCATTACCTGAGCCCACTGCTATAGTAAATCAATCAATCTATCTATTTATTATCTATCTATCTATCTATCTATCTATCTCATATATCTATCCATCCATCCATCCATCCATGGACAGACATATGGAAATGAATACCAGACAGAACTATTGGAAGGCAGAAAATATGATGTCAAATTAACCCAAATATATCATAAAATGTAAATGGGTTCTCCAGTTAAATAACAAAGATAGACTAATTTTTTAAAAATTTTCAATTGTATGCTGGTTTAAGTAAAAAACATCTAAAATAAAAGGCCACAAAATTGAAATTAAAAGGATGAAGAAATGAAAAATTAAAAAAAGAAACTGATGTGGCCTTATTAATAACAGATAATGTATATTTTAAGGCCAAAAGTTTTATGAAAGATAAAGTGATCACTTTACAATAATAAAAGATTAAATTCACCAGGAACATATAATAATCTAAAATGTATGTGCATCTAGTATTATATCCTCAAATATATAAATTAAAAATCAACAAGATTATAAAGAGAAAAAGACAAATCCTCAATCAATATAGGATAATTTTCACAAAATGGATAAGTAAGTTAAGTAAACCTAAAACTATAAAAACATAGGAGAATACACTCATAACCTAGGAGTGGTACAGTTCTTTAAAAAAAGATTATTTTACTCATGATGTAAAATAATTGATAAATTAGATTTCATCAGAATTTGAAACTGCCCTTAAAAAGATACCATTAAGAAAGTAAACAGGTAAAACACCAAGTGGGAGAAAATATTTGCTAATAAAGAACTCAGATCCAGCCAGGTATGGTGGAGCATGCCTGTAATCCCAGCGGCTCTTGAGGCTGAGGCAGAAGGATGGAGAGTTCAAAGCCAGCCTCAGCAACAGCAAAGCACTAAGCAACTCAGTGAGACCCTGCTGGGGATGTGGCTCAGTGGTCAAGTGCCCCTGAGTTCAATCCCTGGTTTACCCCCCAACACACACACTCACAAAAAAAAAAAAAAAAAAAAAAAAAAAAAAAAAAAAAAAAAAAAAACTCAGATCCAGAATATATAGAGTCCTATAAATTGAATAATAAATAGACAAATGAATTTTAATGGGCAAAATATGTGAACAAGTATTTCACAAAAGCAGATAAATAAACAAAGAGCAGATATGCACAAACCACAATGCATTATCAATAGATACCAAACAGAGAAGTTAAAAAATGAAGAAGATCAAGACTAACAGGGGTTCAAGAGGCTGTTTTTGGTGGGAATATAACACAGGTTTCTGATAAAATTAAATAATAAAAACCTACTCTATGAAACTTGTACAAGAATGTTTATGGCAACTTTATTTATGATTGTCTTAAACTGGAAATAACCCATATGTCCAATAGGAGACTGGATAAACAAATTGTGGTTCATTCATATATTTGAGATTGGAATAATACTACATACAGTGATAAAGAATGAAGTATTGATACACACAAACCTTGAGTTTATCTTAAAAACATTGAGCTAAAAAGGAGCAAAAGATGTATGATTCTGTTTATATGAATAAGATAAAATGAATCCATCATGTTGGAAGTCAGGATAGTGGTTTTGACTGGAAAGAGCAAAAAATGGAGTTTTTGTAGCTCAGAAAAAAATTTATATCTTGATCTGAGTCCCAGTTACACAATGAACTGAATACCCAAGACTTATATATTTTAGTGATGTTGAAAATTTTAACATCCAGAATATGAAGGTCACCTCTGCAGTTTGTCTGTCAATCTTTAATGAAATGTTAATCCAAACCTTACAGCATTTCATTAAAAGCATAAATATGTAAAAGCCTCTGCTAAGATTTTTTTTTTTTGCACAAATGACCAAAATTCACATATTTTTATGGGTATTTGTTCTTTTGATAAGTAAAAATAGCAGAAATAATAAGTAGTAAAATTAAAGACAAACATTGAAGACAAACTAAAATGCATTAAATTTTATTAGCAAATTCTGATAGAAGAACTTATTATTGAAGATTTAAAAACACAAGAATTAGAAAACTGCAATAGGGGCTACTTACTATATAGTTGCGAGCACAATGGGTTTATTTTAAAAACATGTATCAGTTTATGGTGTTTACTAAAATTTGTTTCAAATTTTGTTTGGAAGCTATTAAAGGAAATATGTACCGAAGATATAGTCTCAATATTACATGGTTTTATTAAAGATGATGTTTTGTGGGAAAACTATGCAAATGTGAGCACAGCAGGGATGGCTACTTTAACTGAAACTTTTTATAAAAGGTCTAAGGTTGGAATTCAGAGAAAAATTCTACAAATGAAGGCCACTCCCTATTATTCAGAAACAAAGCATTGCACACATAGGAAAGTTGGAAGCCAATAATACACAAAATGATACCAAAAAAATTATGGTGTGATTAATTTAATGCAAATAAGGTATTTCAAATATGAGTCTTTCTTTTTTTTTTAAAGAGAGAGAGAGAATTTTTTAAAATTTATTTTTTAGTTTTCGGCGGACACAACATCTTTGTTTGTATGTGGTGCTGAGGATCGAACCCTGGGCCGCACGCATGCCAGGCGAGAGCGCCACCGCTTGAGCCACATCCCCAGCCCATGAGTCTATCTTTATATGATGTGGTAATGCCAAATGGTGACCTCAAGAAACAAATGTTGTCTTTTTTGACTGGCCTTTCCTGGGATGACCAGTAATGTTCAATATTACAGATATGTAACAGGTAAAATTTAAAAAAGAAAAGAAATTTTGTTTGTAACTTCAAGAAAAAGTGCTGCTTTGGATAATTAACTAGAAATTAACTGCTTTGGAAGGAAATGTGCTGCAGAGATAATTGTAAAACAGATGTTTTTAAATGTTTCCAACATGTTGTTGTGCCTTTTGATTTTGTAAGAAAAAAATACTATACATTCTCTTTAAACATATGTGTATATTTAACATCTTAGAAACAAAATTTCTATCTACCAAATGAAATATGTAATTGAGTTTTGAGCCCACCAATTATTAAAAATGTAAAACTGCATTCTTATTTAATAGGTATAGAGTTTTAGTTTTGCAAGATGAAGGAGTTCTGGAGATTGGTTGTATAACAAAATGAATATACTTAACCCTATTGAACTTTATAGTTAAAAATTGTTGAGATGGTAACTTTTATATTTTATTTTATCACAATTAAAATAATAAAATATTACAATGCCTTGTAAATTAATTTCAGTAATAATTGAAAATTTTCAAAGGAGATGGAGAATTACTATCTGAATCTCATTTTTAAAAGTTTTGATCAGTTGATGGAGGGACTAAAACATAAAAGTCATAACGCACTTTGGCAAGCATCCCTGCCTGCCATTTGGAATCAGTCATCTTTTAAAATTATCTCATACCTGAATTCATTTATTTTTCAGTGCTGGGGATTGAATCCAGAGCCTCTCACATGCTAGGCAAACACTCTACTGAGCTATACCTCAGCCCCTGAGTAGTTATTAAAACCAAGTCTTCAAGTAAACTAAGCTTAGAAGCAGGCTTTCACATTACAGTATTAGAGTGGTAAATCAATTTTAAAAAGTGAAACATTTTCAATCACATTACTCTAAAATATTAATAATGAAATATTTAGGGATAAAGAAGTTTTAGTATTATTAATAAAAATAAAATTAGTTTTAAATAGATGAATTTCCTTTGTTGCTCATACTTTTGAAAGTTAGTTGAGTGTCTCTCATCTGAAATCATAGGACCAGAAATGTTTTAGATTTTGAAGAGAGAGAGAGAGAGAGAGAGAGAGAGAGAGAGAGAGAGAGAGAGAGATTTGGGGGAGGGGACCCAAGTTGAAACAGGAAGTTTATCTGTGTTTCACATACACCTCATACACATAGCATGAAGGTAATGTTGTAGGATATTTTAATCAATCTTGCTCTCTCCTTCTTATCCCCCATGGTGTGTGCACTTGACCTCATTCCTCCCCATGTCTTCTCACAGCACTTTCAGGAACAAGTAGATTTCTGCCCAAACAAAGCAAAATTGTCTCATTCTCTCATTGGATTCAGATGAAAACTATTCATAAAATCAGGTACAACTCCAAATGAAGGAACTGGAGAAGAACCAAGCTGGTGTGTAAGGAATTGCACATGAGATGGTGCACATATTTATACTGTGTCCAAACACCATCATCCCACCACATCAAGCTGAAGGTGTCTCCATTATCTGGACAATTGGGCATGTGTTATTGGGAAAAATGATTTTTATTCTTTTTTTTAAATTTTTTTAAAGGGTTTTTTTAATCTTATTTTTTTTTTTGGTGGGGTTCTTTTTTTTTGTCTTTTTTGGAACTGGGGGTCGAACCCAGGGCTTTGCGAATGCAAGGCAGACGCTTTGCCACTGAGCTACATCCCAGCCCATGATTTTTATTCTTGTTTCTAGCTCGGCACTAGTAGGTTGGTACTGTGATAAATATGTGAACACTTTGTCTGAAAAACATTTTTCAGTGCCAAGTGTAGTGGTGCAAGCCTATAATCCCAACTACTCTAGAGGCTGAGGCAGGAGGATTACAAGTTCAAGGGCAGCCTGAGAAACTCGGCCAGACTCTAACTTAACTTAAGGGCTGGGATTGTAGCTCAGTGGTAAAGCACCTGTGAGTTCAATCCCCAGTACCACCAAAAAAAGGGGGGGAGAGAGAGAGAGAGAAAAGCATGAAACCGTTTCGTGGTATGGAATTTACCACATGTGGTATCATGTTCAGGATCAAAAGTTTGGGATTTGGAACATTTTTAATTTTCAGGTTAGGGGGGCTCAACAAGTATTATAGCGGGATGTGATGTAAATTTGTATGTTCTGCTCCTCTGCCCCACGTAGGTCAGATTAATGCACCAGACACAGTTGACACCCATGAGTCCTGGGACCTGGGTGGACATTTCCTAGTGATCTGACAGCTCACTCCAGCAAGCATTTGCCTCTCTCTGCCTGAGGGTCTTCTGTGGCTGCAGCTGGGTATCCAGCCAACTCAGGTGCACGTTGAAAGTGCTGCAAGTGTCATTACCCCGATACCAGCACTCTCCACCCCACCAGGGGCAGAGGTTAATGCTAAGCACCTAGTCCCTCACTCCAGGTAGCACACCTCTGCCATGTGTTCTGGGTGGTCACTCAGAGCCTCCCCAGCAGGACTGAGCTCCCTCTGGCCACAGCAGAAAGTCAGTCATTGGTCATTGGTATGCCGCTTAGTGATACCCGCCCCCCCAGTCTCTCATTCCTACTCGCTGCTTTCACTTCTCAAATGAACTCCTTGCATCCGAACTCTGTCTCAAGGGTCAGCTTTGGGGGTGAACTAGGACAGAGTTAGATTTCCATGTCATATGTTTTTACAGCCCTAGGTACCTCTTCTTCATAGCAAGAGATGATTTGAAATAATGTAATTTGTAATTCATCTTTTCACGTCTGTCATTCTAATAGATTCTAAACTCCCTGAAAGCAGTTTTGCTGCTCACTAAATTCACAGGTTCCAGGACTCTGCCCGATATCTAGCAAATGCTCACTAGTTACCTTAGCAATGAAAAGATGAAAGGCTGGGCGTGGTGGTACATGTCTGCAGTCCCAGATGGTCAGGAGGCAGGAGGATTCCTTGAGCCCAAGAGTTCAAGGCCAGCATGGCCAACATAGTGAGAATCTGTTTCCAAGAAAAAAGAAAAAAAGAAAGAAAGAAGGAAGGGGGAAAAAAAAGATGGAGAAATTACTTGGGCCCCAGTCTGCATCTGATTTCATCTACTTTTTCCCTGTATGATTTGGGGCAAGTGACAACTGAACTTTTTTGGGGGGCAGATGTACTGGGGATTGAATTCAGGGGCACTCGACCACTGAGCCACATCCCAAGTCTTATTTTATATTTTATTTAGAGACAGGGTCTCACTGAGTTGCTTAGCGCCTCACTATTACTGAGACTCTCCACGATCCTTCTGCCTCAGCCTCCTGAGCCACTGGGATTACAGGCATTGTATGTACCACTGCACCTGGCCAACATGACATTTTATTATTATTATTATTATTATTATTATTATAATCAGTTATATTATTATATTCTATAATATTATTATATTCTAATCAGTTATACATGACAGCAGAATGCTCTTTGATTCATTGTACACAAATGGAGCACAATTTTCACTTATCTGCTTGTGCATGAAGTAAAGTCACTCCATTCGTGCAATCATACATGTACCTAGGGTAATGATGTCTTTCTTATTCCACCATCTTTCCTAACCCTTTACCTCCTCTCCCTCCCCCTTCATCATCTGAAGTTCTTCCACTTATCCCATGCCCACACCCATATGGATTAGCATTCACTTATCAGAGAAAACATTTGGCCCCTGTTTTTTTGGGATTGGCTTACTTCACTAAGCATATTTTCCAACTCCATCCATTTACCTATAAATGCCATGATTTTATTCTCTTTTAATGCTGAGTAATATTCCATTGTGTATATGTACCACAGTTTCTTTATCCATTCATCTATTGAAGGGCTTCTAGGTTGCTTCCACAGTTTAGCTTTTGTGAATTGAGCTGCTATAATATTGATATGGCTGCATTACTGTAGTATGCTGTTTTTAAGTCTTTAGGATATAGACCAAGGAGTGGGATAGCTGGGTAAAATGGTGGTTCCATTCCAAGTTTTCTAAGAAATCTTCATACTGCTTTCCAGATTGGTTGCACCAATTTGCAGTCCCATTAGCAATGTATGAGTGTGCTTTTCCCCCACATCCTCATCAACACCTATTGGTGCTTGTGTTTTTGATAGCTACCCTTCTGACTGGAGTGAGATGAAATCTTAGAGTACTTTTGATTTGCATTTCTCTAATTACTAGAGATGTTGAACATTTTTTCATATATCAGTCAACATGAATTTCTAAAGCCCCAATTTCTTCTATGTAAAATGAACCTAATAAAGTTGACCCCCATCCAGGGTTAATAGATGATGAAATTAAGTGAGGTCTGAACAAATTTAGTAGATAGTGAGCACTCAGTGGCAACCATTGTCACCATCCTTAGGTCTAAAACAAACCTGCACCATGAGGGAACCCAAGGAGAAAATGGACAGTGCCCAGAGGTCAGAGACTCAGGAGAGACAGACAACAGGAGGCAGATACACTCCAGAGGTGCTAACACCTATTCAGGGTTGGTTTCTCCCTACTCCTTGCTCCTTTGGTGGGACTTGACATTGAAGTGTTCTTGGATAAATTGGAAACCTTGGTTAACATTAAAAGGAATTTCACTGTGAGTGCTCTCCTCTGATTGGGAGCCAGAGTCTCCATCTCAGGTGACAGTGCAGAACAGGGGTTGGGTACGAGAGTCAGAGGGAACACTCACCCCCATACAGAACGTGGGAAGCTTGCCCATTTTCCAATCCCTGGGGTGCTCTTGAATGTGGGAAGAAACTCAGTGGCTTCTCCCTCAGCTCCGGGCACATTTAATGGCAGGAAAGCAGCACCCTTAGAATTTGTCCAGTGAACATTCTCAAGCTTGACTGTTTGAGAAGTGACCAAAGGTCCATGACATCTAATAATCTGCCAATTTGTTCAGGCACCAGCTTGAATTGCATCAGATTGGTGAGAGGAACAAATCATCACGCAGTTTGTGACCAAACAGTTAGAACAGCCTGCATCCACTAGGTGCAGATTTGTAATGTTGTATCAATAGTTGATTGTGTGGTGACTCCCATTAAGGGTCTGTAGGGATCTTTGACTCAGTTCAGTAAGACTTTATTGCATGTTCACATTTATTTATGTCATTATCCTATAATAGTACATATATACATTTATGTTTATTTGTGTATATTATATTGTTAACATTTTATTAGCTATTTGTTTTGGCCAACTTTTTCCTTTTTATGACCAAAAGAATTGACAAAAACAATTATAGGTGAGGAAATATTTGGGGGCTCAGTGTTTCAGAGGTCTCAGTCCATAAAAGGCTGATCCATTGCTCTTGGCCCATGGTGAGGCAGAATTCTTGTGAAAAAGTGTGGTGAAGGAAAGCAGGTTGGAATATGGCTACCAGGAAGCAGAGAGAGATTACTCCACTCAAAAGGACGAAGCATAAACCCCAAAGGCATGACCTCAGTGGCCCACCTCCTCTAGCCCCACCCTACCTGTTTACAGTCACCCCCAGTTAATCCTTTCCAGTGGATTAATGCACTGATTAGGTTAAGGTTCTAATAACCCAACCATTTCACTTCCAAACTTTCTTGCATTGTCATGAGCTTTTGGGAGACACCTCATAAACTAAACCACAACAGTATTATATTTATTTTATTATACATTATGTTGTTAAAACAGTTTGCCACAACAGGAATTAGGGAATTTCTAGAGATCTTACACAATCCTTATGGAAAGCAAGGTTTTATTCTTCATTTAAAATTAGCTAGGCTGACTTCAACAGGAAGAGTTAGGTTCCTTGTGTAACTGGACAGTTCTGATTACACCTTCTCTCCCTGTTTGACTTGTAAGTGCCTCTCATGGCAGAAATGCTCACCATTAGTTTTGTCTCTACCCTCTTTCTGATTGATGGTACTACAGAGGCAGGGTGAGATAGTTCTTCTGTTTTTCTTGCTTTCCCAGCATTCCTGCCTCCTTTAATAAAGAGAACCATGAGTTTTCTTTTAGGGAATCAAATCTCTTACATTTTCTTAGGCCCAGCCAATGAAGGCCAAAAAAGAGGTCAGTGAGAGAACCAACCTGAGAATAAAGCCAAAATTGCTGAGATCAGGATAAGGCCAAATTCAGATTATGTCATTAATCTCCTGGAACAAGCTATGCCTGAAGCTGGACCTTTCCCTGTCAGTTTTGAGAGCAAACTGCACCTTTTTTTTCTTAAACCAATTGAGGTTGTATTTCTTTCACAAAAACAGAATTCTGACATGCCTGAGCTTTAAAGGGCTCCACGTGGGTTGGGATTTAAGCAGATAATAATCAAGAGACTGAAAGGTAGCTACTGACCACTGACACTTATATCTATGTGTGTAATCAGTTTCATGTCGCTGCCTTCTACAACCACTACAAGGACACAGGAAGAGCCGAAAAAGTTCATATTGAGGAGTCAATTGTAGCTCCCCTCCCAGGAAGACCTTTTAGCTCACTAGTCATACTGCTCTTTCATCCCAAGCTACTTACTCATAATCAAAAGGGCACATGCTTTGATCAGGTGCTTCTTGGCTTTGCCACACACCAGTTATGGCATAGTAGGTAATTTACTTAACTCGAATCTGAATTCTCTGTACACATATTTTATCTACATCCTAGATTTCCTAAGAATTCAAATGCATATATAAAGAGCCTTAAATAGTTTATAGAACCCACACCCAAAAAGAGGCAGCTGATTGTACTGCTAACCAGACTTTTAGCCCTTTCTAAGTACCAGGCTCTGGGCTAAGGGTTTTTACAGATGTTTTCTTCATTTAATCCTCAAAACAACCTGGGGGGTGTGCCCTACTGTGTTCCCCATAGACCAGATTGTGTCCTAAGTCACCTTCACATGTCACCTTCCTAACAGCACAATGAGTTTAAGGAGTGTGGGCCAGGCTGTGCAGCTCTGTCCCCCAAGCCAATGCTCCATTGCTGGCATGTTGCCCCTCTGAATAGTGGCATTTCTTGAGATGTGGTGGTACTGTGTGATATTCCTTGGGCCCCACCTGCCTCAAGGGGTAAACAGAGATCAGAATCCAGGCAACTGAATGGAATTAAATCAAGATTTGGGGAGTGTTCACAGTGGGGAAAATTTCCATATGAAGCATAGAGTAAGAATATACTCCAATTGTCCAGAATGTCTGGGAAGGAAGGGACAAGGCAGTAGTTGCACTGCCATATTCCAGACCTTCCCTAGGGACTTTTGCAGATTCTAGGTTGGGGATTGGGCTCTAGGATGTCAAGAAAAATCCAAGTAGGGCAGCTGCCATTGGAAGGGACAGTGTTGATTCTCACTGAAACTGGTTCTTGGGAATAGCAGAAGAATTGTCAAGGAGAGTAAGCCAGTCCTCCAGGAACTTAAGACACAGTGTCATGAGGGGCCAAAGGCTCTTGGGGAGCAGGACATGGGATCAATAGGAAAGCTCAGCTTCAGAATGGGCAGCTTCACTCCAGTGATTTAACTGGTTCACAACTGTAGAGTCGGTTGTAACCAGCAGACAATGATCAGAAAATGAGAATCTACAAGATATCCTTACTGTAATTTTCCACAGAAATATACTATGTATTCAGCTAAGTAAATTCCTGGAAACCTCTTCACCACCCCACCAAAAAAGAACAAACAAACAACCCTGGTAGATCAGCTTTTTAAAAAATTATTTCATGAAAAAGAAAAAAAAATCTTTAATTTTAGTCAAATTTTTCTTTTTTTAAAAAAGGGTACTGTTTAACATCTAAGGTAAGCACAAAACTGTCACTCCGGTAACTCTTTCAAAAGTTGTCTATAATTGTGTGACTTGGAAAATTAATTTCTTTCCAGATGAAGAAACATGAAGCAGGTCTTTCCAGTGAAAATTATTGGTACCCTCCTCAGGAGGCAGATGGAACAATGAGAAGGAGCGGAGGAGCTTGTAGGATGTGCCAACAAAAGGGTTGCCTGCAATTTGCCTAAAATAGAAAATAAAGAGCTAGCAACAGCTTCCATGCCTGGCAGGGCCCACTTTGGAATGACTTGATGGAGCAACAAGTACCCCTTCAGGATGCTACCCTACAGCTTCTTAGAGACGTGCAAGAGCCCG
This sequence comes from Marmota flaviventris, assembly GCF_047511675.1. NCBI lineage: Eukaryota > Metazoa > Chordata > Mammalia > Rodentia > Sciuridae > Marmota > Marmota flaviventris. The sequence goes on from NC_092499.1 coordinate 148,688,750, forward strand.
GAGGCGCAGTGAAAGCCAAAGCTAATGTCAGAGGCGGGCTCAGGTCCCACCTCGGGGGCAAGTTCACCAATTACACTGGCCTCTGCTTAGCTGTTACTGTGTTTGCTTTGTTCATCTGAGGACTCCCAATCAGTTACTGTTTTAGTCCTTTTTAAAAAGATTCCTGGAGAATGAAACACATGACTTGAGCTTTACTTGGAGGAGTCACTGGAGAGGTAATGCATTTTTAACCATGAAGCAAGCCCTGGCGTTGGGAAGAATCCGGGTTCAAATCCCAGCTTTACCATTTACTGTCAGGGTGGCTTTAGACATTCTGAGTTCCAGATTACATGGTGATGATTCTTATCTTGCTAGTGTGGGGTGAGAATCAACGATAAGATTGTGCAAGGACCAGCCTGCGGTAGGTTAGCGCTTAGAAACCTTCGCTCCCATCCTTGGGCCACTGGAAGGCAGGTGGCTGCTTCCCACCACTGGGCTCACCTGAGAAGCCAGAAAAGCAAGGAAGAAGGAAAGAGGAGATTAAACGAGAAGGAAGAGAGGAAAGGGGCGGGGGGGGGGGGGAGACGACAGTAAACCTTCAACCACACAGTACCTCATTAACACACCCCAAGAAACTTGCATCCCAACGTCAAGGCTGACTTTAAGACGGGTTCCCGCCTCCCACCGCACGCTCTCAAGTGGTTCACGTGAAATCGACAAGACAAAGTCACGCCCTCAAACTGAAGCACATTTTCCAATTTGGGAAGCTCGAAGATTCCATAAACCGGGTTCTGTTTTCTTCTTTTCTTTCTCCTCCCTTTCCCGGGCCGCCCCTCTCCCCGCCTCCTCCCCTACACCCCTCCCCACCCACGCAGACAAAAGAACCCCCGCTCCCGCCGGAGGTGCCGGAACCTGCGGCTTGTTTACCAGTTGGGGCTGCTCCCCAGGCGTTGCCCGGCGCCGCCACCTACCGGCGGGAGACGGAACCGCGCCGCGGTGCGGGCCAGCGACTGCGGGCGGATGACCCAACGCCGCAGGCATCTGAGGATAACCTTTCCCCTTTCTTTCCAAGACCAAATAAGGGGGCTCTTCCCTCTGCGTGCTGGGCCTGTGGCGGTTAGGCCAAGGGGCGTGGAAAGGAGGATCCGGGAACGAGGCTGACAGTCTGCAAAACAACCCACCACATTGTTCCCGCGGCGCCCAGCCTCCTCCCCGCTCCCCGCGGGCACGGCCGGTGCCCGGGCTGACGCTCCTGCAGCCGCGGGAGCGGAGGGCTTGGAGGGCAGCGCTGCCGGGAGATCGGGGCCACCCCGGATCCCACGGGCAGCACCGTCAAGCCTCCCACACTCTCCCCCGCGAGAAGAGAAGGGCAGGGTGTCCGCGGGCCCCTTGGGTGCTCCCCCCGCCCCAGGCACTCGCTGCAGACCTTCCAAGCCCGGTGGGCGGCAGAGCCGGCCGGGCCGGGACCCCAGCAGGGGCGGCAGGCGCAGCGCGAGGGGAGCCAGGCCAGGCTGCCAGGCCTCGGAACCCTGGCATCACCCCCGAGGGAGGCAGTCACTGTGGTTGACAGTGTTTGGTAACCACAGAAACCGAGATTTGACCTATATTTTCGAACGTGGCCTAGACTCTAGCTTTCCTTCTAGAAATCAAAGTGAGACAGTCTGACTTGACTGACTGGTCATGTTCCCCTGGCTTCATATTCCAGAATGCCACCCAGGAGGTTGGGCAAGGCAGGAAACCTGGCGGGCTGGTTGGCAGATGGCTGGTGAGGGTCTTGGTGGCTTAAGGCAGGAGGCAGTGGCTGTTCCCACTGTCTCCCACGGACCACAGGGGCTTCCTGCCCACCAACGGTTGGTACATTTCTGGGCGATTGAATGATATGGATTGGTATTTTAGGAATGTGTACTGTTGGACTATTTTCACTTGAAAGTGTTTTTCCTAAAAAGGTACTAAGAAGGGTGCCCCAGGACAAGACATTGTATACACAAAGTATGATCACAGCTCTGCCTAGGACTGTAAGCCTTAACTGAGCATTTACTATGTGCTGGACACTGTTTTAAATATTTTACAATTACCCACACCATCCCTCCAGTGGGTATTAATACATTTATTTATTTATTTATTTATTTATTTATTTATTTATTTGATACTGGGGTTTGATCTCAGGGGTGCTTTACCACTGAGCTACATCTCCAATCTTTTTTGAGACAGGGTCTCACTAAGTTGCTTAAGGTCTTGCCAAGTTGCTGAGGCTGGCCTCTAATTTAAGATCCTTCTGCCTCAGCCTCCAGAGTCCCTGGGATTACAGGCATTTGCCATTGCACCAGTTTAATACCTCCATTTTATAGAAAAGGAAACTTCTCTCAAAGAGGATGGGTTTCCACGCATCATCACTGCAGCCAGGCAGAAGCATGACCAGGATTTATGTTCAGGCTGTGGGGCTCCAGAGTCTGCACCCTTGACCACAACACTAAATGTTTATCAATGGGGATTTGATTAATTTAGAGTACATCCGTATAATGGAATATTCTCTGGCCTCTTAAGTGGTGATGTAGATTGGGAATAATTGGCAGGGGAAAATGTCCATGACATATTGTTGAGTGAAAACAGCTGGCTACACAACACTGCATAACTGGATCCTGTGGCTGTGCAGAGAGTGCTCGTGGCAGTGCTAACTTGGGGTCCCCATTAGGTGGTTGATTTTCAGGTAGCTAATTTTATAGGTATGCTTTCTGTATTGTCGGATCCTTTTTGCTCACCATCGCCAAGCAAAGTGTGCAGAACCCACTTTCTCCACGAAGCCTTCTCTGAACTCCAAAGTTGAAAGCCATGCATCCCCCACGCTCCTTACAAGTGGAAACTTGTGGGAACAGTTATTCAGCTTCATGGGCACACACCCATGTTGCTGTCTAAACTGTAAACTCAAGAAGGGAGGCACAGATTGTTTTGCTGTTTTCTTTGCAGGGCTCAAATATTTGTCTGTAGACTGACATGACCCAACGATGATGGAATGATCCACAGAAGTAATTACATAATTAGTTGTTTGATGTCTGCCTTCAATTAACTTGGTGGCAAATTCCTTTAGGACAGAGATATGTCAATCTTATTCAGTTCCATAATCTGACACTAGGGTAGTACCTGGCTTGTAGGAGATGTTCCATAAATGTTTGCTACATGAATGAGCCCAGGCAGCTCTGCTCCAGAGCAGCCCTTCTTGAGAAATCAAAATGAGTTTCCTCTCATTTCTCAGGGGGCTCTGTCAGATGATTAATCATCTATATAAGGCAGGACCCTCCTCAGTAGGAATGGCTCTGGTTAACAGCAGAAAAGGGAAGCTCTTAAAATTGATGGGAAGATGGGAGAAGACTTGAAAATTGGTCAGGAAACAAAGGAAGTCAGACAGGAGGAAGACCTAGCCAAAGCCATGTCAGGGAAGGGTAGCTGGTGTGAGTACTGCCACCCCTCTCCGCCGACATGTGCTCCTGCTATGGCCACTGGGTGTATGCTGTCTTGAATCAATTGTCTGAGAGTCAAGGCCTCTGATGGGACCAATTGGCCAGACCAAAGTAGTGTGCCTAGTGTTGTGCTAGTAAACATTTAACAACTTGTTTGCCAGTAAGAAAAGCCCTGATTTGTAGCATCCACTGACTGCTATGGCAATAACATTGACACAGTGACAGGTTTTTATCTGTCCCCCATTTAACAACCAGCACAAGAGAATTCCTGAGAATTTAAAAATTGGTGGCATTGAACTATTGTGGTTGTCCAGATGACTGATATTCCCACAGTGGGGAAAATGCTAGAAAGGAATTAGAGTGGGTTGCCAGATAGCCCCCCTCCAAAGAAACACAACACATGTCCACAAAGCAATCCAGGGAAATACAGCAGGGTCATTGACTGACTCATGGGTTGATATGCTATCTTGCTATTTGTTACCAGGAGCTTTTACAGGAAATCCCCAAAGGAAGATGACACTACAAGGGAACCTGATGGAATCATGGTGGGACACGTGTTTAGATCTATATCCTTCAGACCTCAGGCAGTGTCCCTGCTATATTTGAATGATCAGCCTTCCAAGAACAAAGAACCAGCCCTGAACATCCAAGAAATAATCGTGAAGCAGGAAAACCCTCTCCAGAGGGATTTACCTCTTTTGCCACGTCTCAAGGGCCAGAATAATTACAACATGACTACTAAGGTGTACAGAAAGTTGTTTTTTTTTTTTTTTAATGTGCCAGGCAGTGTTTTAAACTTAATTTTTTACCTAGGCAGCTTTTCTGGCAATAGGACTCTAATGGACAATCCCTCTGAGATTTGAACATGGGCAATCTGATGCCAATGCCCATGTTGTTGATTATGAAACCATCCCATTTGTGGCCATTTGTGGTTGTATTTGAGTGAACCATGAGGCATCCCTATATTTTGGAAAATGGAGACAGTGGGTCTTATAGGCAAACAGTAGATTAAAAAGACTACAGAGACAATGTGGTCAGACTGACCCAGTCTGGTATCTTGGATCCACCCCTTGGCAGCTTTCTCCTATATAGAAATGGATGCCCAATCCTTAGTTGCAGGACTGTGGTGGAGGCTACATGAGATAATACACTGATGGCATATGACATCCCACATATCATAGACTGTTCATAAATGTCATTATGCATGTTTATATTGTAATTTAAATAAGGTGAATTATGTAAATAGGCATAACCCTTCTCAGTAGGAATGGCTCTGGTTACCAGCAGAATGGACATTTATTTATTTTTTATTTTGAAATCATTTCTCAGACCTCATTTAGAGACATTCATTCATCAATTTGGGGTGAAGACCTCAAAATGTGATATCTTCATCACATGTTGGAGCTCATGGAGTAGGCAGCCATCATGGGATGTTATTATAAAAGCAATATGCTCTTCACTTCACATTTTCCCTCAGGATTGTCCTTTCCTGGTTGTGGATGATGTTTAAGATCAGGCCCATGACATTTCTGATCATGCTTAGGGACATAGGTGACAGCAGATACAACTTCCGTTCTACAAATGAAACGTGCAATGCCAGGTGATAACCAGAGGCTCTGTTCTCCTCTACAGCGAAAGCTGCTCACCTACTGCAGGTGAGAGCCACTGCCTGGGAATGAGGGAAGGGAAGCAACAACTTAGAGGAGGTAAAGTTAATTTTGGCTAACAGTTTCAGGGGTTCAGTCCATGGTCAGCCAGCACCATAGCTCTGGTCCTAAGGTGAGGCAGAACATCATAGTGAAAGGGAATGGCAGAGGGAAGCAGGTCAGGACATGGGGGGGAGAGAGAGAGAGAGAGAGAGAGAGAGAGAGAGAGAGATATGGGGGGTGGGGAGGGAGAGAGCTCTGCTCATGAGGGAAAAAATATAAACCCCCAAATCATGACCCAGTGTCTTCTTTCCTTCAGCCACACCCTACCTGCCTACAGTTACAGCCCAGTTAATACACACCAGTCGATTAAACTACCAATTAGGTTAAGCTTTCATAGCCAAATCATTTCACTTCTGAAAATTCTTGCCTTGTCTCACTCATGAGCTTTTGAGGGACACCATATATCCAACTCATAGCAATGACAAATTTGGACTCTTCTCAGCTGAGTGAAATTCACAGTATTTAAGAAACACCATTCAGCGTCCTGTCTGAAGGGATGGATGCCTGGTTGCTTAGAATTGCAAGTGGGAAGAGGGGAGATGGAAAGGGGGCTGGGAGTTCTTCCTTACTGAGCAGCCTTGTCACAGGGGCTTCCGCCTCTAAAGACTTGAGACTTGGCAAGGGCCTTCCATGTTTTTTTTTTTTTTTTGTGGCCCTCACTGGAATATTTGACTGCATATCTTAGGTGAAAGGTAATGCATTTCCCCAGGTAGGCACAGCCCCTGTTTTTTGTAGTGCACTCCAAACAGACTTTCTTTTGGGATCCTGTTGCCTAAGAGGTCCAGACCTAGTGCTTGGGGAAGATCTAGTCCATGTGTGAGTGTGGGCCACCCAGCACAGCAGCCCCTCTGGCTCAGCTCCTCCCAGAGCTCAGGATTTCTTGAGCTGTTGTCAGATACCATCCCACTGGGTCTCCTTAACAGCTAGGGACACATGTGGAGTCCTCCATGTGGTCCCTTTGAAGTCCCTTACTCTAGTTTGGGGCAAGAAAGGAAGTAGCCCCACTCCTCCCTTCTTGGGTAGGTGTACTGGACAGTTTTCCATTGCTGTGACAGATAACTGAGATACATAACTTAAAAGGAAGACATGTTTATTTTGGCTCAGGGTTTCAGAGGTTTTGGTTCATATTTAGTTGGCTCCATGGCTTTTGGGTCTATGGTGAGGCGGAACATCACAGGAAGGAGTGGGCAGTAGACAAAGCCGCTCACCTCATGGCAGCCTGAAAGCAGAGAGCGAGAAAGGAGCCAGGGTCCCAGGATCTCCTTCAAAGGCATGTCCCCACTGACCTAACTTCCTTCTACTAGGCTCCAAATCCTAAAGGTTTTATGCCTCTCAAAAGCGCCATCATCTAGGGAGCAACCTTTACCACAAAGGCCTCTGGGGGACATGCACCATCTGAACTACAGCATTAAGATGTGGTTTCTCTCGGCTCAGGTCTCTCTAGACATTCTTTGCAAATCATCTCTAATATCCAATGACCCAATGGTTCTGTACCCTCAAGTGGGTCCAGGTTTCAAGAGTCACATCACTGGTTTCACACCACTTTGGGGTGCAGCCTCTGTGTGTGCCTCAGTTTGCATCCTGCAAGAATTTGCCAACTGAGTGATAATGGTAGGGTCTTGGCCTGATGCTAATTTGCTAAATCAGACACTTAGGATTCAGGCGTATTTCTCTGAGTTCATTACAAACAAACAAACAAACAAAACCCAGACAAAAACATCTGTTCAAATAAACCTATTATTTGTCTTATTGTATGCATTTACTACCACATCAGATAGAGAAGCCACTGGTATAAGGGACAATGGGTTGGTTCTGAAAAAGAGTGCAAGAAATGTCAGTGCTCATTTTAATTATGATCTGGCATCTTATGATTAGCCAAGTTCTTATGTGGTGAAGAGTGGGACATAACATAAATCTGGAAGTGAACCCTTGACCCCTGTTGAGCCCTCTTTGTGATCCCATGGAAGCCCCTTACTCTTGACTTTGGCTGCTGGGAAGATTGTGCTTCCACTGGCCCACTATCCCTGCTCTGCCTCTTGGTACCTTTGAGAGAAAGATTAGTCATCAACCATTAGCCATGACCAATCGACTTCTTCTGACAGCCTCTCAGCTCCACTGCCTGTGCAGTCTGCATGAGTTTGGTCCTGCTGTGTTATCAAACAACCCCCAGATCTCAGTGTCTGAAAACAACAAAGATTGATTTCCTCTTCATGTTACATGGTCACCGTTGGCAGACCTGGGGCTCTTCTGTGCATCACCCTCACTTCAGGGCCCGACTGTCTGAGAGAGCTATAAGAATATTGCCAGTTATATGAGGAAAAGAGCTCAGTAAATAGTGTACTGGCTCTTAGAGCTTCCACCAGGAAGTGACACATTTTCTTGGTCAGAGCGAGTCACATAACTAATTGCACGTCATATGGCGAGTCACTTGCTTCACTCGAATCCTACCACTACCCAAGGAAAGAATGGGGAATATTTAATGAACAGTACACACTGAGGACTACCCAGGACCTTTCTCTGAGCTTGTCAGAGCCATTCGGAGGACCACCTTCTACAAAAGTAGGAAGGAGATGGGGACCAGAAATGGGTTAAATACCCTGAGACAAAAATAAAAGGTCCAGAAGAAAGTTATGCCTGTAAGAGTGGTGTTAGTGGGTCCCATGGGCAGCCAAGAGGGGATGTTTAAGAGAAATGGCTTATGTAGATGGGAGGGAACGGAAACAGAACCGAAAAAGAGTAAGGAAATTCTCACTGTTGCTTCCTTGACTTCTCTGGGTACCCACCAATGAGGCTTCCTTGGTAAGTTGAGTAGATTCTGTTGGGAACCTCCAGGTTAGCTTCTATTTACTGAGAACTTGGTGCCTCCCAAGCACAGTAAGGAAATACTCTGCTTTCTAGATCTCTCTCTCTACCCCCCCACCCCTGTTACTGGGGATTGAACCCAGGTGTGCTCAACCACTAAGCCACATTCCCAGCCCTTTTTTATATTTTTATTTGGGTCTCACTAAGTTGCTTAGGGCCTTGCTAAGTTGCTGAAGCTGGATTTCAACCCGTGATACTCCTGCCACAGCCTCCGGAGCCACTAGGATTATAGGCTTGTGTCACCATGCCCATAGATTGCCCTTTCTGACCCTTCAGACCTGTCCTGAGCCCCTAGTGGGACTTCTCCCATCCTTTCCCTTAGATTGAGATACTTGTTGTGTCTCTTTAAAAATATAAAAGATTTCAGATAGTGAAAAGTAGAGAGACTAGTACAGTGGACCCCATTATACATCATGAAAAGCACCTTATGCAACTATACTGTCATAACCAGACCATCATGCTAAACCTTGCACAGACCTGGTCTCTTCTTATCTGCAACATAAACCTTATTATTTGTCTAATTTTATAGATGAGAAAATTGAAACACATAGAAGTTAAATGACTTGGCCAAGGATATACAGCTAGTGAGGGCAGAGCTAATGGCAACCCACCCCATGTCAGGGCCACTGGAGGGTTTTATATCCTCAAGGATTAGTGGAGCTTTTAAAGAGGCCATAGTGGGAAAGGACCACATCTGTTTTAAGGATGTAAGTTTGGCTTTTCTACCAGCCTGCTTTGTTGTGAGTCAGGGACTCGCTTATCAGGCGCTAAGGTCCCAAGGAGGTATGGCCATGACATGGAATGGCGTGGGCTCATGGCCGTTCGCTGCCATTCTCTCTAACGTTCATTCCTTCAATAGTGTTTTCCTGAGCACCAACTTTGCTCTAGATCTGGGGATACAGAGATGAGTTGTCAGCCCCTTGCCTCACAGAGGAGAATCCTCTCTCCCCAGCCAACTGACTGGATGACCTCAAACGCCATAAGTGGAGTCTCAGTTTCCTCACTCATGGAGATGGGAATATGAACCACTGTACTACACACTCTGAAATCTTTCATGGTTAATTTTATGTTATGTGAATTTAAAAATCTTTTTATTTGTTCTTTTTAGTTGTACATAACAGTAGAAGGTATTTTGACATATCAATACATGGAGTATATCCTCCCATTCTGCAATAGTACATGATATGGAGTTACACTGGTTGTGTATTCATATATGAACATAGGAGAGTTATGTCCAATTTATTCTACTGTCTTTCCTATTCCCATTCTCCCTCCCCTCCCCCCACTCTTCCTTGTCCAATCTGGTGGACAATCTTCACTCCTCCCTCCCCTCACCTAGTGTGAGTCAGCATCAGCATATCAGAGAGAACATTTGGTCTTTGGCTTTTTGAGAATGGCCTATTTCACTTAGCATGATAGTTTCCTGTTCCATCAATTTACATGCAAATGCCATAATTTCATTCTTATTTATGAATGAGTAATATTCCATGTTGTACATGTACTACATTTTCTTTATCCATACATCTGTTGAGGGGCACCTAGGTTAGTTCCATAGCTTAGCTATTGTGAATTGAGCTGCTGTGAACATTTGTATGGCCGCATTACTATTGTATGCTGATTTTAAGTCCTTTGGGTATAGCCAAGGAGTGAGATAACTGGGTCAAATGATTGTTCCATTCCAGGTTTTCTGAGGGATCTCCATACTGCTTTCCAGAGTGTTTGCACCAATTTTCAGTCCCACCAGCAATGTATGAGTGTACCTGTTTCCCACCATCAAACAACCCCCAGATCTCAGTCCTCACCAACATTTATTATTACTTGTATTCTTGATAATTGTCATTCTAACTGGAGTGAAATGAAATATCAGTGTAGTTTTAATTTACATTTCTATAATTGTTAGTGATGTTGAACATTTTTTCATATATTTGTTGAACATTCATATTTCTCCTCTGTGAAGTGTCTGTCTAGTTCCTTTGCCCATTTATTGATTGGGCTGTTTGTTTTTTGGGGGTTCAGTTTTTGATATATATATATATATATATATATATATATATATATATATACACACACACACACACACACACACATATCCTGGAGATTAATGCTCTATCCGAGGTGCAGGTGGCAAAGATTTTCTCCCATTCTGTAGGCTCCCTTTTTAAAATTCTTTTTGGAGTTGTAGATGGATACAATACCTTTATTTATTTATTTATCTTTATGTGGTGATGAGGATTCAACCCAGAGCCTCATGTGCTAGGCAAGCACTCTACCCCTAAGCTACAACCCCAGCCCTGTAGGCTCTCTCTTCATGTTCTTGATTATTCCTTTTGCTATGAAGAAGTTTTTTAGTTTGATAAAATCCCATTTATTGATTCTTGATTTTAATTCTTGTGCTTTAGGAATCTTGTTGAGGAATTCAGTTCCTAAGCCAACATGATGGACATTTGGGCCAACTTTTTCTTCTAGTAGGCACAGGGACTCTGGTCTAATTGCCTAAGTCCTTGATCCACTTTGAGTAAAGTTTTGTGCAGGGGAAAAGATTTAATTTTGTTACATATGGATTTCCAGTTTTCCCAGCAGCATTTGTTGAAGAGGCTATCTTTTCTCCAGTGTATGTTTATGGTCCCTTTGGTTAATGAGATAACTATATTTATGTGGGTTTGTCTCTGGTCTTCTATTCTGTACCATTGATCTTCATGTCAGTTTTGGTGCCAAAACCATGCTGTTTTTGTTATCATAGCTCTGTAGTATAATTTAAGGTCTAGTATTATGATGCCTCCTGCTTCACTTTTCTTGCTGAGGATTACTTCGGCTATTCTGGGCCACTTATTTTTTTATTTTTCCAAATAAATTTCATGACTGCTTCTTTTATTTATATGAAAAACATCACTGGAACCTTAATTAGGAATTGCATTAAACCTGTATAATGCTTTGGGTAGTATGGCCACTTTGACATTATTAATTCTGCCTATCCAATACATGGGAGATCGTTCCATCTTCTGGGGTCTTCTTCAATTTATTTCTTTAGTGTTTGGTAGTTTTCATTGTAGAGGTCTTTTATTTCTTTTGTTAGATTGATTCCCAAGGTTTTTTGTTTGTTTTTGTTTTTTTAGGCTATTATGAATGGAGTAGTTTTCCTAATTTCTCTTTCAGTGGATTGATTCATCACTAATGTATAGAAAGGCATTTGATTTATGGGTGTTGATTTTATATCCTGTTATTTTGCTGAATTCATTTATTAGTTCTAGAAGTTTTCTGGTGGAATTTTTTGGGTCTTCTAAATATAGAATCATATTGTGGGTAAATGGGGATAGTTTAAATTCTTCTTTTCCTAGTCATAGCCTTAACTTTCTTTCTTCTGCCTAATTGCTATGGCTAGAGCTTCAAGGACAATGTTGAATAGAAGTGGTGCAAAAGGGCATCCCTGTCTTGTGCCAGTTTTTAGAGAGAATGTTTCATTTTTTCCTCCATTTAGAATGATATTGGCCCTGGGCTTAGCATAGATAGTTTTTACAATGTTGAGGTATATTCCTACTATCCCTAGTTTTTCTAGTGTTTTGAACATGAACGGGTGCTGTATTTTGTTATATGCTCTTTCTGCATCTATTGAGATAATCATGTGATTCTTGTCTGTTGATGTGATGAATTATGTTTATCGATTTCTGTATGTTAAACCAACCTTGCATCCCCAAGATGAACGCCACTTGATCATGGAGCACTGTCTTTTTAATATGCTTTTGGTATGCAATTTACCAGTATTTTAGTAAGATTTTTTGCATCTATGTTAATCAGTGTTATTGGTATGAAAATTTATTTCCTTGATGCATGGTTGTCAGGTTTTGGTATTAGGGTGATTCTAGCTTCATAGAATGAGTTTGGAAGAGTTCCCTCCTTTTCTATTTCATGGCATAACTTGAGGAAGATAGGTGTTAGTTCTTTTCTGATAGGACACAGTTGAGAATTCTTTTGTTCCTGGGCTTTGCTTTCTTGGTGGCCTTTTGATGGCATCTTCTATTTCATTGCTTGAAATTGATCTGTTTAGTAACTGTTGTATTCTGCTACCTTTCCTATATGGCATTATGTAAAAATGTGGATGTGTAACCGATGTGATTCTGCAATCTGTATTTGGGGTAAAAATGGGAGTTCATAACCCACTTGAATCTAATGTATGAAATATGATATGTCAAGAGCTTTGTAATGTTTTGAACAACCAATAAAAAAAATAAAATAAAACAAAAAAAAAAGAAATTGATCTGTTTAACTGTTCTATGTCCTCCTCATTCGATTTGGGTAGGTCATATGTCTCTAGAAATTTGTCAATGTCTTCATGATATTCTATTTTATTAGAGTATCAATTTTCAAAGTAGGTTACAATTATCATCTGTATTTCAGTTCTGTCCATTGTGATATTTCCTTTTTCATCACGAATTTGAGTAATTTGACTTTTCTCTCTCTTTGTTAGCTTGACTAAGGGTTTATCAATTTTATTTATTTTTCCAAAGAGCCAATTTTTTGTTTTGTAAATTTTTTGTTTCAGTTTAATTGGTTTCAGCTCTTACTTTCATTATTTCCTGTCTTCTACTACTTTTGGTGTTTACTTGTCCTTCTTTTTCTAGAGCATTCAGATGTAATGATAGGTTATTTATTTGTTGACTTTCAATTCTTTTAATGAATGAGCTCAATGCAATGAACTTTCCTCTTAGCACTGTCTTCATAGTTCCCAGAAATTTTGATATGTTAGATTGCTATTCTCATTCATCTCTAAATATTTTTAAATTTTATCCCTGGTTTCTTCTGCCATCTGTTAATCATTCAATAGCATATTATTTAGTCTCCAGGTGTTAGAGTAGATTCTATTTTTTATTTTATCATTGATTTATAATTTAATTCCATTATGATCTGATAGGATCCAAGGTATTATCTCTATTTTTTTATTTGCTAAGAGTTGCTTTGTGGCCTAAGATATGGTCTGTTTTAGAGAGGGATCCATGTACTGCTGAGAAGAAAGTGTATTCAATCATTGATATATGAAATCTTCTATATATGTCTGTTTTGTTTAAATTATTAATTGTATTTTTAGTTTTATAGCTTCTTTGTTTAACTTTTGTTTGGAGAATCTATCCAGTTATGAGAGAGTTGTGTTAAAGTCATCCAATGTTATCATGTTGTGATCTATTTGCTTTTTGAAATTGAGAAAGGTTTGTTTGATGTACATAGATGTTTCATTATTTGGGACATAAATATTTACTATTGTTATGTCTTATTGATGTATAATTCCCTTAAGCAGTATGAAGTGTCCTTCTTTATCCATTCTGACTAACTTTGGCTTCAAGTCAACTTTATCTGATGAGACTAGAAACACCTGGTTGGTTATGAGATCCATGTGAATGATATTTTTTTTCCCATTGTTTTACCTTCAGTCTGTGGATATCTTTGCCTATGAGGTGAATCTCTTGGAGACAGCATATTGTTGGGTCTTGTTTTTTAATCCAATCTGGCAGTCTATGTCTTTGATTGATGAGTTTTGGCCATTTATATTCAATGTTATTATTGAGATATGATTTTAATTCCCTGCCATTTTGATTTATTTCTGGTTTTTAATTTGAATTAGTTTCTCCATTGATTCACTGTTCTTTTAGTGTAGTTTCTCCCTTTGCTTTTATTTTTTGTTCTTTCTTCATGAAATATTATGTTTTGTAGTGCAGACTTTCTAGTTGTGAATTCTTTCAACTTTTGTTTATCATGGAAGGTTTTTATTTCATCATTAACTCTGAAGTTCAATTTTGCTGAGTATAGCATTCTTGGCTGGCATCCATTTTTCTTTCAGAACTTGGTATACATTATTCTAAGACCTCTTAGATTTGAGGGTCTTGGTATACATTATTCTAAGACTTCTTAGATTTGAGAGGTCAGCTGAGATCCAGTTTGTTTTCACTCTAACTGTTATCTGTTGTTTTTCTCTAGCAGCCTTTAAAATTTCATCCTTATTCTGTATGTTAGGCATTTTCATAATAAGGTGCCTTGGTGTGGGTCTGTTGTAATTTTGTATTTTGGGGGTCCTATAAGCCTCCTGTATTTGATTTTCATTTCATTCTTTAGGTTTGGGAAATTTTATGATATTATTTTATTGAAGAGATTGTGCATTTCTTTCATTTTTATCTCCAAGCCTTCACCTATCCCAATAAATCTTAAATTTGATCTTTTTAGATTATTCCATATTTCTTGAAGTTTCTGTTCATGGTATCTTAACATCTTTTCTCCACAGTCAACTTTGTTTTCAAGATTATATATTTTGTCTTCATTGCCTGAAACTATCTTCCAAGTGATTTAGTCTATTGGTGATGCTTTCAGTTGAATTTTTAATTTGGTTTATTGATTCTTTCATTTTGAGGATTTCTGTTTGTTTTTTTTCCCAGAAGCTCTGTCTCATTATTGAAGTGATCTTTCACTTTCTGTATTTTTTCCTCTGATTTCACTCCTTATACCATCATCCTTCATGTCACAGATCAGTTTAACTATGTACATTCTAAACTCCTTCTCTGACATTTCTTTTGCTATGGTGTCAAAGGATTCTGTTACTGGAGTATCTTGGTTTGTTTGGGGCACTTTGTTCCCTTGCCTTTCATGTTGTTTGTGTGTCTACCCATATGGATCTGAGGGAATAGACTTTCTACCCTGTGGACCTATAGTGTTTCTTCAGGTTTCCAGTATCTCAATGTTCAGGGGGAGATAAGTAATAACAACAACCGTTGCAAACAATATACAGCATTAAACCAAATGGTTCCTACTATGATATCTACAATGTTAATTATCACAATAAACAGAAATGATATGATTAGTTATTGCCTACAATAAAAACAGCAATTTGCAAAAGGGTTTACAATTTCAGATGGTGAACAGGGAGAGAACATAAGTGATATAGGATATGATGATTAAGAGAGAGGAGGACAGAAGACAGAAGTAAAAAAATTAAAGGAAGAGTGAAGCAGAGAACAATAGAGTTTGGCTGTAAGCAGAATAAAAGAGAGAATCAAGGGAAACAGATGGGTAAGAGAAAAAATATATATAAAATAAAAAATTTTAAAAATTAAAAAAAATACAAAAAAAATCCTAAAATATACTTATCAAACACATTAGTCCTCAAAAAAATAATCCATGAAAATAACTGGCTTCAAAAATGCTAGAAATGAGAAAAAATGTGAATATGTATAAATGTCCATGAACCCTTAAGGTCACAATTGATGAATAGAGAAAATAATTTTTAAAAAATAAGGAAAAAAGAAAAAATATCTTGATGAAAAGTCAAGGAATTCTTTCGGTTGCAGTTCAAAAGATTCTCAGCTTCTCTTCTAAGCAGTTTTAGGTGGGGTTGTCTGGAGTGTGATCCTCCATCCCCCCACACCCCCCATTTCTGGAGAGAGAGTTAATCCCGTAGGCAGAATTCCTGGAAGCCGGGTTTAGATTTAGGTTTGTTCTATGATTTTTACTGAATGCCAATTGGTCTGGAAGGTTTAAATCAGTGCACCTCTAGGGCCCAGTAATTGCTGGTCTACAATGAAAGACTGACTGTACCCCAGTGATCTCCCTTGGGTTCCACTTGTGTGATGGGGAAGCCAACTCTTAATGCCCTATGTCATCATTGGCCCCTACATTTCCTGGTCTTGGATTCAGTCTCCAAACTCCATCTCTCCCACCCCGACCCTCACCCTTCCAAGTTCCATCTAGAGGTGTCTCTCCCAGGTGATCCTGCAAGCAGCCACTTTGGAGGGGAAGAGGTAGAGCCAGGTGGGTTTTCACAACCAATTGTCCCCTGTATAAATCTCTTTCTGTGTTTGATTTTCTCCTGGTCACTTACACACACTCTAAGTCATGCAGTGTGTGTGTTTACTGGGCCTGTATTTCTAGCCAACCTCGGGTTTCCTAGGAATCAGCTCCCTTAGCTGCCAGTCCTTGTGCAAAATGGTTCTTCCTTTGTCCTCCATATGCCACCTGGAGAGATGGTGGCTTCTTTCCTGCACATGGATATTGTGCAGTGCACCTTTAAGGTTTGTCAGGTAATGTCCTTGACCTCTAAATGTATCCAGACACACCTCAGGCCTCCTAAAAATGTGAGTTTTTTTTTTAATGTATAGTTGTAAATGGACACAACACATTTATTTTATTTATTTATGTGGTACTGAGGATCCAACCCAGTACCCCACACATGCCAGGCAAGTGCTCTACCACTGAGCCACAACCCCAGCCCATGAAGGGGTAAACCCCCTTACCCCTTAACTTTGCTCACAGAAGGATTGCACTGGCTGTTGCTTCTGGCCCAGCCATGGCAGCAGCTGTGCCACTGGGGATTTTTTCCTTTTTTTTTTTTTTTATCATATCCAACCTCCTGAATACTCAATCTGCTTTCAATGTCCAGTTTTAAATTTCAGTAACATCCCTTCCTCCCCACCCCCCATTTTTTGTTCACTCATCTTGCAGAGAAGCTGCCTGTCTGCTTTCTTGATTTCACACCACAGAACAGCAAGGAAAGTGACCTACTCTATTCCACCATCTTGAAACACTCCCCACCCCATTATGTGAGTTTTACCTCGATATTTTAAATGGGCAGAATGACAGAGCCTACACCGGCAACAGTGTTGTGAACAGGGATGACTGGGGCCCACCTCCATGCCTAAGGGCAAGGGTGATGATGTTCTAAGTATGGAACAACCTAGAAGGCGGAGGTTTCAGCTTATGAGGAGGAACATCTGACAGGTTAGAACTGGGTTGGCCAGAGTGCTGAATACTGGTCTTGTGTTGTTGCATTTTCATAAATAGATGCCTGGATATCCCTGGACAGCAGGTGCTCCCTGATCTAATGAAGGAAAATTTCCCAGAGCCACTGGCCACTTGGCCCCTGCTGGCTGAAGCCCATCTGTGTGCTGTGGTAACCAAGGGTTAGCAGGCACATCTAGATAGACCCCATTCCTAACCCCTTTGCCCACCCTTGCCCCTAATACACTCATTCTTGTAAACACAGGGTTAAAACTTTTGGGGGAATAACACAAGTTTATTGATATAACCAGATTCTCCTCCTGTGCTGAAAGCCAGCATCTTCTGCTATGATGACTGTCTGCAGGAGATGAAGGAATAGCTTGCTCCTCCTGCTTTGGTGACAAGCCCTTCCTTAAGGACTTGCCATATCCAAAGTTCCCCCAAAAGAAACATGTATCTCACCATACCTGCTAGAAGGGCTGAAATGTGAGCAAGAGCTTCACCTGCTGCTGCTATGAATCCACCTGAAGTAAATTAATCTGTTCTGTGCTTGTTACAGGCAAGTTACAAAGCCTCATCTTTTAAAGTGGCAGAAAATGTCTTCTAATATTAATGAGCATGATTCCAGAAAAAAAAACTCTAGAAAGATATTTTTGTTCTTCCAGAATGTGAGGCTGTTCACGTTTCATTACCCAGTGGAGGCTCACTCCCTTCTGCCTCTTCCATGGTATTAAAAACCAATTTGTTCCCCATGTGCATGTGTGGATATGTGCTTAGACCACATGCAAGAAATTAGACAAGGACTGGAATTGGAATTGGGGTCAGATTGGGGAGGGAAAAAAGTGCTCTGGCTCTGTTTGAAGAAACCCACATGGAAAGACAAATTGCAGTGAGAAACTCTGGCAGTCCTGTGAAGTATTAATGCATCATGGTGGGAAGTATTTCAAATCACATTCCTCTAAATCATTTTCCCTATTTCATTGCTACCAGGAAATTGAGATATTCACATATGTGATCCTATGGTGTGGTGCTTCTGCTACACGATCTCTCCCTGGGAGAGGTCACTGGGATTAGGAAATGGTAATGAATCGTGTGGCACATGACTCTCTGAATATGCTATTATTCCACCTACGTTACAGATGAGAGCCTGAATCATCAAAAAATTTAAGTGACCTGCTGGTGTCAACTTAGAAATCACTGGTGATGGTTTTGAAGGATCCTGCTGCTCTACTCTGGCTGAGGCAGATTCACTGTTTCCCAGGACTCAGGTTAACAGAAAAAAGGGGGAGCAGGATACTTCCTGAACCCTCTAGACTTTGGAGATTTCCCCACTTGTGTAGATGAGAAGAGAGAGTCTGGGTGTCACCCCACAGAGACATGACCTTCAGGTGAACTGCCAGGACCAGCACCCAAGGAGCACATACCTGCTTGCTGTTCACTGATCATTTCTGGGAGCAGGAGAAGGACCAATTCCAAATGGACAAACCGGTGGCAGTGTTGCTCCAGGACTGTCTCAAAGGGGAAGGAAGGAAGGGAAAAGATTGGTCAATGGGTACAGTTAGATAGAAGAAACAATTTCTGGTTTTTCTATTGCCCAGTAGGGTGACTGTAGTTAACAAGAATGTGTTGTATATTTCAAAACAGATAGAAGAGAAGTTTTTGGATGCTCTCACCACAAAGAAATGATAGGTGTTTGAGGTAATGGATATGCTAATTACCCTAAGTTGATCAATATATGCATGTGTTGAAGTATCAAATTTTGCCCCATGATTATGTCAATTATTATGTGGCTATCAAAAATAATTTTAAAAAATAAAAAATTTAAAATCTCCAAACTTGTGCCTTACTGACAATGGCCCTGAGAGGGGTGTGGATGGGGAAGCAAGAGGAATCTTGTGTGTGTGTGCCGCGCACACGTGCACACACACACACACACACACACACTCTTATTTTGAGGTCAGGAGCCAGGAACAATCTTGCTCCTTCTCAGGGAACTGCTGAGATGGCTTACATTTCTTTGAGCTCATTTGGAGTCTGGGCACCTTGGAGAGGGTGGTGGATCCTGGATAACTTGTCATCTCAAAACTGGAAGGGGTTTTTGTTTTCAGGGTTTGGAAGCCTAAGTGCATCTTTGGGAAAGTGTCTCCTGGATTCTGGAAAAGTCTCCAAACAAGTACCCAAACATTTATTGATGCAGACATCTGAATATCTGCCCATGCTGCTGTAGGGTCTTAAAAACAGAGAATACAAACCACAGACTACATCCGAACTTCTGATATTCCCTGTTTGACCTAAACAGTGGCTTAAAAAGAAATGGATTCACACCCACATGTAAGACTGGAAGATGCCACACCACACAACACAGATCACCATAGAGGTTCCACTTTATTACAAAAGGCTGTGGGTTTATATAGACCTAAGGAGAGGTAGCAGGGCTGAGGTAGATAACGGTCGCCCGTTTATTGGCAAGCTCTTCCATATGTCAGTTCCGGAGCCCAAGAAGTTAATTCTTATTGGGGCTAAGGCTTCCCACCAGCAGGATTGGAACGTTGGCGCCGGCGGGAATGTTTCGCGCCAGTGAAAGAAACAAAGAGGAGAAAGAGGGTCGTTAGACACCATGTTGGGGTTTTTCTCTGGGGTGCTGCTGCCATTATATGTTTTTCCCAACACCACACACATCTGAACTTTTAGCACCATTATACCTGTATTTGTGCATGGCCCCTTCTGCCCCTTTGGGTAAGACATGTTGGCTAGAGCATCTCTCCTCCCATAGTTCCTCTACTGCCCCCTGCACCCCTAGCATGAAAGCTGAGTTTCAGCTGTCGTTTGTGGCTTCATTTGTACCATTGCTTTTCACTGTAGAAGAGTCTATTTTCTTTGTATTCGAAATGAAATACATTAATGTTGCTCACTGGCTCCTTGAAGAGATTTGAGTTTGAATCCCTTGATGCAATAGATTGTCTCTCCTGGAGGCAGATGCTAGTGAGGTTTCCCTCCGATAATGTTTTTCCTAAAATAGGGATCTGGGCCACCTGCGGCATCCAACCGTTGTTTGTTTTTGAAGAAATATTAATAATAAAGCTAATATTTATTGAGTACTTACTCTGTGCCTGGCAATTTTCCAAATTCTTGACATCACTTGTGTGATTCTCATAAGAATATGCAGTGACTACAAGTAGTGGTATTTTATAAAGGAAGAAACAGAGGCATAAAGAGCTCAAGAAACTTGTCCAACATCTCTCCATTAGGAAGCGGAAGAGCCAGGATTCAGATGCAAACTACTGGACCCCAGAGATGGAATAGTTAACTGCTAAGCTATCCTGCTATCCTGCCCTTGTATGGTTTTCCTGAAGCAGTTTTCACATATTAAGCAGGGAGAGACAAACCATCCTGATTGCACAAGTTTTACTAGTCAGAATGGGCTAGATCATGCTACAGTAGCAACCCTCAAATCTCAATAGCTTAAAATAACAAAGGTTTATTTCTTGCTTATGCCATAAGATTACTGAGGGTCAGCTGTTGCCATTGTGGTCCTGGACAGACAAAATTGGCCCATCTGGAGCATTGCCAGTTGCTAGGGTATAGGGAAAGGGAATACAGGCATTGAGCATCAGCTCTTAAAGGCTTCCTGTAAGAAGTGGAGCTTATCATGGCTGCTCAGGTTTCATTGGTCAAGCAAGTCATGTGATCACACCCAATCTCAAGGGATCTGGGGCAGCACAAGCCTCCTGCAGAGAGAGGAACTGGTGAAACATCTACAGGAGAGAAGATGGAACTAACCTGCAAAAACGACACTCAAGGGTCTCAGGGAAAAATCAAAGCTATTTGAAGCCCAGCAGACAAAGTTTGCATGGAATTAGGAAAGGGATTTTTCTCTCTATCTCTGTTGCAACTCTCTCCAAGGGACTGATGATTTTAGAAAACTCAGGAGGCCCACCTATAAAAGATGTTGGCATGGAAAAAGGCATATTCCAATGATCAGAGCCTTTGCATATGCTGTTCCCTCTGCTCAGGTTTCTTTTCCTCACTCCACTTCCGGACCTACCAAGTTCCTATTTATCCTTCACATCTCAGCAAGAAGTTCAATTGCTGTGGAAAGCCTCTCTCACACCTGTGACTGGATTGGACCCTCCTGTTATTTTTCACAGCACCTGGATATTTACTTTTCAACACTCATTAAAGATTATTCTTGTGGGCTGGGGGTGTAGTTCAGTGGTAGAGTTTGGCATGGACAAGGTCCTAGGTTCAATCTCTTCTGGACACAAAATTTATTCCCATCTACTAATTTGTTGTTTGGGTATGAGGTGCCCCCACAAAACTCCTGTTAAAACAGGAATATTCAGAGGTGAAATGATGAGATTTTGAGAGCTGTAATCTCACCAGTCCTTCTAGTTTGAATGGCCTGAGTGATAACTTTAGATAGTAACTGGAGCCATTTCCCTGGGCTGTGCCCTTTCCTCCCGACACGCTGCCTCACCTTGGGCCCAGAGCAATGGTGTCTGCTGTTTATGGACTGAGACCTCTGAAACCATGAGTGCCAAAGAGACTTTTCCCCCTCTAAGTTGTTTTTTGCCGAGTATTTTTGTCACAGTGACACAAAAGCTCACTGAAACATGTAATAATATAATTTGTGCTTGTCTTTCCTAAAAGACTGGAAGCTTCAGGAAAGCAGGTTCCAAATTGTCTCACTCCCCTCGTATTCCCAGCCAGCATCTAGCATAGTTCCAGGGGCATCACAGGGTCCTTCCTTAACACCAAATGAATGAATGATGGGGGAATGTTGAGTTGGGGGTGCTGATAAACAGGATTGTAGTCACATCCCAGGTTTTTCTTTGAGAATCCCTAGAAATAATTTAGTGGAAATTTCCAGTGGTCCAGAATTGTTGCAACTAAGGTAGATTCTAGACTGGAGAGAGTCCACAGAAAGGATAAGCATTGCTTTATTAGGGATCCTCCAGAATCCCTGAACCTCAACAAAGTAGTGTATATTATTTAAGGACACTGGTGGGACACCAGTAAATTATCAAGTTACCACTGTGGGCCATTTAAGCACATCTCCCTCCCCATCCCAGAGAATTCCTAGAATTATCCCATCTGAGAGGAATGAGGGAGCTGGGGTATTTATAGCTCAACTTCAGTTGGTCATAGACGGAGGGCTGCTCTCAGAGGCCTGCTGAATGGAGAGCAGAGCTGCCTCTTACAGCAAGAGAAAACCTCAGGCAGATATGCAGGGGCTGGCAGTAGGGAGGATCAAGGGATGCGGCAAGGCACGGATAGTAACCATGTCACTAAAGAATTATAAAGTAACCTGTTCTCACTGTAGCACCTACTATAATGACGAGAGATGTGATTCTCCGTAAGGTCCTCAATGTTTATTTTGAATTTTCTGGGCCTCTGAAGTATTCTGGGAAGCCCTTGCTATAGACTTAGGTTAGTCATGCACAGGATTTTTGTTCATGACTTCACCATATCTCTACTGTTATTTCATTCATCATTCATCACTTCATTTAAAAGACCTGCAAACATTTATAGAACCTCTTTGTTTTACAGGTAAGAGCTAAAGGATGAGGCACAAAATCAGATAATACACAATCGCTGCTCTGAAGTACTTTATAAAGCAGTATCCCCTGGTATTTGGAGAGGTGCTAGATGCCAAACAAGATATTATACTAAATAAGTTTGGGAAGCTTTGCAAACTGTCACCTCACCTTGGGTAACCACAAAGCACATTGACATATTAAAGGCCCTGAGAAGGACTTGCATAAAATACATTGGTTGAACATTTTACCCAGGATTTTTCAAACTTACTTGACATTGGAACTTTTTTTTTTTTTATACCAAATTGCCTTTATTAACATTAAGGAACTAGAAGTCTGTGGAACATCCCTGGAGAAAGTCCTTGGATTTCCATTCAATCTGTTGAAGATGTCAATAGAACATAAAGACTGAGTGAGGGAGAATTCACCAGACATAAGTCATCTGCTGCCTTTGGAATTGAACTTAGACTAGAATGTACATCAGGCTCTGCTGGTTAGGTCTGTGGACTATGAGTGAAATGATCTCATTGACACTCTTGGATGTCCTTCTTGCTGACTGCAGACCTCAGGACTTCTCAGCCTCCATAATCACAGGAGTCAATGTCTTATAATAAATCAGTTCTGAACATCCTATCAGTTCTATTTCTCTGGAGAACCTTGACTAATATAGACTTTGGAACAATTTTTTTGTAAGGTAGTCCATGGGGCCGGCATAGTTCAGACTTTTCAGATGAATAGCAATGAAGGAAACCCCAAGTCCTTCACAATAATTCCCTGCTTGGGGATATAGACCACATCTTGTTCTTCATGGAATTGGAGACATATAAACATATGTCTTAGAAACATATTAATCGTACATTTACTAAAAATACATTTCAATGGGCAAAAGTGCAAAGAGTGGGCATACAAATACAGTCATTGTACATAGTTTTAAAGCTAATTTTACTGCAAAAATTTGTCCTTAAATTATGTTTCTGGTCTTTGTCCATAATCATTACAAGTTAAGCTTTTACAGGAAATCAGCATATGGCTTTTTAATGAACCAACAGTGCATGACCAAGGAGTGTGGAGAATGGTATTTATTTTGAGATCAAAGGGAGAAAAATTAAGCCCAGAGGTACTTGTTTTCTCATACTCCTGTGCATTAGGGTGACAGAAATCCTCTTAATTTCACATTTTTCTTATGACCGTCTTAGCTACTCTGAATTTATAAGTAGGGTTTAAATATTGCACTCCTGGGGCTGCAGGTGTAGCTCTGTGGTAGAGCACTTGCTTATCACGTGTAAGGTCCTGGGTTTCATCCCCAGTAGTGCTAAGAATAATAACAACAAATAAATATTGCCCTGCAGGCTATTTACTACATAGTCAATTATGTACTTTTAATTAAGAGATTCCAAAGAGTTTCAATCCATTTTGTACTTGCAACCAAACAACAGAGGGTGTGACTTTCCCATAAAAAGTGACTTTCTGTAATTCGTATCCAAGAAGAGACACAGAGTAAGAAGAAATGAAGGAAAAGTGCCTCTCTGACTTGAGAGAAAGCCAGGGTTAATAGATGGTGAGTTTCCTTTCCAGAAGTTGAAAAAGATGTCGGCTAACTATATGATACAGGCTGAGGCCAAACCTGGCAGAACCAAACCTATTCAAACTTTGGATGCTTCCTGCCTGTCTCGGCTTCATCTACCAAAAAAGAGTTCTGCAAAAACCTGGTTGTTAAACTGCTGCCGTGTGGACAATACTCCATCTAGTGGTTAACTGGACAATTGCAAAAATAGCCTCATGGGTCATATACCAAACTATTCTAAAACTGGGCTTCCGACTTAAGTTATTATCTATGCCAACAGTTCTTGGATTTTGCTTCATATTAGAATCTCTCAGAGAGTTTGTGAAAAGCTGATGCCCAGGCTACACACCAGGCTAATTCAATCAGAATCTCTGGGAGGGGAGCCCAGATATGGGGCTTTTTAAAAACTCTTCAAGTGACCTAAATGGGTAGCTATACTTGGAAGCCTGTGATCTTTGAAAACAAAGAAATGGATTAACAGGAAGAAGATTTCATGAAGTTGTTACAAATCACTGTAACAGTAGCCACTCCTTTGAAGTTGCCCTATACAAGGTTACATCCCCTTCCCACCCTTTGCTTGGCTTTCTAAATTCTTAAGAGAAGCCACATTTAAATGAATAAGAACTTAACTGATAAATAATCTTTCTTTAGGTTTTCAGAATCCAGAACATCTAGTGACTTTCAGATAGCAGGACATATAATGCCCCTCTTTAGTCTTTAGTTCTCTGCATCAAATAATACAAAACATGTAAATTGCTGTTAGCTTTTACTTGCAGAAAAGTAATATACTTTTCTAAAGAACTACAGGAACTAGCTCCAGGAGGTTCAATTCCATTGCAATGCTCCAACCAGAAAAGGAAGAAAGAAAAAAAAAAGGAGACACCCATTCTGATCGACAAAGACCCCACTCAGCACATATCCTTTCTGCCCTGTGTCTCTGGTACTTCTTTTCCTCCTTCTAAAAGCCTTTTTTCATTCTTTTCTTTCTTTTTCTTTTGTATCAGAGTCCCCCAAGATGGAGCTTTGAGGATGAAAGCCTTCCATCTTTGTAGAATGCCAGCCCCTGAGCAAACTTTCCTTCTCACTAACTCTCATCTCCCAAGTATTGGCTTTCAAGTAGAGAGCAGCCCAGACACAGGTATGGTAGCATGCATCATAAGAAATATTTCATGTATTCTTCTTCTTGGTTAAAACTGAAACTTATTATTTAACAGAACCAACCTGCAGAAGAGTTACCAACACAGAGGACCAACCAACACAGATTGGAATGAGATTGCTTGAGGTTAAATCCTTGCTCTATCACACGCCTGCCCTGGGACCTCTGTACCATAGCTTCTGTCTATAAACCAGGATGGATGGGAGCACCAAACGTGTTGAAATCTCTTGATGTTTCTATGAATAAGTCCCAGAAAATCACTTAAAACTGGCCTGACTGCAGAATATATGCTATTTACATGGAAGTTATTAGAGCCCATAACATTACTTATAGACTTGCTTTTTCAAATTAATATGTATTTTCCCACATAATCATTGCCATCACATTAATGTATATTCATGGGTAGTCCTTCCTAATCTTGAACCAAAGACAATTTAGTAATAAATGATTTTTAAGTAATACCAGCGAAATTTTTTAAAAGTCACATAATGGCCAAACCCCACTTTTTTGCAAAAAAAAAAAAAAAATGGATAAAATCTGTAATGATTATGCAGTGAAATACAGTATGTAAAGGACATATCATGTAGGCAATACACTAGTTCTAACTCATTTCCATTAGTTGTTCACACATTAAAAAATCTGTGAACATATATCCTTTGAGGTAAAGCATCTACTAATGGATTTCCTGGGTTAAATATGTTTAGCAATTTAGCCAATACTGCAAGGAAGCTTCCTTAAATCCCTTAATTCACCCTCCTTATAGAATTTATGAAATGTGGTTCTTTCTACACCTTTGTAAACTGAATGTTATCAAAACTTTTAAATCTGGTCTATCTGTTCTGTGAGAAATGTTACCATGTTGATATAAGCTATAGCTCTCCAGGAGTCTGGAGATTTTTTTTGTGTGAGGATGTGAAAACTTTTTTTCTTTCTGAAGGTTCCATATTAGTCTATGAAATAAACTGATAATAAGCAGATTAACAGGAGAAAAAAATCATGTTAATTAAGTGCATATGCATGAGAGTCCCACAAAATATGAGACTTGAAGAAGGGCCAGATGATTATAATTTTAGAGCATTCTGAGTTATGGAAAGGAATAGAGACTTGGGACAGAGGTGGTGACGAGTTATGAGAGGGCAAGTGGAGGCAAGTACAAAGAGTACAGGTCATCTTATTATGCAAATAAAAAGTCACTGAAATAATAAAAGTTGTCTCTGAGCAGTCCTGTTTCTGATACAACTAGTTTTACTAATGTAGATTTCCTTTAGAGATGTAAATTCCTTTTGCAAAAGACTGCTTTTTCTGGCTCAGAATGTGCTAAAGAGGTATGTTTTGGTGTGGTCTGTCCCGAACCTTAACGTTTTTAATGTTTATTGTCCACACTTCTTTCTTCTTCTATGCATTGTCTACCATACCCTTTGCTCATGTTCCTAGAGGTTTGAGTCTTTTTTTCCAGGCTGGTTTTGTATTTTAAATTTTTATAGTCAAGCTTGTCTTTTTCCCTATGGGTTCTGGATTTCCCGTATTGCACAAGCACTCCCTCCCACACACAGGCAGTCTTGAAGTTACACAAATTTTCTCCTAACTTATTCTATTATGTTTTTCACTTAGAGCTGGTTCATGCATAATGATTTTATTCCTGGTTGATGTTATTTTTTCAGATCAATAATCAATTATAATAATAGCATAAATTAAATAAACCATCTTCTCCCTACTGAACTGAAATGTCATCCTTGTCTTGTGTTCAATTTGAATATATTCTTAGAATTTTGACTTACTGGTCTTCTAATCTGTAAGCTTTCTTATATGAGTTAAAGCCACACAGTTTACAAAATTACATTAGCTTTGTAGAAAGTTGTAATATCTGTTAAGGCAGTCCTGCCTAAATATTTTTTCATGATTAAAGATTTTTGTTGTAAGTTCTAAAACGTTTAGAATTTCTTCAATATAAATGCTAAATACTTTTTGTACAGCACCAGGAAAACACCACTGATATTCGGATTGAAATCAATTTAAGATACATATTTCTTTGGAAATCATTGACATTTATGACTACTAATTCTTCCCATCCAAGGACATAGTGTGTCTGGCCATTGGTTCAAATTTTGTCTTTATGCTCTGTAACAACATGTTATGGTTTACTTCATGGAGATCCCCTAACTTCTGGTATATTTTAACAGTTAATTTTATAATGAAATAAGATAGTACCGCTGAAAAATGAAACTTAAGCATCCAGTATACAGTAACTATTAAAAATGTTATGCATTATTATTATTATCATTCTTTTGATTATTATCTCTATTTATTCTCATTAAACAAAATTAGAGAAAGAAAAAATCTTTAAAAAGTCTTTACTGATGAACTCACATGGATCCTCAATATTGTAAAAATGTCATTTCTAACTTGACCTGTAGAATCAGTGCAATTCCAATAAAAATTGCAGGAGATTGTGTGTGCACGTGTGTGTGTGTGTGTGTGTGTGTGTGTCCATGTAAATTTACAAGTTGATTATAAAATTTATACAGAAATATGAGGGACCCAAAGTAGCTAAGCTAATATTGAAAGAAAATAACAACAACAAAAAAGAGGTCTTGCACTGCAAGCTATGAAGACCTATAATGAAGCTCAATAATGAAGAAAATATAATATTGGAATAAGTTTAGACAAAGTCCAATAGAACAAAAAATACACACAAATTTTCATTTTATAACAAAAGCTCACGTTTGCCATCAGAGGAATGGAGAAGAATCTTTTCAATAAATAGTGCTGGGTCAACTGGAAATCAATATGGGCAAAATGTATGTTGATCTCTGTAAACACTTTACACAAAAATTAATTCCAGATGGATCTAGATCTAAATGTGAAAGGTAAAACAACAAAGCATATGAAAGATAATAGGAGCATGCCTTCATGATCTTGGGTTTAGGCAAAGATTTTGTATACAGGGTACAAAACCAGAATATGTAAAACGTTAATAAATTGACCTATATTAAGATTAAGAATTCTTGTCATTGGTAGAATGAATCAAACATACCTTTCCTATCCTTATATATTAATACGTGACCAATGTAACTCCATATCATATACAACCACAATAATGGGATCATAATTGGAAAAAGTGATACTTATTCTATATATGTGTAATATGTCAAAATACACTCTACTGTCATGTTTATATAGAAAGAACAAATAAAAAAATTTCTGTCATCAAAATGCAATTAGTTGGTTCAACATAAGCAGATCATCAATATAGCACACAATATTAATAGAATAAAAGATGTTTATAAACACGATCATCTCAACAGATGCAAAAAAAAACATTTGACAAAATCTAATACCCTTTCATGATGAAAACATTCAACAAAGTAGGAATAAAAGGGAATGTCCTTTACCTAATAAATGAAATCTTTGAAAACCCTACAACTAACATCATACCTAATGGAGAAAGATCAAATGGTGAAACAGCAAAAGAGAAGATTCTCCAAAGATCAGGAACAAGGCAAGGATGCCCACTTTATTTCTGTTCAGTATTGTTCTGAAGGACAAGTAAACGAGAAAGTGGAATAAAAAAACCATCCAGGTTGGAAATAAAAAAGTAAGAGTATCTTTATTTGCAGAGAAATGATCTTGAATATACCAAAGAAACCTATTTGAATAAATAATTCAGTTACATTTCAGGATACAAAGTCACTATATAAGAACGAGTTATATTTCTATATACTAGAAATGGTGACTCTCGAATGAAATTAAGAAAACAATTTCATTTGTGATGGCATCACAAGGGACAATGTATTTAGGAATAAATTTAACAAAGAGGTGCAATATTTGTATAATGAAAACTACAAAGCAATGTTGGAAAAACTAAAGACCTAAGGAAATGGAAAGATATTCCATGTTCATGAATTGGAACATTTATTATTGTTGAGATAGCAACACATTCCACATTGATCAACAGATTCAACTTACTCCCTACCTAAATCCCAGCAGACTTTTTTGCAGAAATTGAAAGATGATTTTAAAATTCACATTGAATTTTATGAGTCAAGGGATCCAGAATAGAACAATCTTGAAAAAGAACAAAATTGGAGGATTTACATTTCCTGATTGAGAATTTGTGGTAAAGGCATGAGGTTAGCTGTATACATATGAATCAATGAAATAGAATTCAGAGTCCAGAAATAAACCCTTACTTTTGTGATAAATTGATTTTTTGACAGGGTAGAAAATAATAGTCTTTTTGATAAATAGTGCTGGGACAACTGGTTATAAACATACAAGGAATAAAATTAGATTATTGCTTTACACCATACCCCCCAAATTAACTTACAATGGATCATATGCTAAAACTATTAGAACAAAATACACATGCAAATCTTTATGACTTTATATTAGGCAATGATTCTTTAAATATGATACCAAAACCCACAAATAATCAAAGGAAAAAAATAGGTAAATTGAACTTCATAAAAATTAAAAACTTCTGTGCTTCATAGATCTCTATCAGTGAAGTGAAACAAAAACCCACAGAATGGGAGAAAATATTTGCAAATCATATATGTAATAAGGAACTTGTATCTGGAATGTATAAATAACTCTGTAAACCCAACAGCAACAAAAAAACCCAAACAGCCTGATTAAAAGATGAGCCAAGGATTTGAACAGACATTTCTTCAAAGAAGATAGATGAAAGGATGCTACACATCATTAATCAGAAAAATGCAAATAAAATGACAATAAAATGCCAAATCATGTTCTCTAGGATGGCTATAATTTTTAAAAATGTTCATAATAAGTTGTTGGCAAGGATGGGGAAAACTGGAACCTTGCTAGTAGGAATGTAAAATGGCAAGATCACTTTGGATGACAGTATGGGCATTCCTTTAAAAGTTAAACAGAGTTGCCATATGATCCAGCAATTCCACTTCCAGCTATGAACTCAAGAGAATTGAAAACATATGTTCACACAAACACTAGTACACAAATGTTCACAGCAGCGTTATTAATAATAACCAAAATATGCAACAACCTTCAATGTCCATCAGCTGGTGAACTGATAAAACATGCTGTGTCCACACAGTGGCATAGTACTCAACTCTAGAGATGAATGAATCTGACACACACTGAAACATGGATGGATGTTGGAAACTATTGCTATGCCATGGAAGCTAGACACAAAGGTGACTTATTGTGTAATTTAATTTACATGAAGTGTTCAGAATAGGCAAACCCATAGAGGCAAAAATTAGATTCATGGTATCCAGGGAAGGGAAGAAGAAGAGATGAGAAGTGGCAGCTAAACAGAATGAGGATTCTTTGGTGTGTGTGGGGGAAGTGGGATAATGAAAATGTTCTGGAATTAGTGGTGATGAATGCACCATTTAGTAAAAATACTAAAAGTCACTGGAATGTACATTTAAAAATAGGTTGTGAGGAAATGGGTCTGCAAATAGATGCAACCACCCTGGAAAGCAGTTTGGAGATTCCTCAGAAAACTTGGAATGAAACCACCATTTTACCCAGTTATCCCACTCCTTGGCTATGCCCAACACAGTTAAAATCAGCATACTACAGTGATGCAGTCACATCAATGTTTATAGTAGCTCAATTTACAACAGTCAAGCTACGGAACCAACCTAGGTGTACTTCAACAGATGAATGGATAAAGAAAATATGGTATATAGACACAATGGAATATTACTCAGCCATAAATAAAAAAGAGTGACTTTTGCCAGTAAATGCATGATCTTGGAGACTGTTATGCTAAATGAAATAAGCCAAT
The DNA here is from genome assembly GCF_047511675.1 of Marmota flaviventris. NCBI lineage: Eukaryota > Metazoa > Chordata > Mammalia > Rodentia > Sciuridae > Marmota > Marmota flaviventris. Next base: position 148,719,542 of record NC_092499.1, read on the forward strand.
CCCCCAAAAGCCAAAGTTAATGTTCTCTCTGATGTGTGGATGCTAATACACAATAAGGCGGGAGTGGGAATAGAAGTTCAGTAGATTAGACAATGGGGAATAAAGGGAAGGGAGGAGGGACAAGTATAGGAAAGATGGAATGTATAGACAAGTGGAATGATTCTGACACAACTTTTCTATATACATATATGAATACACCACAGTGAATCTCCACATCATGTCCAACCACAAGACTGGGATCCTAATTAGAATAAGAGATACTCCATGCTTGTATAAAAATATCAAAACAGGTCACGTATAACTAAAAAGAACAAATAAAATTTTATAAAAGTTTTTAGGCTTGCAAAAAAATAGTTTTTTTTTTTGTTGTATGTGAATTATATCTCAGGTTTTAAAAAACACCATTATAAAAAAAGATCAAACTCAGAGTGGGAGAAGATTTTAGAATACATAAAACCAGAAAGATATAACCATAGATACAAGAGGGAACTTGCATTCAGAACATACAGAGAACAAACTGACGAGCAAAACATACAATCCTACAGAAAAATAGGCAAAAAAACCCCATATGAATATTTTACACAAGCAATTATAAATATATGAAATAAATATATTATTTATTTAATAGTTAGTAAATATATGAAAAACCATTCAATCACTTTAGTGACCAGGAAAATGCAAAACCTTAACCCTAATACTCATACTACCCCAAACCGGGGCCCCAAGCCCTGACTGTAAAATACCTACCATATGCTGCAGATTAAAATACCAAGAAACTTCTGTGGCATTACCCCTCCTCATCTCTCCAAAGGTAATAAAAGCTCTGACTTCTAGCTCCATTGCTTCTTTGTGTTTGCTTTTGAATTGCATGTTTTTTTCTAATCTGGCTTCATTCACTCAGTAGCTCCAGCTCAACTATCTTCCTGAATTTGCGAAATTCATCTATGCAGCTGTGCGCAGCCACAGGTCATTCATTTTGGTTTCTATATTGTATTCCAGGTTATGAACAGACCACAGTTTTCTTATTCATTATTTCTGTTATTGAGCATTTGGGTTGTTTCCAGTTCTTAGCTATTATAAATACTACTGCTAGGTTGAAAAAAAAAAGTCAGATAGATGAGAATACATGCTGAGATTCCATTCTACTGGCTAAACCAGTCTATGATCCTACTCGCTCCCCATACTGGAGATTGAACCTGGGGATATATTGCTACTGAGCTGCATCCCCAGCGATCCCTCTTTTTTTGAGACAGGTCTGAGTAAGTTGCCCAAAGTGGCATCAAACTTGCAATGCTCCTACCTCAGCTCCCCTAGTAGCTACAACTACAGGGTCTACCCACCCACTCTCATCATCTGGCTCAGTCTGTGGATTTAAAGGGAGTGGTAGCATTTAGGAGGGAACATGCAGGAAGTTTCTGGGGGCTAGTTATCTTTTGTTTCTTGATGTTGTTGCTGTGGTAATGTGAGTAGTAGATTTAGGATTGGGCCCTTCCACACTTCAATTAAGATCTACTTAAGAACTGGGTGCAGTGGCGCACGCCTATAATTCCAGCGACTCAGTAGGATGAGGCAGGAGGATTACAAGTTCAAGGCCTGCCTCAGCAACTTAGTGAGGCTCTGAGCAACTTAGAAAGACCCTATATCAAAATAAAAAAATGAAAAGGGCTGGAGATGTGGCTCATTGGTTAAGTACCCTGGGTTTAATCCCTGGTACAAAAAAACAGATCTACTTAAGAAACTCAAAACTCACTTGGGAGTCTATTAAGAAATATATTTCCTTTTTTATCCCCAAGCTACTAAAGCCTCTTTAAGAACTTTTTAGGAAGATAGGTGAGCTGGAGCTACTGCAGAGAGATGCTGGCCCCTGGGGCATTTGTCTTGGATACTAATTAGAGACTCAAATTTTCTTGCTAGACTAGCATGCCTTTGGTTTGGTTCCTGGCACCCTAGACCTACAGGCTACCTACAACACTTTCTTTAGTCTTTATCCCATCCTCAGAGCTGTTGGTGATGGCCTTTCTATACTCGACTAAGCACAGTAAATACAAATGATAGTAGAATCCATTTCTTCTTATGTGAACTTCCTTTACCTAAGTGAGTAAATTAATAGAAGCAATAAGCAATTGGGCGAAGCAACCCTAAAAAGATTACTTATTCTTTTCTCCTCTCTTGCTCTCTCTTTCCAGTGCTAAGAATCAAACCCAGAGCCTTGTACATACTAGGCAAGCACTCTACTACTGAGGTACATCCCCAGCAAGAGTATTTCTTAACTACCCTAAATTTGATTACACGGACACAAAGTTTTTGTTTTTGTTCTAAATGGTAATGAGGATCAAGTCCAGGGCTTCATGCATGCTAGGAAAAATATTTGTTTCAACTCTCCTTCTTTCCCTCTTTCCATCCTGGACACCATGAAGTGAACAGCTTTTTTGGAAAAACAAACTAACATACAAATTTGTCTCAAAACAAAGTTCTAGATATATCTGAATGAAAAGCCCCAGGCCAGAATTATTTCAACAGTCTCTAAATGATGACTTTGGTGGAGCATCTCCAGATAGCTAATGGCTTTGTGGGCTTTTTCTGTTAAGCATCTCTGCTTGGCTATCTGACAACTGGAGTATTGAATGCATATGATATATTTTATTTCATTAAAATATATATTTTTAAAGTAGTAGGCTGGAAATCTGAAACTGATTTTGATCACATTGTCATATAAGGGTGTTTCTAAATTTGCTGTTTTTCAAGAGACACGATCTGTTTAGAAATCAATTAAACATATTTAACCATACAACCAAGCCTCAGTGACCTCTAGTGTGGATGTGCATTTTTAAAAAATTATACTACAATATTTTTAATCTCCAAATGACTTCCAGTTCCTTGAAGTCACACTATGTCACTTCTTGATTGCTCATCTTCCCCATTTCTGCCCTTAATGTCCCTGAAACACTCGCAAGCTCACTCCCCGCCCCACCTCAACCCATGATGATGCCCAGCACATCCTGCCAGGCTGGTGGTCCCTACTTCAGGAGTTGGAAGCCACCTTGGACTGCCTGTGTGCGATGCCCAAACATCTGGATGAACAGGTGCCTAAACTGCCCATTTTAGCTCTTTCCTGCCCCTCTAGAGAACTTGAATAACTAGGCCTTTTGCCTTCTTCTCTGCATCTCAATTTTTCAGTCATTCTCACCACTGAGAATGAGGATAAAACAGCAAACAGCTGTCAGCTTGCCACCTTGTTCCATTTCCCACACACCAACTAGACATCACAACTCAGTCATCAAGCTTGGTTTTGCTGAGCTCAGAGAAAGCCTCAGAGAGAGAGAGAGAGAGAGACAGAGAGAAGCAGAGAGAGAGAGAGAGAGAGCATCACGGTGGAGTAGCACAATGCATGCCAAAATTGGGAGAAAGGGGGAAAAAAGAAGATCAAAGAGGCACAGAATAGACTGACATTTATTATCACTGGAGGGGACAATCTGAAACCACAACCTGAAGCCTCGCCCAGTTGCTCCGGCAACCTAATCCTCTGGCACCTCGTGGCAGGTTCTGCTGTCAACCCATAAGTGGTAGCACAGGAAAGGTACCTTCCTTAATTTTCCATAGTCATCAGACCCTTTGTGATGGTAGAAGTGCAATCTGGTTCAGAGAGATCTCCCGGCTCTTTATAGAGCCGCCTGACTCTCTGAGATCTTATATGGTGCCAGATGTTGGAGGTAAAGTACAGCATGTGGCCAGGTGGGACTGGGAAGTAAAGCCATGTAAAGAGACCCTTTTAAGGATTTTAAAGAGATGTCTTTGCTCCTGTCTTCTCTTCCAACACACCCATAACACTGGTGCTTCCTCATAGGCCCCTTCAAATCTAGTTACTCTTTGTCCCTTATTCTTTTTCTTTCCTGACACTTTTTTTTGCAACAATATAGTTTATTTATTTATTCTTTTAAAAATATTATGACATGTTATACATATATGGAGTACAACTTCCCTTTCTTCTGGTTGTACATGATATGGAATTAGGTTGGTCATGTATTCATTGTGAACATAAAAAAGTCATGTCTGATTCATTCTACTAACTTTCCTACTTCCATTCCCCCTCCCTTTCCTTCATTCCCCTATGTCTAATCCAAAGTACTTCTATTTTCCCCTAGCTTCCCCTCCCCCTTATTGTAAGTTAGCATTTGCATATCAGAGAGAACATTTGGCCTTTGGTATTTTGGAATTGGCTTATTTCACTCAGCATAATGGTTTCTAGTTCCATCAAGTTACTAGCAAAAGTCATAAAGTCATTCTTTTTATGGCTGAGTAATACTCCATTGTGTATATACACCACATTTTCTTTATCTATTCATCTGTTGAAGAAAATCTAGGTTGGTTCCATGGTTTGACTGTTGTGAATTGAGCTGCTATAAACATTGAAGTGGCTACATCACCATAGTATGCTAATTTTAAGTCTTTTGAGTATAGCCCAGGAGTGGGATAACTGGGTCAAATGGTGGTTCCGTTTCAAGTTTTCTGAGGAATCTCCATACTGCTTTCCAGAGTGTTTGCACCAATTTGCAATCCCACCAGCAATGTATGAGTGTGCCTTTTTCTCCACATCCTCATCAACATTTATTGCTACTTGTATTCTTGAGAATTGCCACTCTGTCTAGAGTGAGATGAAATATTAGTGTAGTCTTAATTTGTATTTCTCTAACTCCCTAGAGATGTTTTTGTTTTGATTTTTTCATGTATCTGTTGATAGATTGCATATCTTCAGTGAAGTGTCTGTTCAGTTCCTTTGCCCATTTACTGATCGGGTTATTTGGTATTTTGGTGTTCTTTCCTAACATTCTTAGAAACACAGGTAATATTCTGCTGCTCTCTGAAAGGTCCTCTGTGAGTCTGTCCAAAGCCTTTATGGCTAGATTCACTGCACAGTTCTATTTTTCTCTGGAACCTTGCCACCTTACCAGGCCAGTCCCTGTCCTTGGGATGCCATAGCCTTCCATGTTCCTCTTCCTGCAGGACAGCAATCATGGGACCGAGCACAGGAGACCTTCCTGGGAAACCGTCACTCTACTCCAGGCTGTGTCCCAACACCTCTTCTATTCCACCTAACACATGGAATTTTTTTCTGGTCTGGGGGCTAAGGGTGGAAGGCAGAAAGCTGTGCTCTTCCTCCTGGGAAGATCTCCCTGGTTCTACCATCCATGCTCAGTTCCTTCTAATTCCCACAGCTGAAGCACTGGAAAAGCTGAGGTCAATGCTTGAGTCTCTGCTTTTCCTCACCCTTCCCTGAGTGCCTTGGAAATCCCAGCTGATGGAATTGGGAAGGGCCGTTATTTCAAATATTATCCACCCTTCCAGGATCAGCCCTGCTGGGTCTCTTGTGCCTCACGTCTGATCAAATCACAGATAAGGACCAAATTTCCACTGGATCCAATCATCGTTCATGCTCTGGCATCCTGACATTGTCCTGCTTTACAAAGCTCAACAGAAATTACTTCTGAGTTCGGGTGTGGTCTGGGGTTATCTTTATACCATGGCCCTCCACTAACTTGACAAGAGAAGTTGTGACTGTTTAGGGATTTGTTGCCTCTCACTGACATCTCTGAGCTAAACCCCAGGGTGGTCCCAGTGGAAAAACTGTATCTAGGACCCAAGGCCTGATATTTGTTACTCAGTGACTCATTCTGAATCATTCCCACACACTGAGCAAGTTGTTCAAAGCTCTGTGTCCTGATCTTGTTGTTGCAAAACATCATCGACATTTGCTTCCTCTCTTCCTGATAGTTATGTGAGGACAATGAGTGAAATACCCATGCTACTGTCACTAGTAAAACAACAGCTTATTGGACAGAAGGTGCTTTCCTATCTATTATCACATCTATCCAACCGCTTGGTTTTAGGAACAAAATAACCCTCTTGGATAGAACTGGTGAGCATCATGTTAAGTGAAATAAGCCAGATTCAAGAAAGTCAAGGGTCATATGTTTCCTCTCATATGTGTTAAGCTAGAAAGAAAAAAGGAAGACAAAAAGGGGGGTGGGGTAGGAATCTCATGAAAACAGAAGGGAGACCAGTAGAGTAGAAGGAAGGGATGGAGGAGGGAAGGGGAAGGAAAAGGAGAGGTACTGGGGAATGAAATTGATCATATTATGTTATATGTATGAGCAAATATGTCCACAATGAATTCCACTGTCTGTATAATTATGATGCATCAATAAAACAGAAAAAGAAAAATAACCTTCATGTGATATACAAATACAAGAAGGAGAAATTGTTCTTTAATCCACTAAAATTTTTTTAAGTTCTTTAATTTTCCAGAATTCCATTCCCTAGTATTTCCATTTTGATTTTTTTTCCCTGCCATTTGCTTCCCAAGCATGTCTATTAACAAAGAAAAAACTCAAATCCAGGAGCAAAAGTATGTCCAGCTCCATGGGTTTTAACAATTTGAAAGGGATCTGCTGCAAGGAAGAAGGAGTCTACTGCAATGATCTTGTCTTAGTTAGATTTGCTGGAATTAACAGGTTTGTAGCAATGCCAAAGAACCCTCTAGTATTAAGTTCCTTGAAAGACTTAACCCACAGGCTGGGTATCCTCTTAACCTCTCCTTCTGCCTCTGGCTTCACTCGTCTTGCTTTTTAACTAACCTGATCCTTTTATTCTGTAGCAACACAAGGAAGTGTTAAAATCCCCATCTAGATAAGAGCATTTCAACCTTTTTGATCCAAAAGGCAATTAATAAGTTCAAGATGAAGTTTCTCTAAAGGACAGTATTACTTAAATAAGAAAACATTGTAATAAAACCCTATTTGATAAAAAAGATGCTTTCAGAATGACATACTTTTAATTTCCCAGAGTCCCCTCCCATCCAACCCACACATTTTTTTCCTAATTTTATTTTCACATGCTCTTCTGTCCTTGCAACAAATCTATATTGAGGGTCTCCTCCATGAAACACCAAATCTGGGACACATTAGTGAGCAGAACAGACTCTTGCTCTCCAAATGTGCTTTATAAGTTTCAGCTTCCTCTATTCTTTCCCAGACCCTTTTTACACTCTTTCCAAACTCATTATAGGTTGGACATCCCTAGTCTAAAACTATGAAATCCAAAATGCTCCAAAATCTGAAAATGTTTGAGTGCTAATGACGCCACAAGTGGAAAATTCCACACCTGAGCTCATGTGATGGGTCGTGATCAAATTGCAGACACACTAAAAATATTGTATAAAACTACCTTCCAGCTATGTATATCAGGTGTGTATGATACATAAATGAACATCATGTTTCAACTTGGTCGTTATGTATATGTAAACATTATGAAATTGGGAAAGTCCAAAATCTGGAATACTTCTGAAATGTGCCAAGCATTTCAGATAAGGAATACTCAGCCTGTACTTCACTGGCAGTGGCCCTGATTCCTGAGGCCATTTAGGGAGCTACCAGGATTCATGCCCAGAGATATAGGTCTCCTTGACTAACCCTCCATGCTTATAATTTCCTTCCTTTCTCCCTGTTTATTGTGGGATCTTGGTTTTATTTATTTATTTTACTTTTGTCACTTCTTGTCTATCAAAAGTCTTCTCTTAGTCTAGCCTGATGTGGCAGCCTCATTGCTGGCTATCTCATACCAACCTTCAGCTATTTTTTTCTGGAGGTGACTAAGCACTCCCTTTTCCCTGGGGATTTCACTGGGTCTGAGGCTGCCCAGGAAGGAATGCAAAATTATCATCACTGCTCAAGAAAAATTTCTCAATATGAGGTTGGAGTGAGTGAAACAAAGCAAACCTGCATCTCATTTTTATTCACCACTGAAGAAATGCAAATGTTTGGAGAGTAAAGACCATTTGCATTGTTCCAATCACCTAATTTATCTGGATTTCCACCTTCATTTGTGAAACGAAGGGTTCAGTGAAGCAAAATCAACAAAGCTTTTGGAACTCTTATAAAAACAAGATAAATATTGTTATTCCAAAATATATTTTGACATATTGTGTATTATCTCTTTATGATTCTGGCTTGGGGTGTGTGGGCGGGGAAGATTGTCAGAAACCAGGCTTTTCCTGAATATAATAGCTATTTTTCAGGGGCTTTAGGTTTATGGGATGTTAGAGCTGGAAACAGTCTGTATCTGTTACCTGTTGCTGCATAACAAGTAACCTTAAACCAACAGATATTTTTATCTCCCAGTTTTGAAGGGTCAGGAATCCAAACATGGCTTAGGTGGGTTGTTTTAGACCTCATAACTCTTTTATGAGGTTGCAGTCAAGTTGTGGACCAAGGCTGTGGTCATCTCTAGGAGCAGCTGGGGCTGGTGGGTCTACTTGTAAGCTCATAGACCTCAGTTTTTCAAGGCAGCTTCAGCTTCTGATTGCCTAGACTGCTCCAAAGGGCCACTCATGACATGATGTCCATCTTTCTCCAGAGTGAGTGATCTAAAGGAAAAAGAGAGGGACAAGAAAGAAGCCTTGGTCCCTTTTGTAACCCAGACTTGGAAGTGACATATACTGACTATCCCTGGTACAACAAGGGAGTGAACAACCTCCATCTTGGAGGTTGACTACCACACAACCTGAGAGAACAATAGTCTAACTCCCTCAGTTATAGCCAAGGAAGCTGAGGTCCAGAGAGGCTAAGTGAGTTGGCCAAGATCACACCACAGGTTAATATCCAAATCTTGACTTCAACTTAGTCTTTCCATAGTTTGGGACATTGCAATGTAGCAACTATATTATTTGATTATTCAGTAAAAAGCAAAGGACTGGACGAGGCATCATAGAGATTCTAGGATGAAGAAGAAATCATGATCGCTGCTCATGAGGTCACAGGAGTGGTATGAAATGGAATATACTGAATGGGTTACCCAGTAGAAAGGAGCACATTTCAACAGAGAGTTACAGCTGGAGATCCTTGAGAATTCAAAGGCTGGCCTGACATCCACAGGCACCATTGGGGAAAGCTTTTGGGAGGTACTCACATTTGACTTGGTCTAAATTCAGTGTAGATGGATTTAGGCAGGAAAGGATGAATGAGGTGGGGCTAGTCTAAGGGTCCATGATTTGACCCTACTATCTCCAGTCTAACTCTGTATAGTTCAAAAATCAGCAGTATTATTCCAAGGTTAAAGGCCCAAATCACCTCAGCTATGATGACTAAAATTTGGAGCACTCTGGAAGGAGGACCCTGGAAGCTTTTCCAGGGATCCAGTTGCCTGGGCTGCTGCTACTATTTTTACTGGTGATGCTGATACTTTGTGATTGAGAAATCGAAATCAGCTTCCTGACCATGGCTATTTTATGTCGTCAAAGCAATTCCCAAGTACTGTGAAAAATAAATGTTTAAAGTACCACTGATGAGTCACCGTCTGCTCTTAGAGAATCATTGACTGCTGATTCCCCTGCCTGTGAGTCAATGAGGGAGGTTTACTACTGAAGAGGTGTTAAGAGGTTGGGTTGGGGGCTGCATTGCCTTCAGAAATGTGGAAGTGGAAGGCAGCCAGCTAAGGGCAGTTACAGGATATGCTCAACCCCACCCATACTCCAGGACCTTTGGAAAACCCAAGGTGCCAATGAACGCCAGGGCAATGCCGTTGATTAAAATGTAGCTGGTGTCATTTAGATGGAGGGTTTTGAAATTATAAATCCAGACGCAATAATGAGTCATTATTTTAAGTTTGTGGGTTTAATCTAGCATTTAAAAAGATTAAAAAGTTGGGGAGATAAGTCATGTTTCATAGAACTTTTGTTTCAGTTACTGGCATATGTGTGAATAGACAATATATTTCTTCTTGATTCTTGGGCACTGACAAAGAAGTTTGAAAGTCATGGGTGGATGATGACTTTGTTCAATGTGAAAGAAAGGCACCAGATCCAATCAACCACATTGGCTGGATCCTCTGCTAAAATCCAAGAGTTTATCAGTGCATACGGGTGTACAGACACATAGAGAAATAAATATAGGTATGCATATACTCATGGATTGTGTGTGTATCTGTGTGTGCACACAGGTGTGTTGCCATATTAACAATGCTCAGTCTTCCATTCCTTGAGCATAGGATATCTTCCATTGATTTAGATCCTTTTATAAAAACTTATTTTAACAATGGTTTGTTTTCAGTGCTTAAGTCTTTTAGTTAAATTTATTCCTGAGTATTTTTTTCTTTTTGATTCCACTATAAATAGAAATGTATTTTCCCCCTTTTTCTTTGAGGACAGAGGATTGAACCCTGGGCCCTCACATTTGCTAGGCAAGCACTCTGCCCCTGAGCTACGTCCCAACCCTGGGACTGCTTCCTTAACTTCCTTGTGAACTGTTTGCTACTAATAAGTAGATAGAGTTTTTTTGTTTGTTTGTTTTTGGTATCTGGTATTGAACTTAGGGGCACTCGACCACTGAGCCAAATCCCCAGCCCTAATTTGTATTTTATTTAGAGGTAGGATCTCACTGAGTTGCTTAGTGTCTTGCTTTTGCTGAGGCTGGCTTTGAACTTGAGACCCTCCTATCTCAGCCTCCTGAGCCATTGGGATTACAGGCGTGTGCCATCATGCCTAGCAGTAGGCAGAGTTTTGATATGCTGTTCAAATATGTCTGCCGGACTTTCACAAGCAATTAATTGGGACAAGTTACATAAAGGAAGGGAAACAGGTGGAACAGGTGAAGGGGTACAATACCAAGGGCTTTTGAGAGGTTTGGCAGAAACAAGGACTATTACTCCCCCTTTTCACTCTTTGAATTGACTTTTCCTAAGTGCTGCTGAATCATTAAGATTGAAAAATGTAAGTCTCAGATCTATTGCTCAGCAACTTAATGCAGGGTGAGCATCCAAGGACCTACTTGACTGCTCTTTTTGTTTTTGCTTTGGTTTTGCTGTGCTAGGGATTGAATCCAAGGTCTAGCACATGCTAGGCAAGCTTGATACCACTGAGCTACATCCACAGTTCCAAGAAATGTATAATTCTAGAAAATTTCCAGGTGATACTACTGTTGCTAAGTCCAGGGACAAAACTTTGAAAACTATTGACTTGCAGAGAGCAGATGGCAGCTTGTAAGTATCAGAAACAAGGTGAATATAATTACTGTAATGAGCTAGAATCTTGGAATGGCTGTGTGTGTGTGTGTGTGTGTGTGTATTCCCTAAAAGATCTACAAAGATGACTCATAGAACATAGTGTTCCTAGGGGGAAGATAAATGGGCTGCCCACAAAAACATCACTAAATACATATAATCAAGAACACTGCTATGTAAATGCATGATCCAATTTTCCCTATGGAAAGTCATTGCCCAATGTACAGGCCTAAGTCACTTCTTAGACCCCAAAAACTCACCCACTGCAAAAGGACCCCACTACCTCCATGGCAAGTGAATAGAGCTGTGATCCCTTGTCCTTCCCCAAAAGGACAAACACTTATTGCGGGAAACCTAAACATCCATTTCTTTTCAGAGTGGTCAGGCCTATCTTGGTCCATGTTTTGCCTAATAGCACAATACCTCAGACTGGTAAGTTATAAAGAAAAAAAGGTTGATTTTGACTCATCATTCTAGACCAAGGTTGAGGGGCCACATTTGGTGATGGTTTTCTTGTTGGTAGAGTCCCAAGTTCCAAGATAGTGCAGGGCACCCTATGGTGAGAGAGCATGTGTAAATGTTCTGGTCTCTCTTCCTCTTCTCACAAAGCCACCAGTATTCAACCCTAGGGTGCTACCTCATCTAACCCTAATCAGCTCCCAAAGGTTCCACCTCTCAACACCATAGTTGGATTAAGTTCCTACCCTCTTAGTACCTCACAATAGGGATCAAACTCCCATGTGGGTTTTAGAGAGGACAAACCACCTTCAAACTCTAGCTGACACTTAATGCTAGATCCAAGTCAACACCGATGCCCAAAGCACCATCACAGCCTCTTTAGAGTAAGGACAGATGGGGACTCATGTTATACACAGAGCCCAGGCCCAAGACACAGTGGGTTCAGAAAAGCAGTCTGTGCAGAGAAGAGATGCTTGTTGAATGACTGGTGGGTGGCAATAAGCGAGGTAGCGGACACTGGTGGCAGGCCAAGAAAGGGTCCATCCTCCCCAAAGCCGCCTGTGCACTCTGGGCCCTGAGTGTGGAGAAATAGACCATACCTCCCTCCTCTTCGTGTTCCTGAGGCTCACCCAGCACCAGGCACAAAGCCAATGTTTGAATGCTCCCATTAGGAATGCCACCAATGAACTCCATGGAAAATATGCTTTTAGGGATAGTAAAGGCAAACGTGCTGTTCTTCTTTGAAGGCAAAGTATTCTTTTTTTAGTTCTTAGATTGGAGTGAGAGTCTTGTTCCTATTGGGAAGATTAACCAGGGGGTGTTTCTTTGCCACTTGGGGCCCTGCCCAAGTTCATTTGTAATGTATATGACATGACTTTCCAAATTAAGAGAAGGAAGTTATGCAGCTAAAGTTACTGCACATTTTTTTCATATGACAAATGCTATTTTTGCACCTTTTAAAACAGCAGCCTGTACCCCCAACAAACACCTGCTGTGCTCCTATGAAACAGCAGTAAACAAATGATCTGCCTGCCTGAAATAGCCAGAAGAGCTATGATAAGTGGTGAACACCCTGGGCTCTGAGCAAAAGTGGCTAGATTCAAATGGTTTTTGGAGTGAGATAGGATGCAAAGATGTTCTGTCCTGGGCATCTTACATTCTCATTTTATTTGGTACTTGGAGCAACCCTATGAAGTTTTATAGATGAGGAAAATGAATCTTGGAGGTTCAAGGACTAGTCTGTCTCCTTTCTCCTGTTCTTAGGCCAACTGATTGTGAACTCTGCCGAGCATCAGTCCCCTGGCTTTGCCTCTCTTCCAGGCCTTCCTGAGACAGACCTCCGGCCATCTCCTCATGTGATTACTGGGCTTTGAGGCATCACTCATGAGAATTATCCACATCTGCTGAGTGTTGTGCACACACCCCTGCTCTGTATGTTTCCCAGCATGTGATGGGCAATGGCAAAGTGGGGAAGGCCAGGGTCTGATCTTGGTTCTGTCACTTTCTACTTGTGTGGCCCTGGGCAAGCTGACCACTCTGTGGCTCAGTTTCCTTATTTGTTAAATAGAGCTGATCATACTTCTTTCATAGGTGGCTGTTATGAGTTAATCCACTTAAAGAGTTCAGAACAGTGGCACATGGAAGGACTATGCAAGGACTAACTGCAAGTGTCGCTATTGGTTCTATGTGTGGTTCTGGGCTAAGCCTTTCTCCAGGCTACTGACTGGACATCTGCACATGGATCCCAGCAATCTGCATTTCAACAGGCTCTGCAGTGATGCTTAGGCATGCAGAAGTCTTTCAATACCTCTATAGGAAGGTGATATCTTGTTCTCATTATTACATGAATAAGGAAACAGGCTCAGACAGGTTATTATACCCAAAGTCATGCAGGACACAAAGCAGTTCAGTCCACTCTACACTGCTGTGCCCAGCGCAACCCTTTCAGACACCCACTGCGCTTCCAGGCCCCCACTTGCTTCATTTACCTTGCCAAGCCTATCAGGGCAGGAGTGCCTCTCAGTCCACAAACTTAGATGTGTGGAAATAGCAGATTTATCTTTTTTTTAATATCTCAACCCAATTTCTATTTTAAACCCCTATTTCTACCACGATGATGGAAACTCAATCTCTGTCAGAGGGTCTGACCCTCTTCCCTGGGGTGGCACCACAACTGTTAAAGACTTATACAGGGCCACAGCACCAGGATCAGGAACTTACTTGTTCCTCATGTCACCTGTCTATGCTGGCATCCACTAGCTTTAGTAGATGGTCTTCATCTACTAAGGCAGAGGCTGGGACAATGAGCCACCAAGGACAGTGAAGCAACTTGTCCCTGCACAAACATGCCTAAACGAGGGGGTGAGCAGGACTGCAATCCAGCCTGTGATATATTCAGTCTTGGATGGGAGTGCAGGGTCACTTTCACCCCAAGGAAGGGACATCTTGGCCTTAATACCAAGGAACCATCCAGGCATCACCATCAGGTACTATGGACTCCTTTGTCTGCCCAGAAAGGGTGGCTTTTTCTGGTTTTCACAAAGGCGCCTTAGAGCAGGCTATAGCTCTGTTGGAGTGGCTCCCTCAGGTCTGTAATTCCTCTGCCACTTCTGGGTGGGGCTAGGGCTCCTGGCACGCTTACACTAGGGCGGGCACCTAGAAAAGTTGTCCTGGGCCAGCACAGCCCCTGGGAAGTAGGGCACAAGGCCCCTGTACTTGGGGCCTACAATGTAACTGGAGTTCTGCTGTTTCCTTGCAGCTCTGCCCAGGGGCTCCCCAAACCAGAACCCAGTAAGCTCTGTACTTTCATTCTCCTTCTTCAGCAACCCCCAAGATTTTCTTGTCTCCAGGGGAACCCAACTCTCCCTGCCCTTTTACCCTGACCTTTCTAAGGATTTTGTTTCCAACATTTATCTAGTTGGAGGTGCTCCTCAAGTCTCTAAGACCATGAACTTAGGATGCCAAAGTCAGTTAGAATTGTTCCTTTTGGCTTTCTGCCTGGGACACAGGCTTCTCCTGGGCTGAGAGCAGGAGTGAGCTGCAATGGGAGGAAAGAGAGGGGCCATCCCCACTCCCATTATTCCTTATATCTGGGAACCCAGTAGAGCCTGGCTCCACTGCTCCACATCCCCCAAGTAGGGAAAAGACCCGTTATTCCTATTTCCCCAGCCCTGATAGACAAGGCTGAATCCTCCCACTCCGCCAAGCACCCGGCCTTTCCGCTGAAAGGGTCCTTCCAGCTGCAGGTCCGCCTAGCTTCCCATTCACCCCTGGCCCAAAGTGATCCTAGAGCGCTTCTGGGTTCTCCATCCTTGAGCGCCCCCTGCCGGGAGGTGGGCGCTGCTCCCAGAGGCCGGTCAATTTTACACCCGATCATGTGCTTCTGTTTACCTTCTGACGTCAGTAAGTGGCACTAAAATGTTACTCTTTTCTCTCCAATTCTGTGCTATTCCCGAATTCTGGTAACGGGAAGGGTAAATGGTTCTTGAGCTGTTTAGGCTGAAAAGGGGGTTGTGGTTTGAAAAAAAACATTTAAACGATTGTAAAAGGGGGTTGTGGTTTGAAAAAAACATTTAAACGATTGTATTAACACAGGGGCGAGCAATTTGTTCGGTATTAGGCTGGGCCGCACGCATGCCAGGTGAGCGCGCTACCGCTTGAGCCACATCCCCAGCCCCAGCATCTCCTAATTTTCTTACAGCTCATATTACTCACTCTATAGAAGAATATAAAAATAAAAATGATAAACACCATTATACTACTAATAAAAGTGGATATTTCTCCATATGGAAACATTGAGGCAAATTTCAATTTTTTATTACAAGCAATAATAAAATATACAATACTCCTTATCATAAACTCTATGTAGCAAATTATTTCTCCCAGAATGTTTTCACTACTTTTTGCAGAATTCTGGTGTTTAGTCATTCAATGGTTACAAGCGATGAATGAATGTAGCAGCATAATACAAATGTGGATTAATATTTTTGCTTACCTTATCATGAAAGGTGAAATAACTAAGAAACTTCACTCATTCCTCATCATGAAAGAACTATTTGCTAGTATAGATAATAGGCTTGAAACACCGAAAAAGTATCTCAAATTTTATGCTATTCACAATGCAACAGCTATAGACATAACACACTAGTAAGCTTAAACTGCATTATTAATATATTCTTCACCACTTTCTTAAAGCTAGACAATCCACAAAACAATAAATGAAGCTATAAAAACAATAACAAATCATTTGCTGGTTTCTACAGTGTAAGTATTCAAGCCACCAATGTAGTATCATGGAGTTGGTAGCACACATTAAATAGCATTTGCCCTATACATTTACAATGACCATACAGAACTCTAAGAACAAACAGATGCAGTTAAAAAGTGATAATTTTTGAATATTTATTTCCTTCTTCTTGTATAACTAAATGTATGAGTTTATCATTTAAATATAAATTTAAAAAAATTTTAGTTGTAGATGGACACAACACATTTACTTTATTTATTTATTTATTTATTGACTTATTTATTTATTTTTATGTGGTGTGGAGGATCAAATCCAGTGCCTCACATGTGCCAGGTGAGCTCTCTACCACTGAGCCACAACCCCAGCCCTTATCATTCAATTTTTAATAGTGCAGTGTTTAATAACTGGTTCATCACATTCCTGAAAATATAACAGCTGGCACTCACAAGCTAGTGGGGACTGCCTCCAGCACATTCCAATCAGGTTCCAGCAACTTACATGGTGGGAGGGGCTGGCAGGAAAAGAGAAGAGTTGCCTTGTTTTCTTTCTCCTATCCCTTCTCAGGATGCACTCTGCAGCTCCTCCTCTTCCAGGACCCCTTTTCTAGAGATTCAGGCTCCTATAAGCTCACCAAAACCCTAGGGTGCTAAGTTCTTCTGGCTTGCCACCCTTGCTGGTCCTGGTACCCCTCCATCCACCCAACCCTTTGTAAATAGCCCTCTCATTTCATCTCCTCAGTCATTCC
The DNA here is from genome assembly GCF_047511675.1 of Marmota flaviventris. Lineage (NCBI taxonomy): Eukaryota > Metazoa > Chordata > Mammalia > Rodentia > Sciuridae > Marmota > Marmota flaviventris. The sequence goes on from NC_092499.1 coordinate 148,736,041, forward strand.
CTTCACTTTGAGTGTGCCTTTATTTTCTGGTTAGACTTCACTGTTCAAGTATGCTTCTATGCTCACATCCTCTAATAACTTCTATTCCTAAATTTAGGCACTGTGTGTCCTTAGGCAAGTTACTCAATTTCTCTGAGCCTCATTTTTGTGAGGATTAAGTATGATACATCAGGATAGCATTTTGAAAGATTAACCAATGCACTTTTTTTTCTCCTGTTATTTCCTGGTGTCCTATAATTCTTTTCCTAGATGAGCTGTTGTACCCTGTAGCAACCATTTCCTTGGAGACAGGATTTAGAGCAGAAATGAGTGGAAAGTTTTGAGTTTTAAAATGCAAGGCCCTCAAGGGCATGGGACCAAAAAAAAAAAAAAAAAAATCCTAAGAATCAGAGCAAAGTATCCTGCTGGGAGACTCTCTGGTGCCTAACAAGGTACTCCTACCCTATAGAGCTGTCCGTAGCCCAGTCAGGAGACAGGGACAGTAGAACCCCTAGTGGCATGGGGAATCAAAAGGTGGAGAATGAATGGCTGCAGCTGAATCCAGGCAACTCCGTAAATGACCCCACAGTTACTCAATGTCCCACTGTGGCCCAGGAGAGATGCTTGGACTGGTGGGGTCCCCTGCAGGTCTTCAGTGATGATGCCACTGTGATGTCATTGCTTTTCTTGTCGATGGGCATCTAAGTGAGTGGGAGAAGGGTGGACAATGATGGGGATCCAGAGGCCCCTGCTCTTTGCATTAGTACTTATTCTTAGCAGAAAGGGAGAGGGAATTCTTACCTGAAAGATAAAAATTCTACCACTGGCACAATGGGATCTCTGAAATGAGGTCTCCAGATAAACAAAGACTCACTTTCTGCCCCATTTGTGGTCAGAAACTCAAGCCTGTCACAAGAAGAGCCCTGGAGCCTTTTCAAGAGACCTTCTTTGGACAACTTGCTAACCAACTCACCTTTCCACACCCTCTGTAAAATGCACTGACCTGCCAGGTAGAGCCCGGTGACCAGTGGGTGACTCTCCAGGTCTCCCGTGAGCACTTTTGTCCCCATCCTGACCAAGGACACTTGTGTTTGCTATATGCTCCTATTGACTCTTATATTGGTTCTTTTCATTCATTACTTAAATAACTGTCATGAAAGGTAACGAAATGCAAATATGCAAAAAAATAGCTGTGGTTTCTATGGCAATTAAATTGAGAGCTTTCTTAAGGGCACATTGTTGAAGACAAAAAAAAAAAAAAAAAGAAAAAGAAAAACCTGCTGTCACATTAGGTGTATGTTGGGCTATTGTAAAAGTTTTGGGAGATGTTTAGAAAGTCATTCAATCAGAACACTTCAAGATCTCTCTAAGTTTTACTCCAACGGAATGAAACTGATGATGTTAAGTGTTATGTCCCACGAGGGAAGCTAGTATAAGAAGGGAAGGAAAACAGGACTCCAGTATTGAAAGAAAGAGGTCTTATTTGTACATCAAAATATAGGCAAATGGAGATATATTTATGTTGTAAGCTAAAAAAGAGTATAATGCACACATGCATGTGTATATGTATACAATATTCTCCCCCCCCCCCATATATATTCGTCCTTTCTTTCCTTCCTGTGTTGGGAATGGAACCCAGGACCTTGCCCAAGCTAGGCAAGTGTTTTACTACTCAGCCACATTCCCGTCTTCAAAATTAAAAAAATAAAAATTAAAAAATCTCCTGATTTTCAGAGCCTCGGATGAAAAGTCTTCTATAAATAACGAGTTTCACAAATGCTCAGCCTGCCTCAGTGGCGACTTGTTTTTCATCCATGAGTGCCAGGACTTTGGGATTCCTTAGATACCCGTAAGGGGCAGCAGTAAGGAGACTTCTTCCGCGTCCCTTCTCTGCCCCTGCTCTGCTAGTGAGTCACCGCCAGCTGTAATCCGACGGCAGCAAAAAATGACCAGGGCCCTGGGCAGGGCAGTCTCTTGGCGCTACGGTCAGCCCAGCAGGCGGCGCTGTCCGGCCGCAGTGGCCGCGCCTGTCTTCGCTCTGATTGGCTGGGGCCGTGGCCCGCGCCCACCGCTACCCTCCGGGTCCGCCAAGTGCAGCGGTTCGCCAGCTCCCGCCCCAGTCTGCGGGCTTCCGAAGCGGCGGCTGGGCCGGAGCGGCGCGGCGGAGGGGACAAGATCAGGGCAGGACGGAATTGGATAGCCGGGAGAGCCCCGCACACCCAGCAAGATGCTGTCCTGGCGGCTGCAGACGGGGTCCGAGAAGGCTGAGCTGCAGGAGCTCAACGCCCGGCTCTACGAATACGTATGTCGAGTGCGGGAGTTGGAGCGCGAAAACCTGCTCCTGGAGGAGGAACTGCGCAACCGGCGCGGACAGGAGGACCTGTGGGCCGAGGGGCAGGCCCGCTTCGCCGAGGAGGCGCGCAGCTTGCGGCAGCAGTTGGACGAGCTCAGTTGGGCCACGGCACTGGCAGAGGGTGAGCGCGACGCTCTGCGACGCGAATTGCGGGAGCTGCAGCTGCTGGCCACCGAAGCGAACGCCGCCCGCGGCCGCCTGGACGCCGAGCTGGGCGCTCAGAAGCGCGAGCTGCAGGAGGCGCTTGGCGCGCGAGCCGCCCTCGAAGCTCTGTTGGGCCGACTTCAGGCTGAGCGCCGCGGCCTCGACGCGGCCCACGAGCGCGACGTGCGGGAGCTTCGCTCTCGCGCCTCCAGCCTGACCATGCACTACCGAGCCCGCGCCGCCGGCCCCGCCGCGCCCCCGCCGCGTCTGCAGGAGGTGCACGACAGCTACGCGCTGCTGGTGGCCGAGTCGTGGCGGGAGACAGTGCAGCTGTATGAGGACGAGGTGCGCGAGCTGGAAGAAGCGCTGCGGCGCGGCCAAGAGAGCCGGCGCGAAGCCGAAAAGGAGGCGCAACTCTGCGCCAAGGAAGCCGAGGCGCTGCAGCACGAGGCGCTCGAGCTAGAGCAACTGCGCGCGCGGCTGGAGGATGAGCTGCTGCGGATGCGCGAGGAGTATGGGCTGCAAGCTGAGGAGCGTCAGGTCCGTGCCCGGAATGTCCCTCTCTTCCTGTGGCCCCAGCTGGTCACCATGCTTACGGTGTGGGTGGGAGAGCGGGGTTCCAGGAACCGCAGCCAGTTCACTCAGGGTCGGAGCGCGGCATCAAGAGAGGATAGGGCCGGCTCAAAGGGTACCCAACACTTTGCGGCAGGAGCCTTCAGGGTCCAGCACCTTGCCAGCCTTGAAAGAAGAGTGTGGTCCATTGGTCCTTCAACTCTGCAGTGGTCTAGCTCGGAGTAACAGGTCCCGTGGCTAGCTCAGTCCCCATCATCTTGTTAGGTTGGCAACCTGAGGGTATTTTTGTTGTTGTTTTTGCGGTAGTGGGGATTGAACTGAGGGTCTGGCACATGGTAGTCAAGCGCTCTACCTCTGAGCTACAACCCCAGCCCTATTTTTTAATTTCGAGTCAGGGCCTTGCTAAATTGCTCAGGGCTGACCATGAACTTGCAATCTTGCCTCAGCCTCCCAAGTAGTAGGGATCACAGGCATTCACCATGGGGCACAACTTTAAATTTTGACATGACTGGGCACATCCCAACAAACGACCTTCTTGGCTTTAGGTTTTCCCAATCGCCTGTGCTTTTTATACCTAGTAAACTTGGACCCAAAAGTCAACCAAGAAATTTCTCTTGACTTCCAGAATTGACAGCACATTCCTATTTGGATATGTCAGTGTGTTGGGACGTTTCAAGGCAATGGCAAGTCCTTACGTGGAGGCCTCCCAATCTTAAGTTGGTTTCCAAAACGGTTTTTATTTTGCCAGAATGATTTCTCAGATAGTTGTGGCTGCCTTATTTGTTCTTGAGAGGAGCAGCAACTATTTTGCAGGAAAGGTCCAGAGTCATTTTGCTCACAGTATGAGCTGATGTCAGATCTCTGGGTAATATAAAAGTTGTGGGAAAGCAGGTCCCTGTGGTGGATGTTATTACAAGTGCAGACTTCTATAAACAGTTACTATTTCAGAGAAGCAACGCCCTCACCCTCTGAACCCAGCAGGGTCACCTGTGGTTGATTTATTGTCTGTACACCCAGTCCAGTCTTAGTGTTTGGCTCTGGCCCTACCTAGCCTCAGCCAGGGTTAGAAATGTTCCTAAATCTGTAGTTCTAAGAACAATAGTTTGAAATAACATCAGCACAATTTCAGAAAGATTTTAAGGGAACAGTTTGCAGCTTAACAATTTATGATATGGTGATTTTGTGCTTTTTTTAAAAAAATTAGAAGTAAAGGGCACTTGTGGGTATTGATATGGAATGACTGATGTGGCAGGTATCTACAGATAGTCATCAAATATCTTATTATCTTTGGTTCCCTGCACTGTGCTAGAGTTTCAGTATCCAAAGAGCTAAAGACTAGATGGGCAGTCATAAAAAGTAATATGGGACTAAATTGTATAAAATTTTGTCTTTTGGGTTGTGGGCTTTGTTTGTCTTCATTTCATAGATCAATTTTGGCTCATTTCAGACCTTTAAGCTCTGGTTTCAGTGTTCTTTTTAGCAACAGAACCCTTCACCTCTAATGAAATCTTCAGAGGAACATCAAATCTCAGGTGAAAACAGAGTTCACCTGGCTGGAAGAGAGATGGGGACTTGGAAGTGTAGTTGGAATCACTGTCCATTTCTTTCTCCATATAAGGACTCTGACCACCTAGGGAAGTTCTTCCCTGAGGTCACACCTGACTCAGAATAGGACCCCATCCTTAACTCTCTATCCAGTGATATCTCTGTCTTGTTGGAATTTGCTTCTTTCCCCTAAAAGTAACAAGGAAAGAACAGTTTGATAAGGACCTGGTTTCTTGGTATTTTTTTTTTTTAGTCCCAGTTTATGGAATGTTACTAGTTATTACTTTATCCTTATCCTGAATCTTTCTCCAGTCAGCAACGATATTTCAAATTGTACTCCAAAAGATTAAACACCATAAAAATGCTCAGAATTATGTTAAAGGTATTTATGATTTAATCCCAAGCCTCTACTTTATTCAGATTCCATACAAGCTCAGTCTATGGAGGCTAAAAGCTGCTTTAACTGATTTCCTGTTCTCAGTGTTTTATTACTAACAGTTAACTTCTATCAAAGTGCTTCTTGTAGCACAGGTATCAAACACTTCACTCTCTTTACTCCAAATCCTAGCCCTATTTCATAGATGATGAAACGGGCATATAGATCACCTAGTCTGTAGGTAGCTAAAACAGGGTACTCCTGAGGTTTGATGCCTGAACAACCAATCACTGGGTCACATTTCCTCTCTTTTCATCTAAGAGAAACCTCTTAAAGGGGTCAAATACCCATCTGTGATTGTAAGATATGAGTATAGAGTTTAGGGTGCTGTCTGGGATAGAGCTATAAATACTTAAGTAGCATCCAATTTATGCTTATTATTATTACTACACTTAGTTTTTGTATTTTGAGTGAGGTAATCACAGTATTTAAGTCCTTTTAAGCTCTAATGTTCAGAATTGTGAGTGACTCGGACATTTGCAAGCTCTTCCTATCCTGTCTGTATGATGTGCTCAACAAGGGGCAGCTTAGAAGATTTGGTAGAGTGAGTTAATTCTCTTGACATGAACAGCAGAGCACTTTCCCTGGTGTGGAACTTGATTTTACCATCAGTTGTGATGGTCTCCTAAAGCTCTCTCCATTGCAGCTGGAAAAACTGACATCTCTCCCAGGTTTTTTGCAACATTAGGTGAAATGGCTTTGCTTGGGCTGGAATTAGCATCCTGTGCCTGGTTTCTAGCCCTCCAGGCTGGTCCTTAGCTTGAGAACTTCTAGCAAAGCAGAGTCCATGTCTGAAGCTTTGTTCTATCACCAAGATTAGTTGTGATTTTGGTAGAGACTATTGGGAGTCAATAATTCTTACTTGTTCATCTTCCTGCTTCCAAAAATCCAAGAATTTTTCTTTGACAATTTAGGAAGAGTTGACTCACATGGAAATGTGGTTGGAATGATACTAATTTCAGCTTAAGCTCTGTTTCATTTTCCTCATTTGGTGGGGCGTAGCAGTCTTCTGTGTGTTTGGGGCAGGGAGAGAGAATCTTTGTGCACACCCCTTTGGTGTAGCTGAGCCTTCTTTATCTGCTCAGGAGGTTTGTGGGTAGAGAACTGAGTTCATCTGATTTTTTTTTCTAAGTAATCTAGCAACACTTGAACTTTGTTGTAAGGAATAAATTACTACAAATTCTCAAGTTTACTATATTAGAAAAGATAGATGTTGTGAGCACACATACACTCATTCACATGTATTTATAGCACATTTTATATTATAACCTTGTACCTGAATTTATATTCCCTGTAGAACAGGGTAACATAGATGTTAATACTGGGACTTACTATAGAATGTGTGAATGTCATGGCTAAATTTGGCAACTCTGTCACTAATCAAGGCTGTCATGTGGTTTGCTTTGGTAAACTGCTTTATTTGCGTATAATGCTAGCTTTGGGGTCTGCTAAGCATATTCATCCTGAGTCATTAGTCAGTGGTTCTTAAATTTACTCCTTTGCTTTAAAAGTTAAGTGTGTTTTGCTTTTAGTTTCTAGCACCTGTTATATATCAAGAGAATCTAACACAGTCATCAGCTTAGAAATGAAACTGTTGTAGAAAGCAAAACTGTTTACATGCTGATCTTGCATTTTAGAATGATAAATCCAGTGTGAGATCTTGGTTCAGATCATTCTTTGGTTTCATAGACACTACACATTTTTCTGGACTCTCAGTAACTTGCCAGATGCTTAGGATGGTGGCTAGATTCTAGCAGCAATGAAAATACATTTATTTCCCCAATAGTCTTATAGTTTTCAAATTCTATAAAGATAAGTGCTTATAAGTGTGGTTTAGTTTAGTTAACTGTGTTCGAAAATACTGCTACTTTCCATTCCATACCAGAAGTTATAAGTATATGGACTAATTTCAGGGTTTAAATGTTTGCTTGGTTAATTATTCCCTAGAGTGACTAATTAACAACTATGATGAAAACACAAAGTGTAGAATGTACAAATGAGGCCATTGTGTGCACTAACAAAAAGATATTGTGGACCCAAAATGGTACATTTTGAAGAGGGTAATATCATTTTGATCATTTTATCTTAAGTGAAATTCACCATGTTCCCACTTGTAACAAGTGTTACAAGTGTGCTATGTGACTGGCATTTGAGGGGCATGTGTCTGGAAGCTGAATGCAAAGGGTAGTGATGTCTCTTGTCTAAGGAGGGACAGGCCAGGTGAAGGTAATTAGCCAGGCATGAAGGCACCATGAGAGTGCTTATTAACTAGCTGCGCAAGGACAATCCAGAACAATCATTTTTTCCAGAATATATTTCTTTCCTGATAATTTTAAAGTAGTTTCTCTAGGTGAAAAAAAAAAGAACTCTGCATCAGTTTACCTGATAATTATTGGAGAAAACATAAGTTTTAGGGAAATTTCAGTTCATATCTGAGTGTCTCCAGTTTTAAGTATTATAACCCCCCTGATTTCTGGTTGTGGCTTTCAATTGCATATCAATTGACCTGTTGGATACATTGGCTTTCCTAAGTAGACTGCTGCCTGAAATTATAGAGATGATTTAAATAAACACCTTAGCATTCATTATTATCAGAAGCATCTGAGCAGAGAAGCCAGTGATCTATCAAAATCCTTCATATGCATTAAAAAAATCTTCCAGGGGCTGGGGTTGTGGCTCAGCGGTACAGTGCTTGCCTAGCACATGCGAGACCCTGGGTTTGATCCTCAGCACCACATAAAAATAAATAAATAAAATAAAGATTAAAAAAAATTTTAAAAATCTCCCATATAGAAGAGAGACAATATTTGAAACCATCCTTGCAATTGATCACCTGTTTAATAAGACTGGAGGTTTTTCACCTCCTTTTATACCCTGAACTGTTGCCACCTTCAGTTCAACCTTGTTCTTGGATCTAAAAGCCCTTCTGTTCTCTTCACAGAGGGTGATCGATTGCCTGGAGGATGAGAAGGCGGCCCTCACCTTGGCCATGACTGACCGACTGCGGGACTATCAGGAACTTTTGCAGGTGAAGACTGGCCTCAGTCTGGAAGTGGCCACCTACAGGTAAGGATGCTGTGCAGGTTTGTCTTGAAGCCAGTGGTATAAACTCACTGAAGCATCTCTGTGGCTTTGTGATAAGCAGAGAGCATCCTTTTCCATGGCCAGGTGAAGAGTCAAGTCCTCTATGGCTGAAAGGATGAAGAGGAAGAGCAAGGTCTTGCTCAGATCACTGGCCAGGGGTCCCTCAGGGTTGGCAATAGCTGAGTCTCACACCTTTGCCTAGTGTTTCTGCATCTTCTAAGAGCTTTGTACATGTCAACTCACTAGATCCCAGGAGTTGGATACCTTGTTTATAGAGGAACAAACTTAACTCAGAGAAGTTGGCGAGCTAGAATATAGAGTGCCAGGATTTGGACCCAGGACATCTGAATCCATCTGCCTCTTGTGCTGTTCCTTCAAATTCCAGGGCACTGATGCACACACCCTCACCTCCAGCATCAGTCTGGCCTTGAAAAACTGCATCTGCACTATGAGATTAGCATGAAACTCTTGGGCAGCTGGTTTCATCAAGGTGTTGACTTGAATTCAGTATAACCAATCCAGATGGAAAGGTCACAGAGCACTCAAAGAGGCAGGGTAGGCAATGCCTGCAGAGAAGTCAATGGGTCCTCTGCAGAACCTACTTTGTGTGACCTCTCCCCAGGTGGTCATCAACCTTTGGTTGAGATGGTGCCCCTTACTTTCTAGCAGCTTCATGCTCAGAAGGGCCCCAAAGATCAGCAACGTATTATGGAAGGACAGAGACCCGGGTTCCCACTGGTAACAATAGTAACAATGCCAACATGATGCAGTCGGTACTGCCTGTCAGACATGGTGCTCAGTACTTAGCAGCTCTGCTCCTTGTCACTCTCTGAGGTGAATGCCAGGCAAACCTTTTATAGGTGAGTGAGAAAGGCCTGGAGTTCAGGGCTACAGGCCAGTGGGGAGGGCTGGAGCCAGCTGAGTCTGATCCCAGGTCTGTGCCTTTCTCACCAAATCATGGAAAGTGGGCACAGTGACCACTTCATTTGCAAGATTATAGGTGTGAAGAGTTTGGAAAACCACCCTGGCAGACGAAAGGAAAGCATGGTCATCAGTGCCGTATTGCGATGATATCATGCTTAACACTTTTGAGAAAGTTGACCTTCCTCCCACCCAGGCCTTATTTAAGGTAGTGGATGGACACAGCCTCACAGGGAAGAGGGGCTGATGGTGGTGTTGCTGGGGCTAGAATTGCTCCCACTTGTGACTTCCCAGCAGTGGCCATTGCCCCTGCCCCTGCCTAGTTGGCAGTCATCCCCCTGTGGGCTATCTCATTGCAAATCTCATGTGAAAGGGAAGGGACTGGGGCTCTTTAAAGCCTAAGGCACATTTTTCTGTGTTTCTGACCAAGGCCAGCTCTCAAAGATCTTCAACCCTTCCTGGCCCAACCCTTCCTGGAACTTTCACAGTGGAGGAGAAACATTAAAGTGATCATAAATAACAAAATTGCATGTCTATCGTTTCCAAATATAGATTTGTAATTTATAAATGAATGTATAATTTGATAAAGTAAACATAAGTAATAAAATGAAGACAGTGAATGTCATAGTTCAACACTGGAGATTTTCATCAAACCCTGTTGGCCTGTTTGTAGCCAGAAAGATCAGGCATCCAGCTTGGCAGGTGGATAGGAGAATGAGACCTTTCAGTGCCAGAAGACAGGAAGGTCACTGCCTTTGTCTCCTGCCTGATAAGTGGTGATCAGGAGTAAACATGAGGCTGGGCTTGGGACCTTGGATACCAAGAGAAGAGGAGACATGGTCCTGCCGAACCCCCTTTCAGGCAGGGTCTGTGGTTGCTCCCTTTTCCCTGTCACCAGCATTGCTGTGTGGGGCTGGAGGTGCTCATCTATCTGATATGCAATCACAAGTTTTTTCCTGCAGTATGAACGTTGATTGCACCAGCATCTAAGTGGTTACAGGAGAGATGCTCAGATGCAAGATGGATTCTCAGCCTGAGCTGCACCAGGGAACCCCTGAAGACCCTGAGAGGGCATTGATCCAGCCCAGAGATTCTGATTGGATTGGTGTGGGGTAGGACCAGGTGTGGTGGTTTTAAAACCCCTCTAGGTGATTGTTGGGCGCTGCCAGCATAGAGAACCACTGGTCCAGAGCTTCCATGCTTAGAGGATAGTCTGCACCCAGCCACAACTGCAGCATGATTGTAAGCTTGTTGGAAATGCAGAATCTCAGGCCCACCTCCAGCCTACTGGATCCTGAAGGGCCTTATAAAAAGATGCCAGGTGATTTGTGTACACTCTGCAACCCCGGAGTGGGGGCATTGGTAAATGCTAAGCCTGTCCCACAGCAGTCTGGAGTAGGAGACCAAAGATGGATTGCTGTTAGAGAGGGGAAACTATGGGGTGTTGTACAGGCTCACACTGGGCATCAGTATGTCTGCAGCATGTGTGGCCAACCACTCAGGGTCACATTGGATCTGTCTAGGGTCACAGAATCCTGTAGAGCTTCCTGAGAGAGGCCTGAATTAGATGAAATTTGAAGCTCTGAACATCCTAGATAAGCAACACTCATTCCTTGAATCCTTATTTTGCAGATTCATGTCAAAATGAATATTCTAATTCTTTCCAATGTATTGTTGTAAAAATTTTCAAACATAAGAAAAGCTGAATAAGCACTCCTGTACCTGCCATCTGGATTGTCCAATGAACTAAATTTGCTTTATCTCATGACTGTCTACCTGTCTATCCCTGTATCATCATCCATCCTGTTTCTGATGCATCCTAAAGTAGGCTGCCTGCATCTCTGATTGTTACTGCGTGACAGGTAATGATAGCTGCCTTTTGTTGAGTACTTGCCATGTCTTAAGTGCTTTGTAGATAGTATCTCCAATTTTTATAACTTTTCTGCCAAGGCTTATTTTGCATGTGATGAAACCCAAGCTCCAAGAGGCTGTTACTTAAAAGATCACACAGCTAGTAAGTAGAGAGCCCGAGATTCTAACCTCAGATCTTAAGCCAGGGCTTTGCCTCTTCATGCCCTGCTGACTGTCCTGTTACACAGAAAGGTGTTGGATGTAGTGGGATGTTGTAGGTAGAAGATGGTGAAGACTTTGCCCCTGTCCTCAACTGTAGGATGATGCAGTTCTAGTGCAGTGGGAGCCCATGCGGCATGCAAGGAAGGCTTCCTGGAGGAGACAATGCTGGGTTCCTGTGGGAAGGGAAGCCCATATGGAAGGGCTTTCCAGACAGAAGGAATACTATGTTAGTTTTGCATTGCTGTGGCCAAAAGATATGACAAGAGCAATCCACCTAAATATCATGGTAGAAGGGTATGGCAGAGGGAAGCTACTCTACTCATGGCGCGTGGTGACTAGGATACAAAGAAAGTGATGAGATAGGGGTCACAGGGAAAATGGACCCTTTCAGGGCATGCCCCTACTGACCCACCTCCTTTAGCTCTCCCACCTGCCTACAGTTCCCACATCAGTCCATTCAAATTAGGATGGACTGATTAGGTTACAGCTCTCCCAATCCAATCATTTTACCTCTGGACAATTCTTCATTGATACAGCTTTTGGGGGATACCTCATACCAATCATAACAAGCATCTCCTGGGTGGGGACCTAAGGACTGAGCTAGCATGGCCTATGTGGCAATGCCAGGCATTTTGGGATCCCTGGCCAGCTTGGTTGTGGGGACCTGTCATGGAGGATTGTGAGTAATGGATAGACAGGAGCCTGTGAGGCTGTCTTATGAGGTGGGATGTGGGGCCCTCAGGCTGCTTCAGAGATACAGGACATGTAGGATTCAGTGCTGGACTCGGGATTGAAAAGGTATGACCTTTGTGGCCTTGGTGTTAAGAATCCTAAGCTGTAGATAAGGGGGCATGGACCTATGTAGCCTTGTGTATGGTAAGAAACAAGTATAGGTTTCTGGAGATCACAGGGGTTGTGAGACTTGGAGAAGTCTTCTGGGAGAAGAAGAGATTAGCCAGGGTCTTGAAGGATGTGGGGGAATTTGCACAGATATGGGGTGGAGGAGGTGACAAGTAGGGGAAATGTGGTAGGAGGGATACTGTTTAGGTAAAATGTCAGACAGGATATGAAAACGACAGAATGCACATTCTCAAGGAAGTACTGGAGATGGTTCACTGCCAACTGAAAGAGGTTAATAAATATGGTTCAGTGACAAAGAAATTTTCAAAGAACATGGAATTTGGGTTTTTCCTTGAAGTCAGTGGGGGAAGCAGGGACTTAGGAATTGGACCAGAAGAAAGGGATCAGGAGGGAGCTCTAGGTAGGTAAGAATGAATCAGAAAATGAGTAGAGGAAGGAAACCCAAGGTAAGTGAGCAGAGATCCGGGAAGGTGGCTGTGCAGGGGCCTCAGATATCAGGCTGCTGAGTTGGGGCTTTCTGCAGCAGTCAGGAGCAGTCCCCGGACCAGCAGCATGGAGTGGGGAGACAGCCACGGGCAGGTGGGGAGCTGGGGGCCTAGGTGTGGAGATGGAGGGGTCTGTGGGCAGGAGGCAGGGAAGACTCAGGAGTCTCCCCCATTGGAGTTCTGGTAGTGAGGGCCTGATGTAAGTGACCATGGCAGCCACAGCAGTACCTGGCTGGCGCGGGAGTCAGCAAGGAGCCCGAGGGACTGTGGGTTTTCTGGGCAGGAACATGTGAGAAGTGTGCCACCCAAGGGTGCTATTTCAAACTAGACCACCCACCACAGAGCCCTCTCCATAAATAGGTGCTTACAAAGAATTGGTGGTTGATAATCTGAAGATGACAAAAATGAGAGCAATACCCAGAACCCACAGTGTCCCAACCCATCTCTCTGTGGCATGAAGATCTAGTCCAGCTGCTCTGGGCTGAGAACGGGTGGAAGCACAGTTAGAAAATAGGTAGCTCCCCTGCACGGTGACGGCGACGGCAAACTTATCGTCAGCAAGAACCCATTAGAAAATACAGTGGGAAAATAAAAGGTAATCAAAAGTGAAAGAACAAAGGCAAGAAAAAACTCAGGAAAAAACTAAAAGCAGAAACTGCAAATCTGAGGAATGAGGAAACTGTACAATGGATAACAGGAAGAAGGCTCATCCTGGATTTTTGGTCTGGGTGACAGACGATGCAGTCTTGGTCAGATAAATGCTTACACCCTATATACACGTATGATCACACTACTGGTGTGACTCAGTGCCATGTACAGCCAGAGGAATGAGAAGTGCTCCATTTGTGTACAGTGTGTCAAAATGCATTCTACTGTCCTGTATAACTAATTGGAACAAATTTTAAAAAATAAAAAAATTCTTATAATGTTTTAACGTTTATTTTTTAGGGGGAAAGGAGTAAATCATATGATGGTTGCTCTATATTTCACCTCAAAACAAACAAACAAACAAAAGCAAGGCCAGAATGATTTCCCAAAAGAAAAAGCCTGAAAAAAGTTTTGCCTAGCCAGCTATGAAACTGTAATGCGGAAATGTACTGACTGGGGTCTTTAAGGCAAAAGTCCTTTTAAAAGTTTAATTTAGAAATAATAACATCAAAAAACGTTCTTGTGTGTCTGCACAGGGGGGTTGTGAAGCTTCCAGTGGGCAGTGAGGGTGTGTTTTAACTGGGGGACAAGGCATTTTAGTCTCTAGTCTAGCCTTTACTACTCATGAAGCAGCACAGATAACTTCTAATGCTTGCAATCTCATCATTCTCCTGATATTTCTGGTTGCTCCGTTATTTTTTAGGTCACTTGTACCTTTTCATATGTGTTCAAAGGAAAATATTTCTTAAGGGGTTCTCAAGGTCTGAAAGAAGTACATTTCATTTTCTAAAAGTTAACTCCTACTTTTTTGGGTGAGCACAGTGGCATGTACTTGTAATCCCAGCTGGTGGGGAGCCTGAGGCAGAAGGATGGTAAGTTTGAGGCCAGCCTGACAACCTAGTGAGACCCTATCTCAAAATAAATTCAAACAGGGTTGGGGATGTGGCTCAGTGCAGGAGTGCTTGCCTAGCTAGTGGGAGGCTCTGGGGTCAATACCCAGTATTGCAGGGACTTACTTGCTCTCTAGGTGACATATTTGGAATGAAGAAAAATCTTATAGTTTTAACAATATATAATTGAGAGGATAAACCAATATGTTTGGTTGCTATCCAAATAAACAAACTAACACCCAGTCAACCATAAATTTAAATGATCAAAAGTCTCTTGCCTTCTTAACTCACTTTAGTTAACTGAAAATCGTTTTACTTCTGAGGTTGAAGAGGAGGTAATGGTGGTGATGATGTGATAATTAACATTCACTGAGCACTTACTTTGTGACAGCTATTGTTTTAAGAATTTCCACTTGTTTGCTTGATTACCACCACAAACCTGAGTTCTCCCCATTTCAGAAATGGGGAAACTGAGTCAGAGCAAGTATAAATGGTAAAACTAGGACCTGGTGGGTCCAGGATTTGAGTGCAGGTTTTCTGCCTCCAGAGCTTGGTCCCTTATGCACTTGTTGTGCTGCTTTTTCCTGTTCTATGGGTAACCTTTGTGTCTCTGTTAGACTCCCCACCCCCCCCCCAGGCTCCCCGCACCCAGGTCTCTAGTATGTATTTTAGGATGGGATTTAATACTGATCACAGAGAGAATGGTGGGAAATGGCCCAGCACCACCACCTCCTTGTTATCCTTCACATAAAGCCCGTGTCCTTCTGACCCCTTTAAACTGAGTCTCTCCTCCCTTCTACGCTGCAGTCTTCCTAGTCAAGTGACCTCCTATGGGCCAGGGTCTCCGGTGATCCAGGCAGCCCTTCTCCATCTGAGGAGTTCACCTTCCATTATGTGTAATGAGGAGGCTGAGGCAGGCAGCTCGGAGGCTTCTCTCCCACCTCTCAGCGTCCCCAGCCTCCCCTTCCGTCTTCCATAGCTCCACTCCTGTGTTTAGCTAGGTAATGCCATGTGAGCCATCCACAGGCCCCAGGGCCAGGGCAGGCTCCATACAGAGAGTGCTTCTAGAAACATGCTCTGCCTGTCCCTGTCCCCTCCCTCTTGTCCTCATTTATGGGAGGTGTACGGTGCGGTGGCCTTGTGCCCACAGTGCTGAACAATAGCAGATATGCCTTGAAATTCCATTAGGATCATCTATTCCGTGCAGACAGCCCTGCCTTGGGGCCAGTTAGGATGCTGGGTGGCCCATTAGGGCCTGGAGCCTGGCCAGAGGCCACATTACAGCACTATGGGTTTGTGCTGGACTTCTTAATGAGGCCAGAGTCCGGGGGTTTTCCAGAATGTTTGCTTGTTTTCCTGCTTGAGGGGCTGCCAACCGGTGGGGCTCTGTGAAAGGCTCACTAATAGCCTGTGATTCAGGGGTTGGCGCCCCTCGCGGTCTCCAGGGCCTGGAGGCAGTTCTCCTCCACCACTCTCAAAATAACCAGGTTTGGTGGGCGCCTCCGAGAATGCTCTGTGCTTTCCTTAAAGAAACAGTGGTTTCTGAAACTGTTCCTTGAAGAGTGTTAGAGGGAACCTCCTCAGAGGTTTTGTTTCTGCCTTTGCCCTGTTAGTCTCAGGAGCTGAGTTTGACAGGGGCAGGATTCCGTGCCTGCCACTGAGGTGCACATGCTGCTGGGGCATGAATTAAATGACCAGTATCCAGCTGTGCTCGTCAGACCTGTGCTGGGCACACAGGGTAGAGGGAGTGACATGTGCCTTGCTTCTGGGATCCAATCATTGACCGAGGACACAGATGAGGGGCTCTTGAAGGAAAGCACTGGGGGCTGCTTTGGGTGAAATCACAGGAGACGTTGTATTACTTTCATGAATGTGGTCTGGAGGGTCGGTCTGCAGGATTTGTATTTTTCTGAAATTTGTATGAAATGCCACTGTCTCTGGCCTCGTGGGAAGGCCTACTTCATGCCAGGGGAAGGGTTGGGCAAGCCGGCTGCTTGGGTTTGTGGCTCACTGTTTTGGTAAGCTGTGGTCCCCTGGCCAAGGTGCCATCTCTATACTCCATCCAGCCTTCTGTAGAGCAAAGCTGCCAATCAAGACCCTGCATAGTGGGGCAGCCAGGAGCGCATGAGTGAGTGGGCATGAGAGGTAGAGCTGAGCTGGGTACTGAGAGTTGGCCAGAGATAAGAAAGGTCCTGGGTGTGGGAGGCGTTGGTGCTGCTTCTCAACCCTGTCCCGGACCACATACCTGTCTTGTGTACCTTAGCACTCTGCTCAGGGTCCTGAACTCAATAAAAGCTTGGTGGTCTAAATTTCCCCTCAAAGTAAAACAGAACCACTCTCCTTTGCGGGATGGAGGTAGACATAGCTCCCCCCAGGGAATCTGTCATCTCTCCTCTGGGGCGTGCCATTGATGTCTTCTGCTGGCCTGAACTCCTCACAGGCACCTTTTTTCCTGGTTCATCCTGATGAGAGGGCCTGGGGCACCCGAGTCTTACTCTGGAACCTTGAGCAGGATCTGAACTACAACTTGGCCATCTCCCTGTGCCCTCCTCTGGCCCCCTTAGCTGTAGGATGCTACCTTCTCTGCTGTTGTAATTCTGGGGTGCAGACCCCTGGTGTCTGGCTTTTATTCTGAACATTTCTCTTATGATACAGACCTCAGAATTTTCTTAGTGATGGAAGCTGTTTGTTTTCCTGGAACCTAAACTGCTTGGTCATGAGGGTGTGGGATTAATGGGAGGTGTCCTGTTTCCTGGCTCCCATCCTGAGTGGAAGGGCTGGGGCTCTGGCCTCTGGTGTTCTTGCATCTGCACACATGTGCACTTCAGTGTCTGCTTCTGTGGCAAGCCCACCCGTGCATACCTCAGCAGACCCCTCTTTGCCTTCTTTGCTTTGTTCCAGCTCCCACTGAGTTTCTGGCCTTTGTGGGGATCACTATGGTTAACTCAGTAGAAATAAATCTCAGTATGGTTTGCCTGAGCTGCCAAGTCCCTGCCAAGAGCTGGGCTCCCTCCTCTGTTTTCCTGCCTGACTCTCAGTAGTAATATCAGCATTTCCAAGTGGGCTGTGGTTCTGGTTGCCCTTTGCCATATACAGTGTATTTCTGGGAACTGGGGTTAGTGACATCACACGTTGCTCTAGCAACCAAACAACTGTTGCGCCCACAGCTACCAGCAGCCTTGGGGGGCCTCTGGAGCCACCAGTTGATTGGCAGCCCTGTGCTAACCCCCACCCTACCAGTATGCCGGGTCTGTTGGGCCCACTCTCACCACAGTGCCGGATCTGAAATGGTAGATGTGAGCAGCAACTTAAAGAAGACACTGTAATTTTAGAATCTTGCTGCTAAGCATAGCCAAAGAAATCACCTAGATGGGTGCTTTCCATTATTTTACTATAAGAGACAGCAGATAGCAGATAGGGTCCTCAGGTCTTCCTTTTCCTTCCTGCCTGCCTCCCTCCCTCTCTCTCTCTCTCTCCCCCCCCCCCCCATCTCCAAGGTGTCCCCAGGAACTCCATTTGGAAACCACAGACACAGTGTAGCTGCCTTACTTATTTATGCATGGTGTCACTGTTCTTCAGGTCAGCCCTCTGTAGTCTGCCCCCAACCTGCAACTCCAGGAAGACCCCATAGGCGTTGAAGTTGTTCTGGGCTCCAGTAGCCCAGGGTGAAGTGCTGGCCTGGGCCCCTCCCTATTGCCCAAAGAAGCCAGACCTCATCTTCCCGCTGTACCACATATGAGACACCACGTTGTGCATGTCATGTTCCTCCTTGCCCTGGGTGGGGAAGGCCTTACAGAAGGACTTTGCTTTCATTACTTCTGAATCCCTAGCCCACTCATTTTCTTCAGCTGCCTGGTATCTGTTGAGCATCTGTCAGGTGGCAGGAGCTGTGCTGGGCACCAGGGATTTGACTGTGAGCTGCATAGCAGTGTAGCCTGGGGAGGCTGGTGAGTGGGTTGACCGTCCATGGTGCAGCCCCCGCCCAGCCATATCTCCAGACACAAGTCCTAAAACACATAGCACTGTGACAATGTGGTCACTGACCAAATGCTACCCAATATATTTTATAAAAGGCACATCTCTCTTTTTTTTTTTAATTGTCTTTCCTTTCCTATTTATTTATTTGTTTATTTATTTATTTAGAGACAACATTCCACTGTGTTGCCCAGGCTGGCCTCAATCTCCTGGGCTCAAACAATCCTCCTTCCTAGGCTTCCCAAGTAGTTGGAACTATGGGTGTGGGCCACCACACCTGGCTGTTTACATGTTTTAATACATTATTTTTAAAAATTATTTTTCCAGGGCCTTGTTGGAAGGAGAAAGTAATCCGGAAATAACAATCTGGACTGAGTACACCGAAAATGTGCCACAAGGTAAATATTTTAAAAAGCTAATTATTTAACTTGAAAAAAGCTTTCCATCTGAATTGTCCATTCTGTGGGTAGAGAGTGGGGCCCCACTGATCTGGAAGGACAGGGTTTGGCTATGGTTTTTCAGGTAACAGTTCATCTCTCTTTTACATGCCAAATAGATTTCTTAGTTTAATGGAACATTATTTAAATTACAATGTTGATGAGATTGTGTGGGAAAGTGCTTTTTAAACTCATGTGCTCATCAAGCCAATATTTTGAGGTATTCCCGCCAACATGGTGAGGAGCCAATGTGGCAAGCCAGGCAGAGTGAAGTGTGAGGAGGCTGTGGACATGGACCTGTGCATCATGCCCTTGGAAGCTTTCCCTTTCCAAACAGAAGTGTTAGGGTTGTATCCAGCTTGGGAAGATAGTGTTTGGACAACAGCAGGTGGTCAACATTCTGGAACCTGCTTCCTGGGCAGAGGCGGGATGGTTATAGCATTTCTCCCACCATAGGTGGAGATAGCTCAGGAGCTCTGTCTGGGTGCCCTGAGCACTCTTAGTTCAGGCCCAAAGCTGCAGGACAGGGCTATCCTTCCTACAGCTGTAGAACCAACACAGGAGAATTTGATATTCATTTGAAAGACCCTAAGGACCTGTAAGATAACTTTAAAAACATTTTTTAAGCCTTATGTAATTTTAAAGGGATTCTGGCTAAATAATGGCATATTAAATTATATATGGTGTGTTTAATATACAGTTATCTCTTGGAGGCTGGGGATGTAGCTCAGTGGTAGAGCACTTGCCTAGTGTGCACAATCTCCAGCATTGCCAAAACAAACAAACAAACAACTCCCCCCCCCCGCCCCCCCTGCCGCACAAGTAAGTCCTGGCTCAGTCATCCCTTGGTATGTGGAGGAGATAGATTCTAGAACACACCTCCACCCCTTGTATATCAAAATCCATGAATGCTCAAGTCCCTTGTATACAATGTTGGAATATTTGCATTTAACCTATGCATATCTTCCTGTATACTTTACATCAACTCTAGATGACCTGTAATACCTAATATAATGTAAATGCTATGTAAATAGATGTTATACAGTATTGTTTAGGGAATGATGAGAAAAAAAAAACAGTCTGTACATGTTTAGCACTGGTGCATTTTTTAAAATATGCTTTATCTTCAGTTGGATGAATATGTGGATGCAGAACCTGAGGGGACCATAGCTATAGGGCCAACTGTCTGCCATACTCTTGTAGTTTTAGTCATTATTGCTCCTAATAGGCCCTTCCCAGATTTGATAGGTCACTAGGTTCAGAATAACAATTTTGATTCTAATCATTTGACTGGAATGGATTTGGACTTAGACAATGTCTGCAAGTTTGCTTTCTAATTTTGAGAATAAGCCTTAAAAAAGCAAAGATGTCCATGTAGGTGGCCCTTAGTCGACCTGTCTGGCGTCAGTTAACATCTGACATCTATAAAACAACAATTATTCATTCACCAGATTTCAAGGTTTACCACATTTTTGACTTGTACATATGTAGGTCTGAAAGACTGTGACATTCCTAGAGGAAGGGCCCAGGGTTAAGCTGCAAGGAGGCCCAATATTCTATGAATGGGGCTTGATTATAGTTTATAAGTGGTGACCTTGGAGCCCAGGAAAAGGGCTAATGGGTATCTCTGTTTACTTGTTTCTTTCCATCATTGTTTTTTTAAGCTTCTTGAAGGATATAGAGATTTCATATTTGTAACTAAATTTACTTTAGCATTTACTATTATGCCAAAGAAAGCAGCTGTGGAATAAAAACTACTAGTTGTGAACTTTTTAATTAGACTTTAGGCTTCCAAGTAGTACTATGTCCTGCAGAGTATGCACCCATCAACTCTTTGTTGAATAAATCTACAGGTGAGTTCCCAGGTAGGGAATTGATCAGCACATATTAGTACACTTATATGACTTTTGTCATATTGCCTAAACTATTGTCGTCCACTTGCTCACAAAATGATAGACCTGAAAGGAGTCTGTGATCATCCATATTAATCTTGCTGAACCTTAATTAAATCCAGGTGTTTCCTGGGGGGGTTCATCTTCTGGCATTTTTCAGTTTAATATCAGTATTTTGGCCTAAAAAGAGGAATTTTTGTGGGAATTTTCCTGGCTTGGTCTCTCTTCTATATCTTAGGATCTACCTGAAGGAGGTCTTTGGCCTTGGTTGTCTAGAGGGAAATCAAGGGGAGAGAGGTCTCTGCCCCAGCTCAGCTGGATGGGGTGTGGGAAGACACTAGGGGGCACTCTTGGGAGGATGGTGCTTTGGCCATGTTAAAGCGCTGGCTGCCATGCCTAAGAGCAGGTTATCCTGGTGGCATTTGGGCACCCAAAGGGTGATACTATTTGTGGATGGTCCAGAGCAAAGCTAGAAGCCTTAAGATTCTTCTCAACTCTAGGATGGTTGTCTCTCCCGGACAGAAGGTAGGGTTGACAACTGGTCTGCTTTTTGCATGGGCACTTTATCAGATGAGGAGGTTGTCACATGTAAAAGGAGAAGAAATCAGGAAGCTTAAAAGAGTTAAAGTCTTCCATACCTATTGGCCCCGCAGGGAAATCAGTAAAAAATAAGAGTATATTAAATGGAGGTGAGCTGTACTATTTGGTGTTCAGTAATTATACACTTTATAATTATAGAGTTCTTCTCTGCTGAAATAAGTAAAATAAACTTACCTCAAAAAGTAGAAATTAATGATTCTGAAATATCATAATATTGTGAAATTTCAGCTGCAAAACCCAGCACCTCTGGCCTCTCTTGCATATGTGCCATGACTTATAATCAGATCTTTGATATTTCTCTTACGATGAGTGAATATTTTAAAATTAGGAACTGGAGAAAAGCGTTAGGTTGCAGTATTTGTAGTACTATATTTTATTGTGACAGAATTTTTTAAATGACCCCCCCAAAAAAAGAAAATTGGGGGACTAAAAATGTTTTATTTACAGGGGCCTTCCTGTGATAATAGGGTATATTATGTTGAGAGGGATTTGACCTGCAGTAGTGCTTTTAATAAAAAAGATAATGATGCCTGTCATCTTAATGAACTGTTTGTTCAATTTCTACAGAATTCAGAAACGAATCCTATCGATATACTGACTCAGTATTACAGAGGAAAAATGAAAGAAATCTGTTTCCAAGGCAGAAAGCCCCCTTGGTGGGTTTAAACCACAGCTCCGCTCTGTATTCTCATGGGTCAGGGCACCTCGGATCTCAGACCACCAAGTCTGTTGGAAATGAGGCCAGAAGAGGATATTCTTCCTCCATCACTACCCGGCAGGAAAACTCTTACGAAAAAATTGTCAACGGTCAAACCAATTTCCGAACTTTCTCTCCAACCCCCGGTCTTCTAAGAGCAACCAACACCCAAGTTAAAACATTCCCCAGTAGACCCAAACCCGAAGGTACAAGGGATGCCCCCACCTATTTAGGCAAAGAGTCCACCGTTGCCCGCGAGTCATACCAAGAACGCAGGGACAATGTGGGAGCAGGTGTTGTGGAGAGCACTCGGCCAAATGAGAGGACCGTCACTTTGGGGAAAAAAATAGAAGTGCAAACCACCAGGGAGCAAGAAAGAAATAGATTAGGAGCCATCAAAATTAAGCCCGAAGAGAAAATGTTTGATTCCAAAGAAAAGGCTTCAGAGGAAAGAAACTTAAGATGGGAAGAACTGACAAAGTTGGATAAAGAAGCCAGAAAGCGAGAAAGCCAGCAAATGAGGGAAAAGGTCAAAGAGAAGGAATCACTGAAGGAGAAAAGTGTGAAAGAAAGAGAGATACCGATTAGTCTGGAAGTATCCCAGGGCAGCAGACCCCAGGTGTCCCCAAAAGGCTTACAGATGCCAGAGAAGAAGGATGCTGGTGACAGTAAAGTGGGAGAGACGGTGACAAAAGAGACAAGGTTCAGGTTGGACACCAGTGACACTGCTAGTTCCCTGCCAAGCGATTCCATGACAGAAACCATAGCAGAAAACATTGTCACCAATATCCTGAAGCAGTTTACCCAGTCTCCCGACACCGAAGTGTCTGCTAATTCTTTCCCAGACACAAAAGTCACTTATGTGGATAGGAAAGAGCTTCCTGATGACCGGAAAACAAAGACGGAAATAGTCGTGGAGTCTAAACTGATGGAAGAAATTGATGTTTCAGACGAAGCTGCTCTGGACCGCCTTTTAGGCAAGGATGTCAAGGAAGTGGGGCTGAAGGGAAAGTCAGCAGAGCGGATGATAGGGGATATCATCAACCTTAGTCTGAAGGGAAGAGAGGGGAGAGCAAAGGTTGTCAACGTGGAGATCATGGAAGAGCCGGTGAGCTATGCAGGCAGTCGCGGGGCGGAGGAGTTTTCCACCCCCTTTGAAGTGGAGGAGGTTGATGATGTGTCTCCCAGCTCCAAGGGGCTTGTCGAGGAAGAGGACGATGATGGAGACACCAATGTCATGTTCTCAGTTAATCAGCGTCAAAGGACCAAGCTACCCCGGGAGAACGTAACACACGTGGAAGAAGTGACGGAGGCAGGTGACTCAGAGGACGAACAGAGTTATTTTGTTTCGACCCCAGATGAGTACCCCGGGGGCCATGATGGAGATGAAGGCTCCGTGTATGGGCAGATTCACATTGAAGAAGAATCCACCATCAGGTACTCCTGGCAAGATGAAATTGTACAGGGGACTTGGAGAAGGAGAAAGAAGGATGGCACAGTGGAGGAGAAGGATGTGGAGACCCTGGAAGTTCCAGCAGCCTCCCTGGGGGGCAGCATGGGTTCTGCTCACTGGAAGGAAGAAGCTAGTGGTGAATTGCATGCGGAACCCACAGTCATCGAAAAAGAAATCAAAATACCACATGAATTCCACACCTCCATTAAGGGCGGCTTCTCCAAGGAGCCTCGACACCAGCTGGTGGAGGTTATTGGGCAGCTGGAAGAAACCCTTCCTGAGCTGCCTGAGCGCATGAAGAAAGAGCTGTCTACCCTGACCAGAGAGGGTCAAGGGGAGCTGGGGAGCGTTTTAGTTGATGTGAAGAAAGTCCAGGCCTCTGACGGTGGGCCTGTGACCTTAGTTGCTGAGGTCAACCTCTCACAAACCGTGGATGCTGATCAACTGGACCTAGAGGAACTGAGCAGAGATGAAGCCGGGGAAATAGAGAAAGCTGTGGAGTCAGTGGTAAGGGAGAGCTTGACCAAGCGACATGGCCAGTCACCTGAAAGCTCAGACAGGGAAGATGGAGCTGAAGTGTCAGCTGGTGGCATTCACTTCAAACGCTGGGCCACAAGAGAACTGTACAGCCCGTCTGGTGATCTGGATGACGCCGGCAAGCCCTCTGCCCAAGGCCCGGTGTCAGCCACTGTGGAAGTCAGCAGCCCCAAGGGCTTCGTGCAGTCTCACGTGCTGGAGGACGTCAGCCAGTCCAGTAGGTACATTAAACTAGGCCCCACAGAAATCTGGAGGACTGAGCAAGTCTCCCACGGAGGACCCACCGCAGAGGTGGCGGAGGTAAGTAGTGACCTCAGTCAGGTAGGCAGCTCAGCAGGAGCCAGCCAGTCTGTGAGGCACTTCACGGTGGGTCCCCATCCAAGTCAAGTACCCACAGAAGTCATCTTTCAAGGCCCGATCTCTGCCTGGCAGGAGGCAGGGGACAAAGAAGAGCCTGACCTGGCAGAGCTGTCCACCACAGATCCTGAAAGATCCGAGAGGCACAGCACCTTTGGCTCCAGGCAGTTTCATGCTGAAAAGGAAATTAGTTTTCAGGGTCCCATTTCGGGGGCAGTGAAGGTTGGTGAGAGTTTTGTAACTGAAGAGTCAGTGGGTACCCAGACTTCTGTAAGGCATCTTCGGTTAGGCCCTAAAGAAGGATTTAAGGAGGAAATTCAGTTTATAGCCCCCCTTTCAGACAAAGTGGAGTGGGGTATCAGAGGGGAGTCTGTATGCACCCAGGAGTCACCAGGGAGCAGCACATCTGTCAGGCACATCGACATTGGGCCTCTGAGGCAGCCAGCCACTGAGCTGACAGTTCCCCAACCTGTGGAATTTGGTGACTCAGAATGCATCGTCCAAGGAGAGGGCTCACCAGACATGGCCCAGGCCACTCGTAGTTATACCTTGGGTAGAAAAGTCCTCATGACTGAAAAGAGTACATTCCAAAGGCTTGTTTCTGAGTCTCCTCAGGAGGGTAGTGCAGGGGACACGTCAGGGGCAGAAGTGACATCAGGTATTAGCAGATCCTTTAAGCACATTCAATTAGGTCCTACAGAGACCAAAACCACTGAACACATTGTCATCCACGGACCCGTGGCCAAAACATTTGCTCTTGCTGGTTCTGCAGATTCCCCTGAGCTAGGCGAGTTAACAGGCAGCAGCACACAGCGGCACTTTGCACTGGGGCCCAAAGAAACTTCCTTTACTTTTCAGATGGACGTGAGTAACACAAAGGCGATCCCCCACTGGACACCAGAGGCAGGGACAGAAGTGGATGCTCACAGTGTATCTGACCGTGGTGTCTGGAGAGATGCTGACAGTAGGAATGACCGGGCAGCTGGCGGGAGCTTTCAGGCCTCTGCTGGGGATGGAGAGAAGGGTGCGGAGCAGGCGGGGTTCAATAAGACAGTGCAGATGCAGAGAATGGTAGACCAAAGGTCAGTGATTTCAGATGAAAAGAAAGTTGCCCTCCTCTACCTAGACAATGAGGAGGAGGAGGAGGATGGACACTGGTTTTGACAAGCAGAAATATTTTGTTTTAAATGGCATCTTGTTTGGAAATATACTAACATACAAAGGCCTTACTTTATGTGGGGGGGGGGCCTTATTATCAAAACTGCCCCTATTTTGCTTACTTTAGAGAACTCTGGGCAATGCCAATTGACTTCAGAGTTTATCTGAATTTCAGATTAGTTCATGCCTTCAGAGGCTTTGGAATTTTAGTTTTGAATTGGGACTTTTGCCAAAAAACACTTTTTTATCTTTTTAATCTTAAAAACTTCCTTTTTCTCTACTTATGGAGATAGTTTCTGCCAGTTTTGCACCTGGTCACAGACAGAGCTTCCTTCTGTTTGATACTGTGACTAATCATCTATGAACAAGATGCCTAAACATTAACCAGATTAAAATAATATATTTAAGAGTCAATTTTGTTTGCATGTGCTAACATGAAATAATAAACTAACATAGTAAGGGAAAAATAAGTACATTTTTACTTTCCAAAGTCTTTGAAATAAGCAAGACTATATCTTTTAAAAAATCAAAATAATTTCATCGTTAGAAAAAAGTCACTTGTTAGCAACTTAAATTCATTTTAAGACTTGAATGAATTGCTTTCTATGTGCAGAACTTTAAAAAACATAGTGTTTTATTTATGGAGAGGACAGCTGTAGTTTACTGCAATGTTTCAAATCAACATACCTGCTATGTTTGCACCAGTTCCCCTGCACTGGATGCATGATAGGGAAAATGATTGTTGGAAGTTGCTTATAGGACCATTTGTTTTTTGCAGTACTAAGTCATGAGGTAGTGCACAGCCTGAATACTCTTTTTTTGTTGTGGCCTAAGTTCTGGAGTAGCTGGATCCTGTCAGAGTCTGCATTCTTGAGCATCTCTGTGCCTCAGCCCTTAGCACCAGTGTTCTGGTTCACTGGTGAGGGGTAGAACCCTGCACTCAGTGAGGAGGGTGTTGATGCTCAAACTGCACCTGCACCGGCAAAGTGATCTTGTGCAGGAAAACAGAAGGACAAGGTGGACTGTGCCTCCCAAAGAGGCTGTTCTCAACTGCCCACTTGTGGGTTGGAGCTCTGTCTGAGCTTGAAGACTGAAGGATGAAAATGCAGCAACCACAAGCCAACCTCATGGAAGCTTTTTGCACTTTAAACAGAAATCCTGACAGTGGGGGTGTTTTGTCCAGTGAAACACATAACACATTAGATGAAGCAAGGTGTGTGGAGCAGGAACTGGGTGGCTCTCCTACAACCCAGCACCCAGGCACCCAGGACAGGCCCTGGAAGTTGACAGAGGCCTCGTGCTCACGGGCCATGTAATGTGGACCTGCAAACTTATACTACTGAATTTAAGATATTAGGAGGAGTGTGCTCATTTGGATTCATTTTTATTTTGCACATGGGTCTTGTTTTTAAAGTCCCCATCTTTCAAAGATGTAGCATCACATATTAATGGGTTTCTAGCAGCACAGCATTATTTTAGTCCAGACTAGTTGCTCTCACATAATGTGGGCTAAGCGTTGCTTCCTGTAGCACAGTGTGGTAGATCTGATGGTAGTGAATTCAGGAAGAAGGATCCGTGGTAATGCCACCTGCAGGTGGGTTATGAGTATGGTGGCGGAGGTAAGACATTGGAGGGTCTTCCCTCCCTCTCTCACATGGTGGGTGGGTGGGTGGGTGTCTCCTCTCGTCCCTGTAATGGTGATGGCAGGTAGGTTAGGAAGAGTTAGTTTTCCTTAGTCAATAAGTGGAGGAGAAATATAGAACGCCTTTCAAGATGATCTGTTAAAAAACAAACAAACAAACATCATGAATCCAGGTAAAGAAAGAAAGTTGATTTGAATAGCAAGTTTAGATCTTTGTTACCCATCTGCCAAATTAACTAGTGGTTATCAGACTAACATAGAGGTGACTCCTTTGCAAAGGCTTGTCTTTTCCAACATGGTCAAAGATGTGCTGATTTATGTTCACCGTAATTGGTAATGGTGTTATTTATTAGAATTTGGTACAGGTGACAGCCTCTTACTTGATGACAAGACAAAGTGACGATGAAGAGTCTATTATGAGTCTAAATGGGCTTAGCTGGATGTCACTGTCTTAACTCATTAACTTGTAAATGGGTGCTGATGTAAGCAGGTTATTAATATCACAACCCACCTTTACTTATTTTGGAAAATAAACATCTTAGACCTTAATTTTCATCTCTAAGTTGGAATGCATGTCTTCAAGGAAATATTCTGCCAGAAGTGTTTACCAGTATGGAGTCATGAGCTGTCATCGTGCTAAGTCTCTGGATCACGGCTTGCCCTTGACATCATGGCAGGTCACCCCAGAGGTCCATGTTCTTTAAAACCAGCCACTGTGATCGATCAGAGTGGGAACACAAAGAACCTTTTCCTATTCATTAGTATGTGGACAAAATAGTGTTTATTGGATGTTTTTGGACTTCCCACTGGTTGATTTGATAGTTTGTTTAGGATGTGTGTTTAGGATGGAATCATCTAAGAAGCTGACTTTGCTAACCTCCTGTTCATAAAGGGAAATGTCACAGACTGTGTAGAAATAAAAAATCTGAGGAGAAAAAAAAAACTATGTTGTTCCTAAAGAGAATGTTTTCCATTCGATTTTGGTGTGTTTTCTTTTAAACTCTAATGAAAGCAAACATAAGTTTACATGCATGTCTTCATGGTAGCACAGAATTACTGGGGAGAATATATAAAAGAAGTTCCAGTTCACCTGAATCAGAACTCAATATTGTGGACACAGAATAAGACAGGATGGTAGACAGCATAAGCCACCTGGCTGGTGTTCAAGTACATCCTGGATACTTAGTGGTAAAAATGTCATCACAGCCTGGAAGACAAGTGCCGCAGGATGTGACCATCCTCTCCCTTGTGCCCAGGACCCAGGGGTTTCCTGGGGCACAGGACTTTCTGTGCTAAAACTAGACTGTCCCTGGGACAGTTGCTTACCTTAAGGGCAAACAGGAAGGTTAGTTAATCATGACTGTTTCTTAGGTACTTCAAAAAATTGCAGTAGCTTGAGTCAAAGGAAGAGCTAGATGTCTTTACCTGTTTATATTCTTTTAGCCTTTTTAAAAAATACGTATTTATTTTTTAGCTTTAGGTGGACACAATATCTTTACTTTACATTAATATGGTACTGAGGAACAAACCCAGTGCCTCATGCATGGTAGGCGAGTGCTCTACCACTGAGTTACAACCCCAGCCCCTCCTTTTAGCCTTTTACTGACAAAAATAAAAACACAAATAGCTGTATTCTTCCTCTCTTAAAGAAGTTAAATTTAATCGAAGGTGACATTTGGTAAGACATTCCTAAATGTACTCTTTCCTAGGCTTGGGGTAGAGCACTAAATTTAAAAGATGTTTTGTGATTCCAAGCTACCCTCCAAGAAATACAGAAAAGTAGAAAAAACAAATAATAATCCATATTTCTTTAAATGTGCTGCCGTGACGTAACACTATAGCCTGGGTGACTTAAACAGCATTTACTTTTCATGGTTCTAGAGACTGGTTAGGTCCTACAGATTCACTTTCTGGTGAGGGCTCCCTTCTTGGCTTGCAGATAGTCATCTTCTAGTTGTCATCATGTTGGGGAGAGAGATCATCTCTCTTCCTTCTCTCACAAGGACACCAATCCCATTGACCAGGGGAAATAAACTAGTGACTTAATTACTTCCTAAAAGCCCCATCTCCAAATGACATCAATTAGGTCTTGTTTTAGTCAGCTTTTACATCACTGTGACCCGAAAACCTGACAAGAACAACTTAGAGGAGGAAAAGTTCATTTTGGCTCATGGGTTCAGAGGTTCAGTCCATGGACAGCTGCCTTCGTTGCTGTGGGCCACAGGTAAGGAGGAAGGTCGTGGTGGAAGGTCCTGGTGGAGGGAAGGCAGCTCCGGACATGGCAACCAGGAAGCAGAGAGAGTTCTATTCTCTAGGAACAAAATATAAACCCCAAAGGCACACCCATGGTGACCTGTCTCCTCCAGCCACACCCTACCTGCCCACAGTTACTGCCCAGTTGATCCATATCAGGGGATTGATCCGATAATCGGATTATGTATCATAATCTGTTCACTTCTGAAAATTTTTACATTGTCTCACATGATTTTTTTTGGGGGGGATACCTCATACCTAAATCATAACAGGGCTTCAAAAATGAATCTTTTAGGGACACAAACGGTCCATAAAATACTCCAATGTATATATATTTAAGTGCTTATTCCACTATCTACATTGAAACTCAGGTCTTCAACCAGTTAGGAACCTGGTCAGGGGCGATCACGACTCCTTTTGCTGTGACCACATGGGCCTGAGCCCAGCATGGTGGGTGTGAGCAGGGGTGGCCTGCGTGGTCAGAAATCGCTCTTGAAGAAGACAAGGGTGGCCTTTTCACCTCGTCATAGTTCTTCTCAGTTTATTTCTCCCACAAATTCTTGAGGTGCTGCTCTGTACAGTTGGACTTGGTGTGACTGGGGTTTCCCTGGGGGGTCAGAGCACAGGGAAGTCTAGCTGTAATGCTGCTGCCATTCTAGCACTGACCTGCAGCCTCCCTGGCCACAAAAGGGGGGATGAAGGAATGTGGGGGATGGACAGCACTGCTCATGCCTGCACCCCCAACCTCTGGAGGTTCCATTCACCTTATCCCTGCCCTGATCTTCTTGTTGACACCCAAGAGAAAGAGCTCAAAACTTTCTGCTAAAGGGCCACCATCATATGACTGTAGCATCCCACCAGCTGTGGCCCAAGGAGGCCGAAGCCCTCTGTGGACACAGCACCAGGGACTGTGCAGCCCCAGAAGCAGTGCTGTTTGTCTCGCCTGGGGAGAGGCAACAGGAAGAAGCAAAGCAGCAGGGAGTGTGTGTCCCTCCCTGCCTGGCCCTTCCAGGCAGCACTCAGGCCTGCTCACCCTCTTACAGCTGCCTCCCCTGAGCCCATGTCCAAGTGAAGGCCACTTACCACCCACCCCATCTCTGTTGAATCGCTACTGCGATCATTTACTAATTCCACTGTCATGTTTGATATCTAGTGTCATATTGGGTCGCACACTATGAAAGGGGGACTGTATGTGTGTTGTCCATTATGTCCCCGTTTGTAACACAGACCTTGTACATACTAGGTGCTCAGCAAAATTCACTGAGCGAACAAGCACATGAATGAAGGCACAGCATCTCTGTGCACCTTTTCAGGCTCTGAGGAACCTGGGGAGTATTCATTTAATTTATTTGTGTATTTCAGTGCTAGGCATGGACCCAGAGCTTCGAGCATGTTAGGTAAGCACTCCACCACTGAGCTACATCTCAGTCTTCATTTTAAAAATACACACCAACATCAGTACTTTTGTGTTTCCCTTTATTAACATTTTATTCTCAACCCCTATTACCTTCCTGTAAGAAAGGGCCTTTTCTAGAATCTTTTGTTCTGAATCTGACTCCAGATCTGTGCAAGGGGCTACATGTACAAGGAAGTTCTGAACTTCTGCAGAGAAATCTTTTGGCCACAGTAGTGCTGGTGGGCAAATTTTTTTTGGCAAGAAAAACCACAAGTGGTGACAAAAAGAAAGAATACACAAGTGCCAGACCAGCCTGAATTCAGAGCATCCACTGTCAAAATGTGGCCCAAAGAGGTTTTGGTATTACTGTTGCATGTTGGAGCAAACGGTTGGCCTTGGGAATCTGTGCATGGGTAAGTTTCATCTTCTAGTTGAACAGGTTTGTACAGCTTCTCAATGGCAGTGCCCAGGACGGCCTAAGGCTTTCGCTGGAGTAAGGGTGAGGGGTCTCAGTCTGCCAGGTTGGTCCTGGCCTTTCCCAGTGCAGAGTGCTGAGGGACAGTGGTGCAGAATGCCACTATGGCTTTTGGAGACTTCCTTGCCTTTCCGGCGACCTCAGGGGTCCTGTAAACAAGGAAAGAGTGGGTTATGTGTGGCCCCCTTAGGCCTCTGCAAGGTTTCCACCTCCATGGTTTCTTTGCTGTTGTGACAGGAACCTTGTGACTGATCAGAAACATTTTATAAGTCTCAGGAGAGGGTGTAAGTGAGAGAATCATGGCACAAGAGCATCAAACACAAGATGCTTTTCTTCTGTCTCAATTCTTTGCCACCACCCTGACTGAGCTGAGCCACTCAACACTTTTAGTTCAGTGAGCAGGACAAGAGCAAGGAGGGGTGTCAAGTTTGGACAGGAGGCCAGGCTGACTTACGTGCCCCACCCTAAAACGGGACAGTTCTCCTATTGGCTGGCCCAGGGTTCTGCTACTGGGGCACTTCCCTGAAAGTGGACACAGGGGGCACAGGCTATGTGAAGTGGGGGACCTTCTGACAGTTTGCTGGGCTTCTGCTCAGGGCTAGCAAAAGGATGGGCCAGCCTTCAAGATGAGGTCAGGGACTCTCTGACTCCTACCCTGACAGGCCTCCAAGGGCTGAAGGAACCCGAGGCAGAACTCCAGCAGGCTACCTCCCCACATCATAATGGGTGCCTTAACCTACACGGGGCTGATCTGCAGGAGGATGGGATCCAGTTTGTGTTTCTGAAATTATTTAAGAGCAAATTCTTTTCTAGTATTTAGGCAAGGAAGATATTTTATGACTGAGTTTTCAAAGAAACAGGTCCTGCATTTAACTATGCAAGTTGTGGGAAGTCAGTAAAACATTCCACAGAACCTTATAGAATCAGCCTCCTCTGGGATTCTGAATGGTGAAGGAATGGGAGACTTAGAGAAGAAGAGCAAGGGAAAGCCAACTTACTTGGACAGGGTGTCCACAGACTTCTGGGTGGCCAGGGTCCTCTTGTCTTGTGGTCCATATAAGATCATCTGAATCTGAAGACACTGAAGAACACCAAGGAGACATCATGAGGTTATGGAAATGTTCCCAAGTACACTTTGCAGAAAAATAAAGTCTCCCTTGGATGAGAAAAAGAATGCTTCGGGGGCTGGGGTTGAGGCTCAGTGGTAGAGTGCTCACCTAGCATGTGCCAGGTGCTGGGTTCAACCCTCAGCACCACATTTAAAAAAATAATAATAATAATAAATAAAATAAAGGTATTGTGTCTGACTACAACTAAAAACAAAATATACCAAAAAAAAAAAAAAAAGAATGCTTCACTTTGAGGTCCATGTTGCAAAGGAATTAGTGCCTTCTGGGTGTTTATCCTTGGCAAAGTCTGACCTTTGATTCAGATATTTTGAGTGACCCAGAAAACAAATGTGCATTCTTAGCACTGCTTCATAAAACTCTTCTGCATGCAATATATATATATTTAAAAGTATTTTCAAAAAATAAAGGCAAGCATATTGGTACTGACCAGAAAATAGTCTCTGGTTTCTATTTTTAAATGGCCCTTGCTATATCCCAGAAAATTGCGGGGGGGGGGGGGATTTTTTTTTTTTTTGTAAACAAATGCTTAATTTTATATGGGCCTTCTATGCTCATTGCTACACAGGAATTTTTAAGTTATTAGATGTTAAATAGCTTATCATTTATTCATGACTGACATTGGCTTGATTTCTCCCTTTTGCTTAAGTCTTGACATTTGATTGTTTGTACTAGGTCAGGGCAAACTCAAGGAAAGAAGAAAGATTAAAGATGTGCCCCAAATAACCAAACTAATTTTGAAGAAGAATGAAATGTAGGAACTTGCTTTCCTGGATACCAAGACCTTTTATAAAATGACAATTATAAAATGACAATAATAATTTTCATCCCAGGGTAGATAAACAGACCAATAAAACAGGGCAGAGAGCCCCATCCTTGATAGATGACAGAGCTGGCCTTGAAGGATCAGCAAGAGGAGGTGGACTAGTCAATAAGTGGTATGAGGACCACTGGGTTCCAAATGAAAGAAAATGAAAACTTAACCCATACCAACACAAAGAGTATTCCCAGAAATGTTTAAAGAGTTAAATATGAAAGGTAAAACTTGAAGTTTCACATGGAAATCTTGGAGGATCTCCTTATGATCTTGAGGTAAGGAAGTATTTCTTACACACGATCTAGACAAACCAAAGGTAAAAAACTGATAACATTTAACTACATGGAAATGTCAAATATCTTTGCACCAAAATTCAACATACGCAAAATACAAAGGCAAACAGACTGAAGGAAGATATTTGTAATGCACATAACTGAGAGAGGCTTAGCTTTTGGAATACATAACAGACTTCTAAAAGATAATGAGAAACAACACCATTGACAACATCCTTCCAATAGAAAAATGGCCAAAAGAAACAAACAGATTATTCAAGGAGTTGAAAACTGGCCAAGAACCATGCTTAATCTCACTCATAACCAGAAACAAAGACAAAAACTTCAATGAGTGTCCCTTCGCCCATCACAATGCAAAAATTATACTCTGATGATATCAAGCTTTGTCAAAGATAGGAAACAACAAGAACGATTTTATATATTGGTAGTGGGTGTTAAAATTAGTACAAATGCTTTATAGGACAATTTAGCTATATTTAGTAGTGGATAAGTAAATGTTGATATTCACATATGTTGTATATATGTGTATGACATCATACAAAGGTTAGGCATGAGCGTGTGTGTGTGTGTGTGTGTGTGTGTATATATCTCCCCACATATATAGATGAATCTCAAGATTCTAAAGTCAAGAGGAAAAAGCAAATCCCAAGTGAGTGCATATAATATGAAGCTTTAAAACATGCAAAACAAAAGCACAATAAAATAAGAAAAGCATAGAAATCATATCAAATTCAAGATAGTGGTTCTCAGGAGTGGGCCAACAGGAAATTCCAACTGGATGGTTCATGTTTAATTCCTACATTGACTATTGAGTTCACAGGTGTTTGTTATATTACACATACTTTCATATCTGAAATTTTTCTTAATTTTTTAAAGATTGAGTTAAGTTTTCTACATGGCTAACAGCTTGAGTTTAAAAAAAAGTGTGAAGTTTGGGGATATAGCACTGAAGACTTGATTCATTTTGATCTGCCAACCATTTCTGGGTCTTCAAGAAAATAAAAACGCAAGCAGCTGAAATGCTTTGTCTCCACAAGCTATGGAAAACATGAAGACTGAAAATCGTTTCAATCTTGAGGAGCTGAGAATGTATGTGGTCTTGGAATCTGGGAATGTGTTTGTCTTTGAGGAAGGAAATATCAGAAAAGAATATGACGGAATGGGCGGGGGGTGGGGAGGGCGGCGCTGAGGTTGTGGCTCAGCGGGAGTGCACTAGCCTAGCATGTGCAAGGCCCTGGGTTCGATTCTCAGCACCACATAAAAATAAGTAAACAAAATAAAGGTATTGCGTTCAACTAAAAAATAAATATTAAAAAAGAATATGACAGAATCTTTTTTTTTAATAATAGAAAACTTTCATTTTCTTACTTGAAGTGTTATGCACCAAGCAGTGGGAAATTAGTATTTTACTTAGTAGATAAATCAAATTCTGCAAAGGCAAGGGACCCAGATTGTCTGTTTGATGAATCTTTGACTTTCTAAATCTACACTGAAATCCTCAGCCAGGAGCTACTTCATCCCATGGATTTAAACCAGTGCTGCTTTAATCCACAGATTGACTGTTGTGACCTTGGATCTCAGGAACCTTCAGAAAGCTCTGCTGCTTTGAGAGGAGGGGATGGGGCATGTTGTTTTGACAGCCATGACATTGGATGAAAATTATTCTAGTGCTCACTCGGTTTGGGAGGCAGTCGTGGGAAGCCTTGGTGCCTCTGACCCTGGAGGGGGTAAGACTTACTCCATTATAGGTGTGGGACAGGAGAAGGTGCTCACAAACAGGGGACAAGAAAGGCCTCTCTCAAGGGCTTACTCTTCCTGCCAGAACAGACTTCATTTCCTCCTTCTTTGTGCCTAAGAGATGAGGTCTAATTTTACCCACGCCACGTTCCCTGTTTACATATTTATGAGTGTCTCCGATGAAGCTCATTTTGAGAGGAGCTGAAGTTGATGTGGCTTGGTGTTAATTCATTCAGTGTGGCATTAGACTTTTACTGACAATAATGATTATCTGAGACAGGCTGAGGTCTCAGCGTACTCTGTCTTAACAGATGGCCCTAAAATCTTAAACATGGGAGGAATTTCAAACCGATCCTTTTGGTTATTGAGCTTCTTCTCCCTGGCCCTTCACTCTCCAGGGAAGAGACGCTGCTTGGTGAATAGTCTCGAATTCCCAGGGAGAATGAGAAGGCAGTTGATAGGACTTCTATAAACCCACCCACTCACCAAACTGCTCTTCAACACATTCCTTTCTTATTTTAAATTAATTTTTAAAAGCATTATATAATTTGATGTCACTTAAGAGAAAAATAAATGCATGAAGAAAGAAAAGAAAAAAACAAAATCATTAACAGAGGAGATTCAAATTTCCATTATACTTTTATGTATTTTCCAAATTTCCTACAATTTTAATGAGATTTTTAAAATAACTTTTTCAACTGTGTGTCCTCATTTGGGCATATTTAAAATTTTGTATTTATTGACATCAGTTTGGTAAAATTCTTTTGCTTTTTTTTTATACTCTGAAAATAACTTTGTGAAGCTAAAATTAAACTTTTCCCAGAGAAAATCTTAGAAGTACTAAAGAAGAGACTGGAATGCTGATGATCCATCATTTCTCCCTTCATTTTGTGCACTGTGACAACAAGGGCAAGTTCACCAACCAAATCCTATAGTAAGACATCAACAGCACGTGCTGTACCATGAGAGACTTTATGCTCCTCAACCAGATTTTCAACAGGCTACTTGCTCCTTGACAGGTGGCATTTTGAGAACCTCCTTTAAGGAAGTAAAAAAAAAAAAAAGCGACAACAGGAAAAAACACCAGTGACAGTTGACGGGTGAGGCCTGGTGAGGTTGAACTCAGTGGGCCACCATGAAGCAACATACCCTTTTAAATAGCAAAATAACTCAATATATACTTCTACCAGGAATTGGTTTATTTATTTATTTATTTTTGGTACTGAGATTTAATCCAAGGGACACTTTACCACTGAGCCATATCCCCAGCCCAGCCCTTTTTATTTTTTATTTTGAGACAGGGTCTCACTAAGTTGAGAAGGCTGGTCTCAAACTTGTGATCCTCTTGCCTCAGCCTCCTGACTTGCTGAGATTACAGGTGTGCATCACCAAGCCTGGTCAGAAATAGTTTTAATTGCTATGTATTTATCTGAGGAACTCTAAGTTAATTTTTCAATGTTCTGCATTTTCTTAAGCATTTTAGGGTAAAGTTGGTGTTTTGATTCTTTTGTTAAAAAACATAGACATTGACAGAGTTAAGTAAGTGTTCATTGAGACTGCTCGGAGTCAGGCTGAGCTGAGTAAGGGAGAAGCCCCCAGACCTTGACATTAGAACAGTCTCTACCAGGAATAAAGCATCTCACACTCTTGACTGTTCCAAGAGGACAGTGCACTCTCCTTTGACATCAGTCACTAAATGGTGTTTCTCATTTGCAGTATGGACATTCCTCAGAAAATTGGGAATGGGACCACCATTTGACCCAGCTATCCTACTCCTTGGTTTATACCCAAAGGACTTAAAATCAGCATATTATAGTGACACAGCCATATCAATGTTTATAGCTCAATTCACAATAACTAGACTACGAAACTAACCTAGGTATCCCTCAATAAATGAATGGATAAAGAAAATGTGGTATATATACTCAATGGAATATTACTCAGCTTTAAAGAAGAATAAAATTATGGAATTTGCCAATAAATGGTTGGATTTGGAGAATATCATGCTAAGTGAAATAAGCCAATGCCACAAAACCAAAGGCCGAATGTTTTCTCTAATATGCAAATGTTAATTCACAATAAGGCGGCGGGTGGGCACTAGGGAAGAACAGCGTTACCTTAGATTAGGTAAATTGATGAGAGGGGAGAGGAGGAGATATGGGGATAGGAAAGATAGTAGAATGAAACAGACATTATTTCTGTATGTATATATATGACTGCATGACCAATATGATTTTGCAACATGTACATTCAGTAAAATGAGAAATTATATCCCATCTATGTATGATATATCAATTGCATAAATGCATTCTATTGCCATGTATAACTAATTAGAACAAATAATTTTTTTTAAAAGAGTCAACTGAAATTCCCAATATCCAGAAAAATTTTAAGGAGTCCTTATCTTGCTGTTCTTCCGACTTTATACAGAGGGGCTGTGAGCAAGCAGTCCCTTGTGTTTCTATTATTCCTTAAATGCCAAACAGGGAGCTTTTCCCTCCCTTGTGGAAGACAACAGGGGATGTCAGCTCTCGCACTAGCCAGCCAGCTGTCCCCACAAGGGGCTGCATTGGTCTTGCCCACCTTTGTGTTCCAGGGCCTGGCACAGTCTCTGGAACACAAGTAGTTGCAATATTTACTAAATGAACCAATATTAAATAAGTAAATAAGCAAATAAACTGAGGGAATTTTTATATGGATCTTTGAGATGTGATTGGAGCCTTGGGCTGCAGTGATTCATCAGCCACTGAACCCTCTGGTGAGGAAGCTCCATAGTGTGTGCAGGGTTGAAAACCTTAAAAATTATACTCTAGGTAAAGTCAGTAGTAGGAAGAGTGCTGTCACTATTTGCTGCTTTCTCTTAGGAGTCATTGATAAAGCTCCAGTCTTTAAGAGATGATCTTAAGCATTTGATGCAAATTTGAAAAATTATTTTTGACATGACTCTGAGATTTGAAAGCTAGGTTTCCAAGGAGTCCAGGAGCCCAGGAAACTGGGATACAGCCATCAGTCTCCTGTCTTCCTAGTTGTGGCCTACCTCTGTGCTTCTAACACCCTTCCCAGTGTAGACAGAGGGTGGCTCAGAGGCAGCTATGGCACAGAGGTTAGCTGACCTATTACACTCTGGATTAAACGAATAAAACCCAATAGTTAAATACCCAAACTCACAAGGTAGTATATTTTCTGTTTTGGGGGGACCTCTGTCAATGGACTGCCATGACTTTGGCTGTCTTCACAGCAGGACCGCTGCAGAAGTGGATTTCCTTTCTCCCTCACCCTCCAGTCCAAGGTCCCAGAGTCACATCATGATTTCTATTAGGAAATTTCAGATAAAGAAAGTGCTGATGAAACATATCCTGTTTGTTAACAGAGGCAGTACAGCAAGGGCTACAACTAAAGAGTCATCTAAGTTACAAGGCTACATGACTCCACAATAGAAAATCGTGAAAGACATATTTTTTAAATTTCTGGTGAGGGTCCAAGCCAAGTTTGTCACACTCTAACTTGTATTTTCTTTGCGTGGAAAAATAAAAGAGCCAGAGTGGTGTGTGGACTACTCTAATGCTGAGGATCTGAAATCACTACTCTTTTTTTAAACATTCTGTTTTCATGTCAAAGAAGACGACTTCAGAAACCATCAGTGCTAAGCCACTACCATTAGTGTGAAATATTAAAGGCTTTAAGAAATACAAACAGGCTTTCATTTACAAATCATTGCAAGGCAGGCTAAAGCCATGGACTTGGGGGTATGGACAGGGTCAAGCAGAGGCAGTGCTCCACTATGGAGAAAGTCAGAGGTGGAGGCATCTTCCCAAGCCAGTCAGAAGCCAGCCGTGTCCTCACAGCACATGTGTCCTCCATGTCACTCCTGTCTGCAGTTGTTGCTTTCTGAGCACCTGCAATATGCCTACCCTGTACCCACCTTAGGATGTGGCAGGGACTGGGCAGATGTGTGTCTTGCACTAAAGTTTCTAGTGTAATGGGAGAGAAAGACATTTAAAAATACACAAATATGACATCTTAATTTGTGATAAGAACTACAAGAGGAAAAGAAGAAGAGGAGGAGGAGGAATGACATGCCAAGGGAAAGAGAAAACAGGGCGTGTGAGTGGGTGGAAGAGGGCGCTTGGGTCAGGAGGGATTCTGTGAGGAGGTGGCATTCGAGTTGAGAATGGCAGGATGGTGAGTCAGCCAG
Source organism: Marmota flaviventris (assembly GCF_047511675.1). Taxonomy (NCBI): domain Eukaryota; kingdom Metazoa; phylum Chordata; class Mammalia; order Rodentia; family Sciuridae; genus Marmota; species Marmota flaviventris. Next base: position 148,775,074 of record NC_092499.1, read on the forward strand.
GTGAAGACCACAGGGAGGGAGGAGGTAGTGGTGATGCGGATCCCAGGAAGAAGGAAATCCAAATATCTGGGGAAACACTTTGTGTGTCTGTCTCACAAACACATGCCAACCCCACAGCTTTGGAAGGTCACTAACCCAAGATCCGAGGTCTGATACATTGATGGGTAGGGAGTCTCCCGGAAGAAAAATAGTTAAGGTGGGAGGAGGGACCCTCGGCTGTAAAGAGAAGTAGGAGAGAGGGGCCTAGGCTCAACCACATAGTGGCTCTGTGTGGACCCTCTGGGAAAACTCACTGAGTATCTCCTGGTGGACACCATCCTTGCCATCTCCTCTCTCCTCACCTCCAGGTTACCAAGCTGTGAGTCTATGTCCTTATCATCATAC